>NC_136265.1:62255772-62615772 GCF_964187855.1 Myxine glutinosa
AGAGATTAGAATGATCCTGAAGGCCTTGCTTTCAAGGTGTCAATCTGAGCAAGATGTGAGGGAGGGGAGGCAGCCCAGAGGGGGAGAGCAGCATTCCATCAAGCTGTGGATGAAGGCCTTATATGTGGTGAGGAGCTCAGGTGTGCCAAGGAAGGACTTTGCACGACGGAGAATGCCCAGTCGGCGACTGGCTTTGGAGACCAACTTTGAAATGTGGCTTGCCGAAGAGAGATCATGGCAATAGTTAGAGTGACCTGAACGTCGTTGAGAGGATTTTAGAGAGAGAGACAGAGAGAGAGAGACAGAGAGAGGAGAGAGAGGAGAGAGAGAGAGAGACAGAGACAGAGACAGAGACAGAGACAGAGAGAGAGAGAAGAGAGACAGAGAGAGAGAGAGAGACAGAGAGAGAGAGACAGAGAGAGAGAGAGACAGAGAGAGACAGAGAGAGACAGAGAGAGAGAGACAGAGAGAGAGAGAGAGACAGAGACAGAGAGAGACAGAGAGAGAGAGAGAGAGAGACAGAGGACAGAGACAGAGACAGAGAGACAGAGACAGAGAGAGAGAGACAGAGAGAGAGAGACAGAGAGAGAGAGAGAGACAGAGAGAGAGACAGAGAGAGAGACAGAGAGAGAGACAGAGAGAGAGACAGAGAGAGAGACAGAGAGAGAGACAGAGAGAGAGACAGAGAGAGAGAGAGAGAGAGAGAGAGACAGAGAGAGAGAGAGAGAGAGAGAGAGAGAGAGAGAGAGAGAGAGAGAGAGAGACAGAGACAGAGACAGAGAGAGAGAGAGAGAGAGAGAGAGAGAGAGAGAGAGAGAGAGAGAGAGAGAGAGAAAGAGAAAGAGAAAGAGAAAGAGAAAAGAGAAAAAAAAAGAAAAAAAAAGAAAAAAAAAAGACAGAGACTTGCACAGGCAGACACACACACGCATGCGCACACACACACACACACACACTGATTGCAAAACTCCGTCTCCCCACTGTGCAGGGGACGGGCTAACTAGAGAGTTCACAGAACACCTTTCTCCATGCAGTGTGCAATTTTGTAATTCAATTGAAATAAAACGGTGGAACCTCAACATTCGTGGGTTCCTCGTATTCACGTTTCATAACATGTGACCTGCTTCTATATTAGCATCTCGCGTATTCGTGGATTTTTTTTTTTTTTAACACATCAGGACTGGTATCCTATATCCACCTTCGCTGATATTGATTCAGCCTGGGAATTCTTCCACAGAAACCTGCTGCAGAAACCACAGAAACCTGCTACAGAAACCCACAGTCTGTCTCTACCCCTCCCCCCCCCTGTCTCTGTCTCTGTCCCTCTCACCCTTGTCCTCTCTCTATCTCTCTCTATCTCTCTCTCTCCCTCTCTCATGTACAGATTAATCCCATCTCTTCAATTTTTTTTCCCTTAACCCCGCTTTTGGTACTCTGAATCCTGTGGTGATGCAGTTGCTTTAAAGCAGTTTCTTTCAAACCTCGACTCTGATTCTGCAACTGGACCCAGACAGCATCAGCCCACGGGTCCTAAAATCCTGCTTTGCCGCTTTATCTCACCCTCTGTCTGTTCTCTTCACCCTCTCATATGCTCAAGGTCATCTGCCGTCTGCTTGAAAATCAGCCAACATCACCGCTTTACACAAAAAAGACGCTAAAACAGATCCTTGCACCTACAGACCAATCCGCCTGCTCCCAATAATCAGCATGGTCATGGAATCAATCATTGCTTCTGACATCAAATCCTTCCTCTTCTCCAATGGCTTGATCTCTGATCATCAATTTGGATTCAGACCAGGTCATTCTACTCTGGACATGCTGCTTCTGCTTTCTCAACAATGGATGGAGGTCCTCAATGCCAAACAGGAAATCAGAGCTGTCTCCCTTGACATATCACGTGCCTTCAAGCTTCAATACAGTCTGGCACCCCGCTCTGCTCACCAAACTCTCCTCCTGTGGTATCCATGGAAATCTCCACGCATGGTTTGCGGACTTCCTCTCTAGTCATAGTCAACGTGTGGCCCTGAATGGAATTCTCTCATCTCCCCTTCCTGTTCAGGCTGGAGTTCCCCAATGCAGTGTTCTTGGCCCTGTGCTTTTTCTGGTCTTCATCAAAGATCTCTCCTACTCTCTGGAAAATCCTCTCTATCTTTTTGCTGATGACTCCACTCTCTGCCGCTTCATATCCCAACCCTCAGATCGGCA
The DNA here is from genome assembly GCF_964187855.1 of Myxine glutinosa. NCBI lineage: Eukaryota > Metazoa > Chordata > Myxini > Myxiniformes > Myxinidae > Myxine > Myxine glutinosa. Next base: position 62,257,975 of record NC_136265.1, read on the forward strand.
GGCAGCATCCACTTCACTCTGCGGACCTGGACAAAATCACAAAATGGTCAAACAAGTGGAACTTCAAGTGGAACAAGTGGAACTTCAAAACTTTCAATCCTGACAAATCTCACACTCCTACTTTGTCTCTCCAAAAAGACCGTCTGGACAACCCTCCCAACTACTTTCTGAACAATCCTCTTGGAGGTTCTGTCGCTCTAGCTTTTGGGTCTCACTATCTGCCATGATCTTTCCTGGGAGAATCACATTTCCAAGCTGGCCTCCAAAGTGAGTCGCTGACTGGGCATCCTCCATCGTGCAAAGTCCTTTCTGGGCACTTCTGAGCTCCTCACCACATACAAAGCTCTCATCTGCAGCTCAATGGAATACTGCTCTCCCCTCTGGGCTAGTGCTCCTGCCTCACACCTAGCTCTGCTTCACGTGGTTGAAACCAAAGCATTCAGAATAATTGGAATCTCCAGCGATGAAGCTGATTCTGAGGGCCTTTCTTTCTCTCTCTCTCTCACCGCAGGCAGGTAGGTGGTCTTTCTGTCTTCTACCGACTCCTCTTCCGCCTTGCTCCCCCTGCTCTGTCTGTGCTCTGTCCCCCAAATATTCTGCAGGATGCACAAGATCTGCCAGCAGCCATCCTTCTGGTGAAATTGCTAAAATCAAGACTCTCCGCTCTCCTTCACTCTTTCATGCCTCTTTACTCCTGCCTCTGGAACAAACTCCCTCACTCTCTTCAATCCCTCTCCTCCCTCCAGGTCTTTGAAACAGCTGTTCAACACCATCTCTTGTCTTCCCCCATCCAAAACCTTGATCTTTTCTACCCCCGTTAAAACACCCCAAATCCGCCTTTTTCAATCCCCAACTTCTTTCCTGAAATTCCTCGTAGTGAAATTCCTAGTAGTGTTCATTTGCTTTATTCCATGTAACCCTCCCTCCTCCCCAGCCCTCTCCCTTCTCCCCAGCCCTCTCCCTTCCACAGATCTACCGACTTGTTCTCTCCTGTTGCTGTGCTTGTGTGCTTCCCTCTCCCTCTCCTCTCCCTTCATTGTATGTTTTATGTGTCTGTGCATGTTGTCATGTTCAATGTGTTAGCTCTTACACGATGCTCGATTCTGTATGCCAAAAACAAAACAAAAAAACTTGCATTCTTCTCCTGGAAGGCAAATCCAACCGAAGATCATTCCACAAAGCTCGCACAAGTGTCTACTCTGTCTCGAGCCAGAAAACAACATCTGGGCAATCTCAAGAATGAGCTTTCAAACTTATCTTCCTCCTCTAAAACCTGGTGGTGTTTTGTCAAGACTTGCACCCTCTTCTCTCTCTGTGCTTTGTCATCCTCAAGTATCTGCAGGACGCACACGGTCCACCAGCAACCCCGTTCCTGGTGAAAAAGATTGTTAAAGTCATACAAATGAATGAAATCCGCAAGTTCACCGAACATATCGTTCACTGAACAATTGGGAGGGGCTCCCAAATCGGCATTGGTTGGAACTACAACCTCGAGATGACCGTCAGCCTACTCAGGGCTATTTTCCTTTTCATTTTCGAAGTTCAAAAATCGTCATGTTTAAAACCGAGTGCCTTTTGAGGGATTCTTCCCGAACCTCAGACCGCCTTTGTTTGGACCGAGGTTTGTTCCTTGTGGTTTTGCAATATATTTTATTACCTCCGCCACCGAAGGTGGATGGAGGTTTTCTTTTCACACCTCAAATATATATCTCAAAAAGTTGTGGACAGAATGATTAGTTGACAATTTGGCAGAGAAGTAGTTTATGTGACGAGGACGAAATGATTAGATTTTGGTGAAGATCCGGATTCACATCCGGCTAGTACAATTTTGTAAATGATTCTTCACCATTGGGAGATTGGGCCAAAAACGATATACCCTCGGACCCCGCTGTTCGCGGGGGATATTTTCCTGGAAAATCTGCGAATATTGAAACTCGCGAATAGTGGGGCATTGTTTCAATGGAAAAAGGGGGTATAGGTTCCCGAGTCACTAAAATCCACGAATAGAGAGGACCAAACCACGAATAGAGAAGCAAAATCCGTGAATAGCGAGGCAAATCCCACGAATGTCGATGATAATTAATCTGCGATGGTTTTATAAATACCGTATGTGGAGCTAATGGCTTGTGAAAAATGTTTTTTTGCGCCCCTGAAAAATTGCGAATTTGCAGAACACGGCCGTGAATAGGAAAAAAAACCCCGCAAATTTGCGGGACACTTTTCCGCAAATAGAGAAACGGGTCACATTTTATCACCCGCGAATAGTGTAACCTTGAATAGCAGGGTCCGACAGTATAGCAGGATATCTCAAGTTATGGGCGGATTTGCATGAAAGTTGGTGGACCGGTTGGGCGTATGACAAGACTGAATCGATTCGATTTTGGTGTCGATCTGAATATGGATTCGGATACGAGAGTTATTTAATTTTTGAAGTGATTCTTCACCATTGAGAGATCGGACGAAAAGTCATATATAACATGATATTAAGCAAGACCGAAAGTCTAACAGTGCCGTAGCCGGGCTTGTTTGATACTTTAGTTGAAGATAGACGTAATGACATAGCGTGACAAAAACTGCCGCTACTTTAATACAGAGAAGATATATTTTAACCTCCAGTAACTTTGCAGTCACTACGAAGGGATTAGTGTTACGATTACATTTACTATAATATTAACGTTATGTTATCATTATTACGAAAATGATATTACTAAAAAAAACCGAGGCTAATTCCTTACTTCCGCGGTTACACCTTATCATTGATTCATGAACCATACACCGACCACTTCAATCCATTAACTTTCCATTCACGACATTGGGATTATAGTGTTATGGTTATATTTTATGTATTATTACGATTACGAAAACGATAGTAATGAAACGATACAATACTGTATTAAGAAACCTGGACTTAATTTGTCCGAAGCGGTCCGAAGGTGAGGCATGAAGCCGAAGGCCTATACGTGCCGTATTGTTGCAAGACCCATAACGTCTATGCTTTTGATATTTGATGGTCATTTTCACAATCGGTTTGTTTGTGTTTCACACTGAATGAAAAACGTAAAGGTAGGGTATGGCGATTGTTATATATGACAGGTTCGACGATATGTTCGGCCTGATCGAAATTGGAATTAAAATGGCGGTGTGCGGAGTCGGCCACTGTAATGACATCAGACATAATCACATCACCCTGTCATGTGACCAGATCCTCAGCTCTGATTGGTATACATTTGAGGGGACATATGTCGTGGGTTTCATTCCCTTTCCCTGGAATAAGCGCCTTGTCGAACTCGGACAGTGTACAAGAGGTTTATTATAGATAATAATACATGCATGGAAGATGTTGGCGTGGCGTAGAAGCCACGTGTATATGTGGCGTATACACTATATGTAACATCACAGTGACATCATGGTCCTCCACAGTTGGCCCCAACATCTCGGCGGATCACAACCCGTAGTCGGCTTAATATACTTTCCTCCAGGACCAAGGAACTCAAAACAACATCCTGTGTTCATCCATTCCCAAAGACACAGACTGCCGCCCTAAAGAGAAACTATACAAAGTTGACATGGCAGGATAAGCCTCATTCGGAAAGAATGTTTCGCCAAGGCCAAGCATGGGATATTGTGTCAACAGTTTCTCAATGTCAGACAACCAGCCGCCAGGGAAATAGGTCACAGTACCTTTCAGCCTTTCAGCCCCCATCAGGATAGGGACTTGATGAAATCCCCTACACATACATACATACGGACGGACAAACACTGTTCTAGACGGCTTTGCCCGATGGGCTACACCGTAAAAAGTTGTGGACGAGTTATGATTAAATTTGGTGGACGAGTTGGTGAGGTGACAAGAACAAGCCGATTAGATTTTGGTTCAAGTCTGAATCCTGATCCAAAATCCTATTCGACCGATCCATTGATAGGTCGAATCCAGATCCGGCCTATCAGTGGGATAGAAACCATAAACTGTTCAGCCTGGTGGAGGTATGCGCTCGACCGAGTGCCCTTCTAGTTAATTTATTTATTTCTCCTCATTTGTTTATTATTTCCTTAAGATTTCTTTATTAATATTTTTAAACATACTCATTACCCAGGTATTTCTGCTGTCTCTAGATTTTATTTTGTTCTCGCATCTCGTGCTTATTCTGTGGTTCAGCTTTGGATCGTACCTGTTTTTAGATAGCTTGTGCACGTCTCATTTTCCATTATGTGTTGTGACGAACTTTTCCCGTCCTTTCCATCATACGTTTTTATCTGTGTCCTTCGCAGTTGATGAAGCCACCTGTACATGCAGGCCTGAACACGCCGGCGGGAAGAAGCAGCCTTATTGGAAGATCTGGGCAGACGCTGCTCTTCTCACCCTGCCTCCGTCCCCACCATCAATCACGTGAATGTATGTTAGGGAATTTTGTATCAAAATTGGTGCACTATCAAGATGGGTGAATGCAATTCTAGAACTAATTTGAAATTGAATCGTCATTGGGTAACATCACGAGGTAATTACCTGCTCTCCTAGTATGTGTGGTGAGTATCAAACTCTACCAGTGGTGGCAGGAGAGACATGCGAGGTGGGAGTTTAATACTTTGAAGGGCCTCACATTTCCCTTCATCCAGGATTGAAGAATCGCCTTGATAGCGGTTTTTTTTTCAAAGGAGTCCATTTTCCTGTCCAAGCGTTTGCTTTATGGTTCTCAGGAGGCATGGCTTTGAGAGACACACGCTGGTTGACCTTGGAAGTTTGCCGCGAGTACCAGCGTGGGACTTGCAGCCGCATGGACACAGAGTGCAAGTTTGCACATCCACCAAAGTCGTGTCAGGTGGAGAACGGCCGTGTCGTGGCCTGCTTCGATTCCATAAAGGTAGGCCACATGTTACCGGCTAACTATGCGCAATAAAGATTTATTCTCATCTTCCAACTAGCTTATGAGAAAAAAAAATTGCTTGTCCAATACCTCCAAAATGTACCTTCATCTAAGTTGTGCATCAGTCAATTATAGGTACTAGTGAGGTACCCGAGCTACGCACGGGTGGGATGCCAGAAGCAAACAGACATTGCAGAAACGGCGAATGCTAAACCATGAAACCAATAAATTTCACGTTCCTGTGGCACCTTCAGTCGCACGTCAGACATGGGCAGCAAGTTCGTGAAGGACTTCCATGAAAAACGTACCCGTTCGCAAACAAATGGGTACGTTTGTTCCATTCCCAGTCAATGGCGAATCTGCATATGGTGATCCGCGAATTTCACGTTTAGAAAGTAGAAACCGTCACGGCATTTCGTCATTCACTTGAACTCGATATCTCTTTTTTCATTCCAAACAGCATAACTCCAATCACAAATTAAATAAAATTAATCTAAAAAATAAACTTTTAACAACATTCGTGACATAAACAAATATTTAAATCCTGATGTGAAGTTCCGTACGGTTGGGTGAATAAAAAAAAAAAAAAAACCACCTTTAGAGGCCATTTTTCCCCGCAAAGCGGGGGTTGGCCTTTTTCGGGAACCGTGGTTGTTGTTGTTTTTCGGTCCCCTATTTGAAGCAATGTTTTACGGCCGGATGCCCTTCCTGACGCCAACCCTTTTTGCCGCCTTTAACGACAAACAGGGAATTACCAGTGAACTGGTACTCGATTAGCCGACCTCGGAAGGATGACAGGCTGAGTCAACCCCCCTGGCGTTAATTCAGCGATCGACCGGGATTCGAACCCAGGATCCTTGGATCCTAAGCCGGCACCCTAGCCGCTAGCCCAACATGGGTGAATACAATGACGAATTCAAAATCGTAATTGTATTCACTCAATTCCAATCATCAATTGATACTTTAACAAAATACTGTTTTAAATGACGGTTGTATTGGGATATTATCAAACCCGCTCATTGCCGTAATCTGCCCACTTCCGCATTTGCAGCAGGTTCATAATTCTCATCAAAATCTAAACAGTATTTGTAGAATTTCAATAAAAGCCACATCACTGTTCATATCGGTAAATATTATTCCATCGTGTTTGGAAAAACTGGAAAATTGGAAAAATCGGAAAATTGGAAAAACAATATAGCCTATTTTACTCCAGGGGGCCTCAGGATTACCCACCCAAAATATCGTTGCAATCGGTTCAGCCGTTTTTGCGGTACCTGGGAACGGACAGACGGACATTTGGTGAATTATAGTAAGGTAATGTGGAGCCCCACTGCTCAATTGCATGGTATTTTGGGGCTTGTCGTAACCCTTTTGATCTGCAGAGAAATGGTAACTCAGCTCCAATTCCAAAAACCAAGAATGGCTAGACGTGATAAAAAGTGAATTTATGTTTTTACCTTTGACCCCGATGAAAAACATTCACCACTTTGATGAATTTCATAGTAACTAGTACACCCATTCCCTACGGGAGTGGCAGAAAGGGTTATGTTTTTATCCTCTTTGGTGTATATCGATTAAAGTAGAACAAGGTGCGGGCCTTAAGAACGTCGGGTTTCCTCCCTTTTAGTTTCTTGTTAACTCCCGAGGTTGAGCCGAGTTACTGTAAACCGACGCGAGCAGACTCTCGGTTCCTTATTGTGATTTAATAATTAATTAATTAATTAATTCACCCAATACCGACTTCTTTCCTGGAAGTCCTAGCAGTGTCCATGTGTTTTTTTTTACCTCTCCTGCCCCTTACCCCCCTTCCCACGCCTCCTCCCCCCCAAGCCCTCTCCGTCCCACAGATCTCCCGATTTCCCTGCTCTACTGTTGTACTTGTGTGCTTCCCCCTCTCTCCCCATCTTGTCTACCGCTCCCCTTATTATATGTTTTATTTGTCTGTTTGATTTTTTGTGTGATTAATGTTGGCTCTTTCACGAGACTCGATCTTGTATTCAAAAAAAAAAAAAATTATCCACAAAGGGGTGAACGTTACTTGGTTTATATCTCCTCCAGGGACCAATTAATTACCGGAAATGTTTCCTGCATGCAGGAGATGGAATGATTTGTCAAAAGATGTAATGACAACAGGAAGTCATTACAACGAAACTTGGGCAGATCCAGCAAACAAAGATAAAGAGTAGGAAAGGAATGACACAAACGTATTGTACAGTGAAACCAAAACCCTCTATGGCATCACACTCACTCACTCGTACCGAAACAATGGGGAAAAGGCAAGGACTTTTCAGAGGTCCCTTGGCGCTCTTCGTGTTGCAGCCGGACTCCACAAACCCAGGTCACCCCGCAGCACCTCGGACCGGCCGTAACTGCGACTCGACATGATTCTGACTCCCAGTGACTTCTCGAACTGGTGGTAACTGGCTATTTCACCTGCATGGCCATTTCTATCTTTACCCGTGACCCACCAATGGAAACGTCTGCCCTGTTTGGCAGTTTAGTATTCTCGTGGGTGGCCGTTCAGTGCCCCACATTCGTCGGTGGCCGTTGGTGCCATTACACATGTGCCTGTTCGAACCGGCATCATAGTTCTGAACAAGGTGGGCCACGTGGGAGGTTTGTGTGTACGCGCACAAAGCACTATATCTTGTCCTGCGCTCACTTAACTCAGATACCTGCCTGACCTTGTCTGACAGGAAGGTGCATACAATTTACAATCCTGGCCTGACCGTAGTCTCTATCGGTAACTGCACCACCTTTCTAGATTCTAGGTTTCTTAACCTAACATGTCCCTCGAGTACACAAACCATGCTACGTTAACGGTTCTAACTAGCCTTCCTGACCTCCCCACGCCCCACCACACGCGTAACGATGTGTTTGATTCTTGTTTCAGGGCCGCTGTGCCAGAGAAAACTGCAAGTACCTGCATCCTCCTCCACACCTAAAAACTCAGCTTGAGATCAATGGGCGTAACAACCTGATTCAGCAAAAGAATGCTTCCGCTATAGCGCATCAGATGCAGATCGCTGCTGCCACGGGGTTCATGCCCAATGTGTCGATGCCGGCAGTGGTATGTTTTCACCTTCTGATATTCAAAACTGAAGGCACCTCCAACTGGTGCAGCCGTTCATTTGGTGAAGTTATTCGACGTTTCGACCATTGAGTGGTTTCATCTTGGACTGTGCAGGCATTGTGTGCCACGACTTATGTACCTTCTCGGTGGGGATTGTCCATCATGTGACCGCGATAATCAAATTCTGACACCTAACGCTGCCGTCATGATTGCCTTGAGGATCGGGAGGATATTTGACGCTAACAGTTGCATGGTCCCGGATGATGAGCACTTCACGGTCGAAACGTCGGGTCTGAGCATTGACTATTGGCGACTGTACTTATTGGTGGTGCCTTTGGTTTTGAATATGGATCTTCGCAACCACAGCCAGTTTGTTATTTTTTCACCATTCGCGATGTTATTTTCTGCCATGTAAAAAAAAGAAAAAGAAAAGGGATCAACAGGTACAAAATGATTATTTATGATGAAACCTGTAAGGCAAAGGATCGGGAATTCCACGTAAAGCCGGGGCCGACGGGTTGCCCAAATTTGTCACCTTCTGTCGTTAATCATGTCACATGATCGGCATTAGCCAATATAATCTCGAGATCTTGTTTATTCTTGTTCAAACCTGCCTACATTGTCCATGGGCTGGTGCATGGTCCTGGATGTTACCGGTTTTATTTTACCATTGTCCAATTTTTTTTTTTTAAAGGGAAATTGCAGTGAAATTGTGTTGGCCTGGACAAGCTCGTAAAGCACCAAAGATGAGATGTTGTAGCAGGAATTGATAGAGTTCGAGCTCGAACACCAATAACTGTAGTGGTAAAATTCTGCTGAAAAATTTGAGTCCGACACTTAAGAAAAACATGTTTAACAAAGAAAATACTCGCAAGGCGTTTAAACGCCAGTTGCCAAACTCACAATATTAAGTGGAAATTGGAGATTTATTTATTTTTAAATGCAAATTACATTTGAGATTTAATAATAAATATATCGACCGTTTGGTACCGGATTGTACCCATCATCTTGGAGTGAAAGAATGGCAGGCCTAGCGGATTATTACTGATGGGGTATGCATGCTGCCATCCTTGTCCATACTGTGCACTGAAACGATAGATGTACAATTTTGCCGAAATGGTGATTTGTTCCTCTCCACCATTGGTTTTTGCTCTCCTTCTCTCCAAAATCAACAGCTCCCATAGCTTCAGCTTAAGCCTCAACCGATGTGCGAATGTTTTTTTTTTTTTTCTCTGTGTTTCCTTGCAGCCGATGTTTTCTATGTCTTCTGGAATACCTGCTGCTCAATCAACCGCTTCCAGTTCGCAGTTCAACCACTACCTGAGTGCAGTTTCTCCAGGCGTCGGCATCCTACATCCAAGTGACTTGCAGCTTGGAAGCACGGTACTTGTGCCTGGAGCAGGTGGCATGGCTGGGTCCATACACCCGTGTCTGGGTAGCACGCCGGCTTCTGCATCAGGCTCCAGTACCTCTGGACACAAGCTACTGCGGAGTGATCGTCTGGAGGTAGGTTTTGTGATTGTTTTTTTGATTTGCATTGATGTATAATCTTTATTTTATTTTATTTTAATTTTTTTATAAATAAAGTTTGTGCTTTTTTAGAAATTACATTTGATAATACTAGTGACAATACTGCTAGTGAGGTACCCGTGCTACGTTGGAGAAACATCGGCTGCTACGCACGGGTGGGAGGCCAGAAGCAAACAGACAATGCAGAAACGACGAATGCTAAGGCATGAAACCAATAAATTCCACATTCCTGTAGCACCTTCAGTCGCACGTGAAGGACTTCCATGAAAAAGGTGAAGGACTTCCATGAAAAACTTACCCGTTCGCAAACAAACAGGTACGTTTGTTCCATACCCAGTCAATGGCGAATCTGCATATGGCGATCCACGAATTTCACGTTTAGAAAGTAGAAACCGTCACGGCATTTCGTCATTCACTTGAACTCGATATCTCTTTTTTCATTCCAAACAGCATAACTCCAATCACAAATTAAATAAAATTAATCTAAAAAATAAACTTTTAACAACATCAACAACAACATGCATTTTAAGGCCATTTTCCCTGCTTGAGCGGGGGTTAGCCTTGCGGTCCCCATGACAATCTTCTCCATATTGCCCTATTTTCTGCATCTCTCCTTGTTAACCCCCTTGCCCGCATTACTTCTTCCACCATCTTTAGCCAAGTCTTTCTCGGTCTTCCCCGTCCTCTACTTCCTTCTACATTCATTTCCATCACTCTTCTCAACCAGTCACTTTCATCCTTCCTCAACACATGACCAAACCATCTCAACCTGTTCCTCTTCACAGCATCAATCACAGGCTCTATTCCCATCATCTTTCGCAATTCATCATAAAATAAAAACTTTTATTGTGTTGTTTTTATTGCTTATATATTTTATATTCAATAAAACTTTTAAGAACATTCGTAAATATTTAAATCCTGATGTGAAGTTCTGTACGGTTGGGTGAATACAATTACGAATTCAAAATCGTAATTGTATTCACTCAATTCCAATCATCAATTGATACGTTAACAAAACGATTAACACGATTAACGTTTAACAATTTAACATTATGATTGAATGACGGTTGTATTTGGATATTATCAAACCCGTGCATTGCCGTCATCTGTCCACTTCCGGATTCGCGGCAGGTTCATAATTCTCATCAAAATCTAAACAGTATTTGTAGAATTTCAATAAATGCCACATCACTGTTCATATCGGTAAATATTATTCCATCGTGTTTGGAAAAACTGGAAAATTGGAAAAACAATATAGCTTATTTTACTCCAGGGGCTCCCAGGATTACCCACCCAAAATTTTGTTGTGATCGGTTCAGCCGTTTTTGCGGTACCTGGGAACGGACGGACGGAGGGACAGACAGACATTTGGTGAATTATAGTAAGATTAATACAAGGGGGTGGGGGTAAAAATGTATTTTATGTCAATCGGCCCGAGTTTCCGAGAGAACTGAAATAAAATGTTTTTCTCCATGGTCCACAAATAGAGAAACGGGTCACATTTTATCACCCTCGAATAGCGGAACCCCGAATAGTGGAACCGCGAATAGCAGGGTCCGCCAGTATAGCAGGATATCTCGGGTTCGTTTTCTCTTTTCATCTCATCGTCCGTGGTGTGCTCGTTCGTAGGTTTGTCGTGAATTTCAGCGTGGATGCTGCGGCCGAGGTGAGACGGAATGCCGTTTCGCTCACCCGGCCGACAGTGTGGTGGTTGACTCGTCCGACAACACGGTGACCGTGTGCATGGATCACATGCGAGGGCGGTGTGCGCGCGACCACTGCAAATACTTCCATCCGCCCTCGCATCTTCAGGCCAGGATCAAGGCTGGGCCGGGTGGCGGGCAGGCGGCGGCCGCCATTGCTATGGTGAGTACCGTTAGCGAGGATCGGTGGCTTTGGCATGCCGGCCTTTTTCATGGCTGTGCAACAGAGTTACGGCTGCTGCACCAAGCAAACAGGTGCAGATACCTGTGACGTCGAGCACGCTCCAAAGTTATTTACATAGGATCTGTGCAAAGATAAACAATCTTACGTGCTACGTCTACCATCTGTTCTTTCTTTTTTTCAATTTCACCTCAACCATCCATTCCCAGCCACCCCATCCCACAAACACAAACCGTTCCATAGATGGTCCCCTATCAAAGTCCACAATCATCTAGTCGGTAACAGTAGATCATCTAGTCGGTGTTCCGTCAACTGTCGGAGTAAAAATGGATACTTTTCATCTCTGGACCAATGAGGAAGTAATTTTAATCTTCAAGTTCCTCATCTTCATCACTGAGGTATGGGATTGAACGGTAAACTTAGGTTGTGGTGCTGCAAAAGCGTTGTGTTGCTACATGGAATGTATGGATGGAATGCTGGGCCTCCTGTCCCACGTGTAGTCATGCCAAGTCCTCCCTGTAGATTTTTTTTAATTTTTATTTTTTTGCTTGAGTTCACTCATTCCAGAAGGTCAGTGCCATGGGTTTCTGAAAGTTGGTGTACGGTGGTTCGTGAGGAACCTTGGAGGTACAGGACGGGGTTGCTACTCCTGATGAACCGCCGTTATTCCCTCGGTTCACGGTGACCTACGGTGCTGCCCCGTGCTTCGATAATCGTGACTGCTTCCTGTTTTGTTGTTTATTTTTGTTTCCTCCCCAAATCCCTCGCCTGCACATTGCCACCTCATGCCGCTCCTCCGCTTGCCTCCTGTGTTAACCTGCTTGACTGCCGCCCATTGCCCCACTGTGCCTGCACAACCTGCTTATAAAGCCTCCGCTGCCTTCCCGGTCGCTCAAACGACCCTTCGAGGCAACCCTTGACCCGGTACTTTCACAAGTTTTGTTTTGTTTTTGTTTCTCTGATCAAACGTCATTGAAATCTTTATTTGTTGCAGATGAGTTGTATATTTATGATTTTCAATCTCCAGTCCAAAATGTTAATTAATCCCGGATTTGGACCTTCATCCTTCCTTTTTCATTTGTTGCTTCTTAGGATTTTGTTGATTTTTTTTCCCCCTGCCAGGTAAACTCTGTCTTTTCCAGAAGCGTGATCTTGATGGCAGCAACCTTGGCTGTGTTGTCCATCCTTAGCTTGATCATGCGTTTTAAAACGCCATCTTGTGTTTTTGACATTAACCCTCAAGATGGAGATCAAAAACCAAAAGCAGCGGCAGGGTGAATTTTTACCGTGGTGACATCCGTTCTTTGAACGCCTCAGGGTGCATTTTTTGCTTCTTGTTTTGGTCCGGAAGTATTCCACGACCTCATCAACAAGCACTCTGCTGCTTTGCCCTCCCATGCGCTTCTTTACCTCCGCCACCAAAGGTGGATGGAGGTTATGTTTTCACCCCTGTCTGTTTGTCTGTCCATTTGTCTGTCCATTTGTCTGTCCATTTGTCTGTCCATTTTCTGCCCATTTGTCTGTCCATTTGTCTGTCTGTGAACTGTCTGTGAACTGTCTGTGAACTGTCTGTGAACTGTCTGTGAACTGTCTGTGAACTGTCTGTGAACTGTCTGTGAACAAAATATCTCAAAAAGTTGTGGACGGATTTGGACGAAACTTGGTGAACAGGTTGTGTGTTTGACAAGGATGAATCGATTCGATTTTGGTGAAGATCTGAATATGTATTCGGATATGAGAATTATTTGATTTTTAAAGTGATTCTTCACCTTTGGGAGTAGGGCCAAAAACGATACATTGCAGGATATCTCAAAAAGTTGTGGACGGATGATTTTGATTAAATGTGATTCTGTATTGTGATTTTCTGGTCTACTCTGGGATACAAAACGTAAACTGTTCACTTGTCGGAGGTATGCTCTCAACTGAGGACCGTTCTAGTTTGCACTTTTGATCATTTTGTGCTGATTCTTTAACAGGGCTCTGGTGGGTTTAACTTTGCTGCCGGGGCCCAAATTTTGTGTTCAATAGTTGACATCTATTCACTAGCTTTGAGTTTTAGTAAATATTAACATACGTGCTGTTGTGCTCACAGTTCTAAAATATATTGGTTAAAAAAGGAACGAGTTCACACTTCGACCTGTTCCAACATGCTGAGATCTTTTTTTTGTTTAGTTCATGCATCTTCCCTGCTTCCTGTATTTGGCACGACAATTTTGCCGGTTGTGTTGCCCAGGGTCTGCCGGCAGGTTTCCTCACGACCTTGCCCAAGCGACCTACGTTAGACAAGGCCAATGGGGCTACCATAGGCTTCAGTTCGAGTATGCTTCAATATCAACAAGCTCTTGCCAGCATGCAACTCCAACATCAATTCCTTTCGCCAGGTAAGGCCTGCATCAGCTCGTCAGATTCGAGTCTGGCTACTGGTTCCAAATAATGAACTGAACTGGAAATTGTTCTGGAAATTATCGGTGATGGTTTATTGAACATTGTGCTTATTTGGATTAGGGAAATGTTTGAACGTTACAAAATAGTTATTGGTGTTAGTGGTTTACGAGATAGGGTGTAAGGCCCAAACTCGTGTGGCTGCCGTTTTTGATTACCTGTTGCTGGGAAATTGTCCAATCGGACAACGTCTCATCCTCCCTTGTGGATGGAGCCCATCACATGAGACCCCAAAAGGGCTGGCCCCTACATTTTGATTTGACCACCGCCCTCTTCCCCTGGTTTAGCTCACTGTCTTGCTATCAAAATTTAGAAAAATGTCTCCTGTTAATTTCTGCTCATTTCCAGGTGAGCAAATGCCCGAACCTTGCTCTAATATAAATGTTGCATAGATCACGCTCAATAAATTTAATACTGATCAGACTGAGCGTTGTCCCTGTCGAATTATGACGTCATAATTATGGCACCAATGACGTCATCGTTCACAACACGTATTCCCCATATGGAGTTATTTACAATGAGCCATGTTTCAATTTTTTCCATGCAGCGGTTTTGGAGATATAGAGGTGCAAAGTTTTTCGGTTTTTCCAAGATGGCGCCTGTAACACATGACCTATGATGTCATGATTATCATTAAAATATTCTAAAGGAGGCACTCATATGGTGAAAATTTCGTGTCCATCAGACCAACAGTTGCTGAATTTTTTGAAAATAATGATCGGATGGAAAAGTGTTGTATCTGTCGAATTATGACGTCATAACGAAGGCACCGATGACATCATCATTAACATATCTTATTCCCCATGGGGAGTCGTTGACAATGAGCCAGGTCTCAATTTTTTGTCCATGGAGTGGTTTCAGAGATATGGAGGTGTGAAGTTTTTCCAAGATGGCGCTTGTACCACGTGATCTATGACGTCATAATAATCATTAAAATATTATACAGGAGGAGGCCCTCCTATGGTGAAAATTTCGTGTCAATCGGACCAACGGTTGCCAAGAAAATGAATTTTAAAAATGCAGACACTGCACACGTATGCACATGAATGCTTAACCCTGCTTTTCGCTTCGTGAGCGCAGGGTAATAACCGTCAGTACCCCATGGGGCTATTTTTCATCTATACCCCCTTTGGCTTTTTGGTCATCATATCAGACTTCAGGATCCCATCCCGCGTTCTGTATCCCATACAGTTTTGTATAGTTAGGCAACGCAAAGGCAAATTTGATAGTGAATTCGATCAGATTAGCATTTAAACATCCCAAATGAACAAACAGCATGAAAATGAGTCTTAAATTTCCTTAAGATGCCTTTAGTTTTAGAATTTCCAGGTCATTAGAAGGAGGTACTTATCTTGTTGTAAAACAAATGACACAATTAATATATTTCTTTCATCAATCTTAAGTTGTTCAATCCAGTGGAATAAAGACATGCATTGTGTTATATCTTCAGCAATTATACCGGAAAATATTATACATTGTACCGTAAACAGCAATTATACCATAAATATTATAAATTGTACCATAAACAGCAATAATATCAGACATACAATAAATTGTACTGTAAACCAAAGCATTCAGAACTAGAATGACGCTCTTCAACGTCACAACGTCGACCTATATGGCTACGCCCACATTATTACATCATTATCATACTTGTACCAAGTTTGCTTTAAATCCATACAGCTGTTCTCAAGTTATCACAATTTTATCTGATATGACCTTTAACCTTTGACCTATTGACCCCAAAATTAAATCAGTTAATCTTTACATCATTATACATATCTGTACCAAGTTTGAATTCAATCCCTTTAGCCGTTCTATAGTTATAAACCTATTACAGACTTTAACCTTTGACCTCTTGACCCCAAAATTTAATAAGTTAATCTTTACATCATTATACATATCTGTACCAAGTTTGACTAAGATCCCTTCAGCCGTTCTCACGTTATAAACCTATTACAGACTTTAACCTTTGACCTCTTGACCCCAAAATTTAATCGGTTAATCTTTACATCATTATACATATCTGTACCAAGTTTGACTAAGATCCCTTCAGCCGTTCTCACGTTATAAACCTATTACAGACTTTAACCTTTGACCTCTTGACCCCAAAATTTAATCAGTTAATCTTTACATCATTTTACATACCTGCACCAAGTTTGACTAAGATCCCTTCAGCCGTTCTCAGGTTTTCGTTACCGGGATAACTTATCACGGATGGACGGACAACCTGAAAACATAATGCATCCGGCGACGACCGACCGGAGGCATAAAAAAGTTGTTGAAACCAAAGCATTCAGAATCATTGGAATCTCCCGTGATGAGGCCGATTCTGAGGGCCTTTCTCTCACCGCAGGCAGGTTGGTGGTCTTTCTGTCTTCTACCGACTCCTCTCCAGCCTTGCTCCCCCAGCTCTCTCTGTGCTATGTCTCCCAAATATTCCTGCAGGTCGCACAAGATCAGCCAGCAACCCTCTTCTGGTGAAACTGCCAAAATCAAGACTCTCTGCTCACCTTCACCCTTTCATTCCCCTTTTCTCTCGCCCTGGAACAAACTCCCCCACTCCCTCAAATCCCACTCCTCCCTCCAGGTCTTTAAAACAGCTGTTCCCTTATCTTTCCCCATCCAAAACCTTGATGTTTTCTACCTCTGTTAATACACCCCAGATCCACCTTTTTCACTAATATTATGCTGTTATCATTCATGTTGTTAGAAGCGGCTTTAGAAAATTTGCCACGATTATAGCTTTCTCTATATGGATTTCACACAAGACGGAAAAACGTCTTGGGGAAGGGAGAAAATTTAAGTCACTACAACCTCCATCATGTGACCTTTCGTCCTTCTGTAAGGTTTGGTTGACATTGGATAAGTAACGACTGAATGTATGTCAGACAGACAGACAGAGACCAAATTGCGGATTTAACTACGACGAGTGAGGTATCCAACAAACAATGCGGATATCGTGAATGCTAAACCATGGAACCAAGAAATTCCACATTCCTGTGCCACCTTCAGTCGAACGTCAGACATTGACAGCAGGTTCGTGAATGACTTGCAGAATAAAAAAAAACGTACCGTCTGAATGGTTCTATACCCAGTCAATGGCGAATCTGCATATGGCGAATCCACGAATGTCACGGTTAGAAAGTAGAAACCCTCACGTCATTTCCTCATTCATATTTAATTTATGAACTCAATATCTCTATTTTCATTCCAAACAGCATCATTCCAAGCATACATTAATACCACAACAAAATACTGTGTTAAATCACGATTGCATCGAGATATTATCAAAGCAGCTCATTGTCGTAATCTCTTCACTTCCGGATTTGGGAGCAGGTTCGCATCGAGCCAATTTCAAAAATCATAATTTTATTGAGGAATTTATGAAACCTCCTACCTACCTTACAAAATCTGCTGGGACCCCAAAACGTTCCACAGAAGGTTTGGCGAGGCTGGCTCCAAAAATACAACAACAACAACACAACCGGCATTTTAAGGCCATTTTCCCTGCCAGAGTGGGGGTTAGCATTGCGGGCCCCATGACGATCTTCTCCATTTTGCCCTATTTTCTCTTTGCTGGCTCCAAAAATGTTGATACATATTTCAGGTTTTTATGATTTTATGTTTCCGCTTGTGGTTGGACTCCCCTTCTGCTCCTGCTTCCTTCCCTGACCTCATGGAGTGCTTCTAATTTAACTTTCTATGTGCAACAACCTCTTGTTTCTGTACTGGGTATACTGCTCTACCTCTGCAAGTGTATCACTACAAATGGCAGTCATTATTTGTTACATCTGCTGTTGGTCAAATTTGCCTTCAAACTTGTCCTCCAGCTCCATTCCTATCGGCTCTTCTGGTTGTGTCTTCATAAAAGGGTCTGTCTGTCTCTTTGGTGGTCTTCTGAAAGCTGCCAAGGCACTGATGTGTCTGCAAGTCCAACCAGGAAACTCGCTTTGCGCCGAAAACACCATCGCCCTCAACAACTCATTAATCATCCTGTGGGCAGGCTCATGTCTAGAGTTCCTGGAATGACTGCTTCAACAGACTGCTTCCTCTTCTTCATAATTTCATCTCTTCTCACCTCCAACCTTCATATTTAACATCCTTAAACGGTCACACTAGAAATGGCTTACAATTTCCACCTGCAGGACAAACCCGACCGACGATAATCAACAGTCCCTTCACATAGGCCTGTGACGGCGCGTAGCCATTTTAACAGGCCTGATGCCAGCCAGCATTGAGCTCGACTTTTAAAGCCTCTCGCCTCCAATCCCTCCCTTTCCCTTCCCACCCTTGCCCCTCACATTGCTCCATGCATCATGTATATGTATTTCTATCATACCAAGGCTGATAAGTTCCTAGTTGACCTTTAATTTACATAATCTCTGCAACCGCTACCTATGGTATTGGCACCGTTATTCTAAAAAAACTGAGCTGTGGTCTTTCAGTCTTATTTTCTTATTTTCTTGCTCTTCTCCAGGTCTTTGTCGAATGGCTGCCTGTCTTTGTCTTGGAAAGTTACCTGTGTGACTGTTATTTGTAAGAGGGGTACCGACAGATCCAAATCCCAAAGGGAGAAGTCAAGACCTTCTCTTGAGCCTTCAATAATGTGTTGCACCCAACGTTGCTTTCCAACCTGTCTGTCAGTGATATCCGTGGACACTTGAACGGTTATCCGTTTTGGTATACTGTACGTATTTATTTTTTCCTCCCTCTACATGACAAAACCGTGTTACAGTTGGTGGTGCCGTATTGGCATCTCCCGGTCTTCCTCTTAACGATAGGATCCGCTCAAGACAAGTTATGAGACATAGTGAGGCAGATGGTCTCTGTAAACCAACTCTTTTAAAGGTTGGCATAAAAAAAGGAATTGGGAGTAGGAGGTGGGAGAGGAGAGGGTGTGGGTTCTTCAACCAATCCTTATGAAGGCCCAGAGTGAGAGCCTGGGACTTCCCTGCTTTGAAGGACATGTTCCAGGTATTTGACTAATGACTTGTTTTTCCAGATCTGTAGACAAGGATGTTATGCACAGGGTGGAGTCATCCCCAAGATCTTTATTTTCTTGGAGGATGTTCCAAGGAAGCAGAGGGGTCATGGATATAGACAAATCATAAGGTTGGTCCAAACACAAGCCTTAAATTGGCCACTAAGGCTGCTGTTACTTACGGCGTCACTGAAGAGGAACTTCCCCGGATACAGGACAATAAAGGTTATTTTTATAATTATTCTCTGCAGAGGGAAGTTCATTCTGAGTCGTGCAGAGCTCACAAGGTTTTTGTTTGCAATACCATGGAGTATGGCGCCCCCACTCTGGCCCAGTGCAGCTGCTTCCCACTTTCCTCCCCTTCAGGTGGTTGCATCTAAGGCCTTTAATATTGCCCTTTTCTGACCATTTGTCTGGTCTGCCCATTGCAGGCAGGTTGGGAGATTGTATTTTGCCTCTGACCTTGTGGCCTCACTCACTCTACCTGGAATGTTCCCTCAGCACATCTCACAAGCTGCACGTGTTCCTCTCGAAAAATGCCCATCTGGGTACCTGTCCCAAGTCTAATTGGGATGCTCACCTCTATTTTTCCATCCCTCTCTATTATTTTGTCTGTGCATCACATCCTCGTGTTTGTCGTGTGGTGCTGATCCCGACTATCTTTCAGGAGTGCTGTCCATCACCGTTTCGACCCATTATCACTTTCGTCGACCCCTTCCCACATTCCCCCTTTTTTGTTTGAATTCTTTTTTCTTTCCCTCAATTCAATTTCTCCGAAAAGACCAACTGGACAACCCTCCCATCTAATTTCTGAACAATCCTCTCCAAGAAGTTCTGTCGCTCTAGCTTTTGGTTCTCACTATCTGCCATGATCTTTCCTGGGAAAACCACATTTCCAAGCTGGCCTCCAAAGCCAGTCGCCGACTGGGCATCCTCCGTCGTGCGAGGTCCTTCCTTGGTACACCTGAGCTCCTCACCACATACAAGGCTTTCATCCGCAGCTCAATGGAATACTGTTCTCCCCTCTGGGCCGGTGCTCCTGCCTCACACCTAGCTCGGCTTCACGCTGTTGAAACCAAAGCTTTCAGAATCATTGGAATCTCCCGCGATGAAGCTAACTCCGAGGGCCTTTCACTCAGTCACCGCAGGCAGGTTGGTGGTCTTTCTGTCTTCTACAGACTCCTCTCTGTCCTAGCTTCCCCAGCTCTATCTGTGCTCTACAACAACACACAACAGGCATTTTAAGGCCATTTTCCCTGCAAGAGTGGGGGTTAGCCTTGCGGACCCCATGACAATCTTGTCCATTTTGCCCTATTTTCTGCATCTCCCCTTGTTAACCCCCTTGCCCGCATCTCTTCTTCGACCATCTTTAGCCAAGTCTTTCTCGGTCTTCCCCGTCCTCTACTTCTTTCTACATTCATTTCCATCACTCTTCTCAACCAGTCACTTTCATCCTTCCTCAACACATGACCAAACCATGTGCTCTGTCCCCCAAATATTCCTACAGGTCACACAAGATCTTCCTGCACCCCTCTTCTGGTGAAACTGCCAAAATCAAGACTCTCTGATCACATTCACTCTTTCATTCCTCTTTTCTCCCACCTCTGAAACAAACTCCCTCACTCTCTTGAATCCCACTCCTCCCTCCAGGTCTTTAAAACAGCTGTTCACCACCATCTCCTTAGCTTCCCCCATCCAAAACCTTGATCTCTTCTACCCCCATGCATTCACCCCAAATCCACTTTTTTTTTTAAATACCAACTTCTTTCTATCCTGGAAGTTCCAGCAGTGTCCATGTGTTTTATACTTTCCCACCCCCCTGCCTTCCCATGCCTCCTCTCCCCAAGCCCTCTCCCTCCCACAGATGTTCCGTTGTCCCTGTTCTTTGCTGTTGTACTTGTGTGCTTCCCTCTCTCTCCCCATCTTGTCTCCCGCTCCCTTTATTGTATGTTTTGTGTGTCCGTTTTTTTTTGTTTTTGTGATTGATGTTCCCTCTTACATGAGCCTCGATCTTGTATACAAGAAAAAGAAAAGGCTCAACTACTCACAATCTCTGAAATTTGGACATTTTCCTTATCTTCCTGTTCCCATTTGATCATCTTGAGTCTTTGAACATGTTTTTTTTTCCTTTAGCTCTTCCATGACCTTGCTCCTCCATATACAATAAACAGTGAGTTGAGGCCGACTGCATCACTGCCCTGTGCATTCTCAATGAAACCTGACTGTTACTTATTTGACGTCCGGTTCCGGATTTGAGCGTGTTGGACATTTTTCCTTAGCTGCCTCATTAAAGCTGAGTTTTCCACACCAGTTTTGTCGTGTATTTCTGTTATCCTTTCATCCCAGTTGTTAATTGTGGTTAGATCCCGTTTCCGTGTCTTAACTGTCCCTTGTATTATCGAATTTGTGTTCTTGCGAGTGTCTGGCCTAACCCCAAAGGCATCAGATAGTGAGCGTACTCCATTCGGTCTTTTATCTGACACTTTCCTCATTTGGTTTCTTTGACGTTTTCCTGTCACACACCATGACCTATTTTAATTTTTCCCTCTTCACTTCAACCCCCCCCCCCCCCCCCCCCAAAATAAAATAAATGTCATCTAACTTTTGGAGATATTCTGCTCACAGTCAGACAAACAAAACGGGGTGAAAACATAACCTCCGTCCACCTTCTGTGGCGGAGGTAATATTGGGGGTGGGGGGAGGCTTTGACCGGCCTCTCCGTTTTGGGGAAGGAGGGGAAGGGGAGGAGGAAAGATTTACACATGCAAAGAGTGCTTTAACCTCAGTGTTTCCCAGGTAAAAAGGGAAATTGTAATACCCTCTCCCACCATCACCAGGTGGTGCTACACCGTACACATTTACATGGATAATTTATGCCCCCACTCCTGGTCCCCACACCCCCGAATGAGGCCGCGGCCACATAGCACATGTTACCGCCCAGACAAAGTTGTATTTGTATTTGTACCTCGAGTAAAGTATACAAGTGTTTATAGCTGGAGTACCAGGCGTTTCTCAAGCGAAAAATAAACATTAACATATTTGAAACGAGGGCAAATTTAATGGAAAAGCAATTACATCCAAATCAGAATCCATCACAAATGTCAAATCATCATTTCACCTTTTTGTTAAATATCTGCTGGTGATTGTGCCATTCATCACGTTTCTGAGTCAAGTATGATGAGGTTCAGGAAGAAGAAGCCTTTCCACCAACTTCGACCGCTTCTGGAATTGTTTTATTACTTGTGTTCAAATGTCTAGTGATTGTTTTGTATTTATTTATGTGAATGTGTACATGTATATAACTCATTCATATAGACCGAAGACCGATAGAGCTATAATACAGCAAATTATTTTCGCCCTACTATAGTAGAGCACTATAGAGCGAATTTTTTTTGCCCTACTATAGTAGAGCACTATAGAGCGAATTATTTTCGCCCTACTATAGTAGAGCACTATAGAGCGAATTATTTTCGCTCTACTATAGTAGAGCACTATAGAGCGAATTATTTTCGCCCTACTATAGTAGAGCACTATAGAGCGAATTTTTTTTGCCCTACTATAGTAGAGCACTATAGAGCGAATTATTTTCGCCCTACTATAGTAGAGCACTATAGAGCGAATTTTTTTCGCCCTACTATAGTAGAGCACTATAGAGCGAATTTTTTTTAATATATATATATATATATATTTTTTAATCCCCAAAAACCAACTTCTTTTTTTTTCCATTTTTTTGCCTAAAACACTCCCAGGCACTCACTGACGAACCTCTGAAAGTTTGACGAAGATCCGTTCAGCCATCTCTGAGAAAATGGCGACACAAACAGACCAACGGCTCTTATATAAAACCACCTTTAGAGGCCATTTTTCCCCGCAAGCGGGGGTTGGCCTTTTTCGGGAACCGTGGTTGTTGTTGTTTTTTGGTCCCCTTTTTGAAGCAATGTTTTACGGCCGGATGCCCTTCCTGACGCCAACCCTTTTTGCCACCTTTAGCGATAAACAGGGAATTACCAGTGAACTGGTACTCAACTTCGTGGCTCTTATATAGTAGATGATATTTATAAAAGTTATGGACGAGTTATGACTAAACTTGGTGGACGAGTTGGTTCGGTGACAAGAGCAAGCCGATTAGATTTTGGTCCCGATTCGAATCCAGATTTGGCCTCTCAGTGGGATACAAAACATAAACTTTTCAGCCTGGTGGAGGTATTTAGCCTGTTAGGCTAAATTTATTTATTTAGCCTTTTCAGCCTGTGCACTCTACCGAGTACAGTTCTAGTTCTCTCTGTTTTACTCCGTCAGATTTGTATGGCTGTCCTTCGTCTTGATCCTTGCTTCCAATAACACGTTAAAACTCCCACCTCCAGTCACCTTACTTCATTCCTTTGCTATAATGAAATTATTTTCTGCCTCTCCTGTTATCCCTGCAATTCACCCTGTTTGCCATCTTTTCTCCTCCTCCTCCCAATAATTGCCACCTCACGATGTCCCAAGCTTCCATGATTCCAGGCAGCACAGCTGGACCCATCTCCGCAGCACCCTCACCAACAAGCGCTCTGCAGTACATACCATCGGTCGGTGCCAGCCAGGTTTGCTACTTCCTTTTCGACATTTGACTCGTTTTAACCCCTGCTTTTGCTTCCCCAGTCTTTGGCGCACTTGTCGTCATTGCTGCTGCTTGCACCACCACCCATTTACTGCCTCATGCTGTTCTGTCGTCTTGTCAGCACTAGGTTCGAGCTCAGTTTCTTTTATTCTCTATAAGATTTACTAGCGTGACTCACCACACGTCGTTTCAGAGGGACAGGCGTCTTTGACCATTTTGGTGTCTTTTGGATCTTCATGGTGTTTTGGGTCTTCAGGGCCATTTGAATCTTCAGGGTATTTTGGATCATCTGGGCCTTTAAGTGTATTTTGGATCTTTGGTGTCTTCAGGGGCTTTTGGGTCTTAAAGGTCTTTTGTTTCCTCTGCGTCTTTAAGGGGCTTTGGGGTATTTTGGTTCTTCGGGGTATTTAAATGTCTTTTGGGTTTAAAGGGTCTTTAAGGGTCTTTGGGGTCTTTAGGGTGTTTTGGGTCTTTTGGGTCTTCAGGGTCTTTTGGATCTTAAGGGTTTTTTGGTTCCTCTGAGTCTTTAAGAATCTTTTGGGTCTTCGTGGTGTTTTGGAGTCTTCGTGGTGTTTTGGAGTCTTCAGGGTGTTTTGGGTGTACGGGGTGTTTTGGAGTCTTTGTGGTGTTTTGGAGTCTTTGTGGTGTTTTGGAGTCTTTGTGGTGTTTTGGAGTCTTCGTGGTGTTTTGGAGTCTTCGTGGTGTTTTGGAGTCTTCGTGGTGTTTTGGGGTCTTCGTGGTCTTTTGGGTATTCGGGGTCTTTTGGGTCTTCGGGGTCTTTTGGGTCTTCGTAGTGTTTGGGGGTCTTCGTGGTCTTTTGGGTCTTCGGGGTCTTTTGGGTCTTCAGGGTCTTTTGGGTTTTCGTGATGTTTTGTGTCTTCGTGGTGTTTTGGGTCTTCGTGGTGTTTTGGATCTTCGTGGTGTTTTGGGTCTTCGGGGTCTTTTGTGTCTTTTGGGTCTTTTGAGTCTTCGGGGTCTTTTTGGTCTTCGGGGTCTTTTGGGTCTTCGGGGTCTTTTGGGTGTTTAAGGGTATTTTCGGTCTTCGGTGTCTTTTGGGTGTTTAAGGGTATTTTGGATTTTCAGAGGTCTTGGTGGTCTTAATGGTCTTGGGGGATTTAAAGGGTCGTCAAAGGTCTGAGGGGTCTCAGAGGGGTCCTCTCTGAGGGGTCTAACGTAAACGTAATTAAGAGTTCACGGACTGTGTTTTGGGTGTAAATTTTATTTGAAGAAGACGTTTTGGTCGCATATAAACAAACAAACAAACATAACCATGTCCGTTTTCTCTATTACTAGGGCATTGCCCGTACGTGGGTGCCCGTTCCTTGCCAAAAAAAAAAAAAAACGCTACCCGTACGCTCTACCCCGCCCGTACGCCCGTAAACAAAAAAAACAACGCTCTTCGCTTCCGCCCTTCGCTCTGACTGAATTGGGAGAAATAATGCGCATAAGAAATCGAATTACGTACCGTAATGGCGGTCAGCTCGTAACGCGCTCAGCTCCGCTCGTCTCACATCGGCCACGCCTACGCAACAAAGCGTTCTGTGATTGGCTGCCGGAAGTGAAGTCTTCACTGTCCGGAAGTTCGCAAATCGCAGTTACGATGAATCGTTTTAATTTAATCGCAGTTTGAATTCGTTTTAAAACATAGTTTAACGGCAACATAGTTTTCCAACGTGAAATAAATGAATACGCTGTCAAATGTGCCGTCCGAGGCAGAGTCTGATCGCCACGTTCGGCACACGTGATAGCTCACTGCTCTCTGATTGGTTGAAGCGTTTTTTGGACATAGCTCGGTAAGTACTTCTCCGATTAATTTAAAACCTTGAAAAGGCACATCCTCGGGTCCCCAGCAATATACCTGGCAAGTTTCAAGTATATCGGACCCGTGGTTGTCGAGAAACAGCGGTCACAGACACACAGACACACAGACACACAGACACACAGACACACAGAGATTGCTGGAATTATAGATAGACTAGCGGGGTCACCCGTGGGAATCCCACGGGCATGGATGTGTGTGACATTTTGACATATTGAGTTCGATGCTGCACCTGCACATTCAGTTATATAAAATGGTTTAAAAAACTTTCTTCTGATATTTGTGATTTATTTCAAACAAACTGTATTTCCCATCTACACGGGCATGTATTCCTATTAACGTTATGTAAAGTACATAAATTGTGTGGATTACATCATTTGTGGATGTGATCAATTGCCAGTAACCATCTTATATAACTGAATGTGCAGGCGCAGCATGTAACTCAATATGTCGAAATGTCACACACATCCATGCCCGTGGGATTCCCGCATGGATGTGTATGGCGAATTTTAAATATATGTCGACTGTTATTTTAGGCGGTGTATTTTCGTTTATCATCATGGCGCGATTTAAAAAAATATATCTCTGCATTTTCCTCTCCAATACCTCCTCACACTTTACACACACACCGGCCCATGTTTACATATACACACACACACACATATACACCCACACACATATACACATACACACACACGTACATCGACACACATGCACACACACACACACACACACGTACAGACACATATACACATATGCACATATGCAAATATGTATACACATATGTATCCACATATACACATATATACACATATATACATCTCCACACACACACACACACACACACACACACACACACACACACACACACACACAAAAACAGACACACACACACACACGTACAGACACATATACACACAAACACACACACACAGACATGTATATACACATACAACAACAACATGCATTTTAAGGCCATTTTCCCTGCTAGAGCGGGGGTTAGCCTACATACACATACACACACATATATACACACACACACATATTCACGCGCGCACACACACACACACACACACGTACACACACGTACACATGTCCCACATGTATATATCCCACATCCCACATGTATATACATGTTTAAAGTGTACGTGCCCTTCCCCCCTCCCCCGCCCGGCAACGCTGGGTACTTCTGCTGGTAACGAATAAAATAAAAACGAAGAAATAGGTGGAATTGGCTGAAATTCGCTCGGTGAATTCACGCGGTGTATTCGGTTCGGCTCGGTTCACTCGGTTTAAAGAAAAAGCGATAATGTCGACATGTTGCTGTCTGTGTCATGTTGGGCGGTGTATGATACTCGTTGGCTGTTGGGCGGTGTATGATACTTGTTGGCTGTTGGGCGGTGTTGTGCGGTGATATGGTGTATTTTAAAAAATATATCTCTGCATTTTCCCGCGTTGGTGACACCGAGTCGTTCTTCATCGATCGTCTCATTCATTTTGGAAATGGAAGTTTCCACGCAACGCATGAATTGTCACGATCCTCAAGAGGAATTTGTCTCGTAATCATCAAATGATAAATGGCAAGTAAATTATATAGTGGAAAATTAAAGATTTCAAATAAACCTATTTAAAGTGTATGCGCACATAACTAATAAAAAAAACGAAGAAATATCTCTCGGTAATTTCCTGAAACATATTTTACTTCCGGCTAATATGTTGAATGAAATAAAAACGAAGAAATATATGTCGGCATCATTGTTGACGTTTTTGTGACGACTATCATCAAACGAAATAGTAATATATCATAACGGAAAAGCAAAAGCGAATTTTTAATATATATCGACACATTGCCGGCGGTGTCATGTTGGGCGGTGTATGATACACCATGACGCGATTTTTAAAAATATATCTCTGCATTTTCCCGCGTGTGTGGATTGTTCTCAATTATTGCTGACACCGAGTCTAAAAGTAAAACCATCGATAAAAATGAAATCATATGGTGAGTTAGATTGGAGATAAAGGCGTGAGAGAGACTCAATGGCCTTGAAGTTACAGGCCTTTGAGAATTCATTTCGTTCTATAAACGGCAACTTTCATCGGATTTTCTTCCCGTTTTTTTTCAACCGAGTCTAAAACTATGTTAGCGACTGTGAAAAATGAAATGATTTATCGAATTTGATTTGAAATAAAACTGGGGGAGAGCAAGACACCACGGGCCTACAAAACAGGACTCAAAGCTATGCGAGTTAATAAAATGGTGGATATTTGTTTATAGCCACTCCCAGAATGGGTGGAGCTATGGGTGGAGCTACTCTGCAAACCGAGTAAGCCACACCCCGGACAGACACCCAACAGATAGACAGACAGACAGACAGAATCATCTACGGCTATTATAATATAGATAATAAGATACTTTAATAAGATCTCCTGAGTTTAACCGGGGACGTTCCTTTGAAATACATTCCGGCTGTAAAGTGGAGCGAACCTTAGAACTCGGCGACCAATAATTGTAAGTGAGTTGTTTTCTCAATGCGATTCAAAATTTGGGCATCTCTCATGTAGATGAAGCCAAATTGAATACTTGATGCTCAGGTCAATAAAAGGGAGGGCGAATCCACTGTAGAAATGTGTTCATGAAGCTGTGCCATCGTTGCTTTTCCCGTTTATGGTGAAGGGAATGTTGGCAGTTTGCACTATCCTGATTGGTGATCTCACTAAGACCCCTGACACCAAAAGTGATGCACGTCTGGTGTCCAAAAATCCAATCTTTACACCTGGCTGACTGATTAATCCTTGGAAGCACACCGAGTGACACTTTGAATTGATTTTCTTTTCCGCTTACTCAATAAACGCTGTTGGTATTTCTTGGACTGGAAAAACGATGGAAGACTTTGACATCACCGACCTTTCGATGCAAGTCGGCTCTGATGACTTAATGTTAGGAGCTTCATTGTCACGGTGCACGCCCTTCAGTTTGGCATGCCCATCATTTACCCTTCAGTTTGACATGCCCATCATTAACCCTTTAGTTTGCCATGCCCATCAGTTACCCTTCAGTTTGCCATGCCCATCATTTACCCTTCAGTTTGACATGCCCATCAGTTACCCTTCAGTTTGCCATGCCTATCATTTACCCTTCAGTTTGCCATGCCCATCATTTACCCTTCAGTTTGCCACGCCCATCATTTACCCTTCAGTTTGACATGCCCATCATTAACCCTTCAGTTTGCCATGCCCATCCGTTACCCTTCAGTTTGCCATGCCCATCATTTACCCTTCAGTTTGACATGCCCATCAGTTACCCTTCAGTTTGACATGCCCATCAGTTACCCTTCAGTTTGCCATGCCTATCATTTACCCTTCAGTTTGCCATGCCCATCATTTACCCTTCAGTTTGCCATGCCCATCATTTACCCTTCAGTTTGCCATGCCCATCAGTTACCCTTCAGTTTGCCATGCCCATCATTTACCCTTCAGTTTGCCATGCCCATCATTTACCCTTCAGTTTGCCATGCCCATCATTTGACACTGGATAAGCAAGATGCACGGGGTACACTGGATAAGCAAGATGCACGGGGTACACTGGATAAGCAAGATGCACGGGGTACACTGGATAAGCAAGATGCACGGGGTACACTGGATAAGCAAGATGCACGGGGTACACTGGATAAGCAAGATGCACGGGGTACACTGGATAAGCAAGATGCACGGGGTACACTGGATAAGCAAGATGCACGGGGTACACTGGATAAGCAAGATGCACGGGGTACACTGGATAAGCAAGATGCACGGGGTACACTGGATAAGCAAGATGCACGGGGTACACTGGATAAGCAAGATGCACGGGGTACACTGGATAAGCAAGATGCACGGGGTACACTGGATAAGCAAGATGCACGGGGTACACTGGATAAGCAAGATGCACGGGGTACACTGGATAAGCAAGATGCACGGGGTACACTGGATAAGCAAGATGCACGGGGTACACTGGATAAGCAAGATGCACGGGGTACACTGGATAAGCAAGATGCACGGGGTACACTGGATAAGCAAGATGCACGGGGTACACTGGATAAGCAAGATGCACGGGGTACACTGGATAAGCAAGATGCACGGGGTACACTGGATAAGCAAGATGGACACCACAAGGACTTTCAGGAAGGAAAAATAATCTGAAGGAGGTAGGTAGGAGAACGGGGGTAGAAAAGATCAAGGTTTTGGATGGGGTTAGATAAGAGATGACCGTGGTGAACAGCTGTTTGAAAGACCTGGAGGGAGGAGTGGGATTGAAGAGGGTGGGGGAATTTGTTCCAGAGGTGGGAGAAAAGAGGAATGAAGGAGTGAAGGTGAGCAGAGAGTCTTGATTTTGGCAGTTTAACCATAAGAGGGTTTCTGGCAGATATTGTGCGACCTGTAGGAATATTTAGGGGACAGAGCCCAGAGAGAGCTGGGGGAGCAAGGCCGGAGAGGAGTCTGTGGAAGACGGAAAGATCACCAACCTGCCTGCGGTGAGTGAGTGAAAGGCCCTCAGAATCGGCCTCATCACGGGAGATTGCAATGATTCTGAAAACTTTGGATTCTACAGTGTGAAGCCAAGCGAGGTGTGAGGCAGGAGAACCAGCCCAGAGGGGAGATCGTCGGCTCACACCAATTTACAATGATCTTAGGCTCACGGAGGCTAACCCCCGCTCTTGCAGGGAAAATGGCCTTAAAATGCATGTTGTTGTTGTGTGTTTAGGCTCACGGCGGAATATGTACATAAATTGCTCTCTTCCTTCGGTCTTCCTCATCCACTCGACCTCCCCTTCCACACATATCCTTTATTTCCTTATTATTGCTTCCAAGCTATTCGTCTTGCAGAGTAATATTCATGTATTTTCTGGCTTGTGCACTTACCATGAAAATTGTCCCTTTTTGTTTAATTGCAAAACTGAAGTATACCTGCATCAAAGATTGACTGACTGCATCAAACGGTGTTATTAATATGCATCGACTGCTGGAAGTTTATAATAAAAAAATCCTGGCACTTCCTTTACCATTCCCAGGAAGAGCACAAGGAACACAATATAATTGTAAGAGCATTTGGCCTCAGATGGGCATTTGCAAAGCTATTTTTTTTTACCTGCTCACAGATATTATGCCATTTCAGAGCCAGGTCGGAGGCAAAAATGTTTCAAATTAATAAAAATCAAATCACGTGATGTAAAGCAGGTACGATTCGATCCTATGGCACTCGAACTTTGTCACAGCTGTTGCTATGGTTGCAATGTAAAATCTATATATATATATGTCATCACAAAGCGACCATGTTAATGATGACCATGTTATTTTCGAACCGCCCTATGACCTTGACCTTCAACATTTATGAATAGAGTCGAATTTAGGAATAGATTAGAAGTAACCTCTTCAACATGTCCACCCTCCATCTTTTACCTCTCCCCATCCAAAACCTTGATCTTTTTCTACCTCCTTCAAAATTCCATTTTCAAATCCACCTTCAAAATTCCATTTTCAAATCCACCTTCAAAATTCCATTTTCAAATCCACCTTCAAAATTCCATTTTCAAATCCACCTTCAAAATTCCATTTTCAAACCCACCTTCAAAATTCCATTTTGAAATCCACCTTCAAAATTCCATTTTCAAATCCACCTTCAAAATTCCATTTTCAAATCTACCTTCAAAATTCCATTTTCAACACCACCTTCAAAATTCCATTTTCAACACCACCTTCAAAATTCCATTTTCAACACCACCTTCAAAATTCCATTTTCAACACCACCTTCAAAATTCCATTTTCAAATCCACCTTCAAAATTCCATTTTCAACACCACCTTCAAAATTCCATTTTCAACACCACCTTCAAAATTCCATTTTCAAATCCACCTTCAAAATTCCATTTTCAAATCCACCTTCAAAATTCCATTTTCAACACCACCTTCAAAATTCCATTTTCAAATCCACCTTCAAAATTCCATTTTCAAATCCACATCTTCAAAATTCCATTTTCAAACCCACCTTCAAAATTCCATTTTCAAATCCATCTTCAAAATTCCATTTTCAACACCACCTTCAAAATTCCATTTTCAAATCCACCTTCAAAATTCCATTTTCAAATACACCTTCAAAATTCCATTTTCAAATCCACCTTCAAAATTCCATTTTCAACACCACCTTCAAAATTCCGTTTTCAAATCCACCTTCAAAATTCCATTTTCAAATCCACCTTCAAAATTCCATTTTCAAATCCACCTTCAAAATTCCATTTTCAAATCCACCTTCAAAATTCCATTTTCAACACCACCTTCAAAATTCCATTTTCAACACCACCTTCAAAATTCCATTTTCAAATCCACCTTCAAAATTCCATTTTCAAATCCACATCTTCAAAATTCCATTTTCAAACCCACCTTCAAAATTCCATTTTCAAATCCACCTTCAAAATTCCATTTTCAACACCACCTTCAAAATTCCATTTTCAAATCCACCTTCAAAATTCCATTTTCAAATACACCTTCAAAATTCCATTTTCAAATCCACCTTCAAAATTCCATTTTCAACACCACCTTCAAAATTCCGTTTTCAAATCCACCTTCAAAATTCCATTTTCAAATCCACCTTCAAAATTCCATTTTCAAATCCACCTTCAAAATTCCATTTTCAACACCACCTTCAAAATTCCATTTTCAACACCACCTTCAAAATTCCATTTTCAAATCCACCTTCAAAATTCCATTTTCAAATCCTCATCTTCAAAATTCCATTTTCAAACCCGCCTTCAAAATTCCATTTTCAAATCCACCTTCAAAATTCCATTTTCAACACCACCTTCAAAATTCCATTTTCAAATCCACCTTCAAAATTCCATTTTCAAATACACCTTCAAAATTCCATTTTCAAATCCACCTTCAAAATTCCATTTTCAACACCACCTTCAAAATTCCGTTTTCAAATCCACCTTCAAAATTCCATTTTCAAATCCACCTTCAAAATTCCATTTTCAAATCCACCTTCAAAATTCCATTTTCAAATCCACCTTCAAAATTCCATTTTCAAATCCACCTTCAAAATTCCATTTTCAACACCACCTTCAAAATTCCATTTTCAACACCACCTTCAAAATTCCATTTTCAACACCACCTTCAAAATTCCATTTTCAACACCACCTTCAAAATTCCATTTTCAAATCCACCTTCAAAATTCCATTTTCAAATCCACATCTTCAAAATTCCATTTTCAAACCCACCTTCAAAATTCCATTTTCAAATCCACCTTCAAAATTCCATTTTCAAATCCACCTTCAAAATTCCATTTTCAAATCCACCTTCAAAATTCCATTTTCAAATCCACCTTCAAAATTCCATTTTCAACACCACCTTAAAAAATAAAAAAAACGTCATTGGTCACTTGGTTTGGCCGCCATATTTGTTTTACCACAAAAGCCTTTAAAACAACTAAAAACACATCATGGTGAGGGTCTGCAATCTCTGATTGCTCTTTCTTGTTATATGTTTTATATGTTAGCTCTTACACGAGCCTCGACTTATTATACAAAAATGTAAAAAAAATTTAAGTGTAAATAAAGATACTGTGTCCCAATCTGCAATTTATCCATTAAACTTGACATGAAAATTGGAGGAAAATTATTCAAGTGTTGATGAAAAATGTATTTTTTTGTTAATTGGGTCACGATATGAAAAAGGTGGTTGAAGGACATTAATCTCTCTGTAACTACCAATCAGGTTCCTGCACAAGGTCAGGTACTTGTATGGGGAAACACAAATTTGGCAAATTTTCCTGACAAAAATGAGAGCCGTCATTAACCGTAAAATATAATGCTTTCACGGTTTATGAAAATTGGATGAGAAGTAACCCGAGAGTGCCACTGGGTCCTGTTTTATTCCATCATTGAAGCTTAAAATGGGATTTGAAGCATCAGAATGAATCGGTGGGTTGCAGCGGTCGGTATTCCGATGGTCGGGCATTTCTTTACTTTGCCCTTCGACGTCCCGCCCCAGTTAATCAAGATGTGAAATGCTCGTCCACCAGTATGTCTCACCCATGTTGACACCCTCTGCCATTCTATTAACTTGAGCCCTTCGGTACTTCTTTCTGGATACTGGATCCTTCTTTCTTCTTTCTGGATCTTATTTGAATGGCTAGCGAGCAAAATACTGTTCAAAATAACCAACCAGTGGCTATTTATTAATGTTGAATTGAAAATGCTTACTTGTCAGCTTTTCCAATTCTGCCTGCACAAAATACAGTTAGTATGTATTATTGTTGTTTTCTAGTAGCAAATCTGCTGTATTGTGTGTGTGTGTTTTTATGTGTCTCCCTCTCTCTCCCCCAAACTCTGCACGGCGCTGCCATAATACTTCCTCGTAACCCACGCTCCCATTCCTGGCGATCAGTCGACAGACACTCTAACCATTTGCCGTGACTTCAAGTCGGGGCACTGTGCTCGCCCAAACTGTCGCTTTCTGCACCTCCTCGAAGGTATGCCTTTCTGCACCCCTACACCCCACCCCAAACGTCTCTCCACTCCTCTCAACTTGCTTTGCTTCATCTCTAACGCACTTGCAATCGCATCCTCTTGCATTTGCTGCTATGCCATGCTTGACATAGGGAATGCTAACAGCTGAATGACAACTTGCATGAAAATTACAAAAATGTATTAGAACTGTTTTTTGAGGAATGAATGCTAGCTTAGGTTTGGCTATTTGTTAGGGGCCATTTGCATGTGAGGAGGGAAAGTTGCAGTGAAAGTTTGCCAAGGTAAGTACCTGTATATGAAAATGGAGAAAAGGAAGGGTATTTTGATCAGAGCAATAAAAATAATGTATGGTTGTGCATTATATGTACATGGAGTCTTGTTAATACATAAGCTCTTAAGTTGGGTTATGAGATTTTGATTCAATTACTGAATGCTGTATGCAGATCTAAATCTGACACCTTATGAGTAATCCAAAGTGATCACTCGCAACAGATAAAAAGGTATGGATGTCGAGGTTCACGAAAGTTCGAAACTATGGAGATCTGAGGCAGGTCGACAGTCGGACAGAGATGCAGAGGTGAACATGCGGACACCAAATGCACAAAAATATCAACGAGTGTCGAAGAGATCATGAGTGGATACAGGAGAAACCATGTGTTGGTGATGGGCAACACACCTGAAGGACAGAGCATGGGCATCGGATACACGAGAAAAAGAATGACAGGAAATAATATTTTTTTAAATCGTTTTTGCAAGAAAAAAGTAATTCATGGAATGTTTTGAGGAAAGGACAATAAAATTACTACCAGGCAAATTGAGAACAAAATAAAACTAGAAAGCATCTGAAAATGCAAAGCCCGTCCGCTATCTATTCGGATGACGACTTCTTCCGTATGCTAAACATGACAAACGGCTTTAAAAAAATACATGATTGACGATTTTAGGCGACCTTGACCTTTTCACCTCAAAAGCAATAGGTTTGAGTGACCCAATATGAAAAACCCTGCTCAAATTGGAAGTCAATCAGATGGGAATTGACAATTTTGTGACCTTGACCTTCGACCTTTGATCTTTAAAAGAAAAACACAATCGGCTTCTAGCATTTGATTCGTGAACCAATTCAGTTTCCGAATGTATATGCAAATTCTTAAAATTTCAGGTCATTTGGATGAAATTTGACAGTTATGTGGTTTTGACCTATTGACCAAATTATTAATTTGCCTTCTCCATATCTATATTATAATAGGCTACGGTGATTCTGTCTGTCTGTCTGTCCTGGGTGTGGCTTAGTCCGTTTGCAGAGTAGCTCCACCCTTTCTTGGAGAGGCTTCATATAAACAAATATCCACCATTTTATTAACTCTGAATAGCTTTGAGGCCTGTTTAGTTAGGCCCGTGCTGTCTTTCTCTCTCACACAGGTTTATTTCAACTCAAATTCGATATATCATTTCATTTTTAACAGTCGGTAACATAGTTTTAGACTCGGTTGAAAAAAAACGGGAAGAAAATCCGATGAAAGTTTCCGATGAAATGATGAAATGATGCACACACATCTGACACACATTGCTTCAAAGAGACGCGTGAGAAGGTACAGATAAGAAGAGAAGGAGCTGGAGTGCGCTACGAACTGGCATCTCCCCCATCTTGTTCAAGAGAGAGAGCGTTGGCACGAGCCATTTATTACAAACGGAGCATCCCAGTCCCACCACTATATGCAACGTCTGCTGGCGGTCAACGGTACGCGCTCGCTGCCTGCCAGGGTTTTCCCGCCACAACGCGAGTCGACTCCTGGAGCCGGACCTCGACGCATACCGTCTGCCTGGGCCTTCTCATTCCTTCCAGTCATTCCTGCCTGCCATTCCCTGTCGTGTGAGTCTGTTTGTTTGTCCTGGGGAATAATATAAGACTGTTTAAGGCTGCCCTGTGTATCTTCTTCTTCTTCGTTCTGTATATTACTTTCGTTTCCTCTTCTTCTTTGGTTTTGTACATAGTTAATAAATATCTGGTATTCCTTACTTTGGTTTCTTCTTTCCCCCGATCGCTTTATTCCCTTCTTCCCATTGAATACCTGTGGCGCGATTTTGGCCAAACGCTTTATAGTCGGGTTTAGTCTCTTGCTAACGGCCCGAGTCGCAGCTCGCTTCGCTCGGCGCAATCCAATCACGCTGCGGCCCGGGTGGGAGTATTTCCTCGCTTACGGCCGGTGGTTTTTACTTAGGTATTAAGACAAATTGGGCTTACAACCCTACTTACCATCGACCGGAAGTGACGTCATACCCCCAGGACTGGTCGGACGGCCAGCTCAACAGGACAAGGGGATTAACCCCCCCCCCCCCCTTGCTAACGGGAGTGCCGTCTCCCGGATCCATAACAATTGGAACTATCTCGAATTGGAACTATCCTGGAACTATCTCGCCACTTCCGGTCAGTGCTGAATAGGGTAGTAGGCCAATTATTCCTATGACCTAATTACCAGCACCTTCTGGTAAGCGAGGAAATGAGCCCCGCCCGAGCCGCGGCTGTAATGGACACGCCGAGCGAAGCGAGCCACGACTCAGGCCGTTGACAAAAGACGAACCCGATTCTGAGCATTGGCCAAATCGTGCCACAGGTATTCAATGGGAAGAAGGGACTAAAGCGATCGGGGGAAAGAAGAAACCAAAGTAAGGAATACCACATATTTATTAACTATGTACAAAACCAAAGAAGAAGAGGAAACGAAAGTAATATACAGAACGAAGAAGAAGAAGATACACAGGGCAGCCTTAAACAGTCTTATATTATTCCCCAGGACAAACAGACTCACACGACAGGGAATGGCAGGCAGGAATGACTGGAAGGAATGAGAAAGCCCAGGCAGACGGTAGGCGTCGAGGTCCGGCTCCAGGAGTCGACTCGCGTCGTTGTGGGAAAACCCTGGCAGGCAGCGAGCGCGTACCGTTGACCGCCAGCAGACGTTGCATATAGCGGTGGGACTGGGATGCTCCGTTTGTAATAAATGGCTCGTGCCAACGTTCTCTCTCTTGAACAAGATGGGGGAGATGCCAGTTCGTAGCGCACTCCAGCTCCTTCTCTTCTCATCTGTACCTTCTCATCT
The DNA here is from genome assembly GCF_964187855.1 of Myxine glutinosa. NCBI lineage: Eukaryota > Metazoa > Chordata > Myxini > Myxiniformes > Myxinidae > Myxine > Myxine glutinosa. Next base: position 62,294,766 of record NC_136265.1, read on the forward strand.
GTACCTTCTTCTCTTCTCATCTGTACCATTATCAGTCCTAATCGGTTGGTGTCGAGCGTAAAACGACAATGACGACAATAGACAGTAAATTAAGGATCATGACACATTTCTTTTTAATCTCTGTCAGTTTTCCAGATAACATTTCTTGGGGTGATTTCATGGATCAATTTGCATCACAGTAGAGTCCTTGTTGTTACTCAGTCTCTAATAGCGGGTATGTGCCCCCCCTGGCACGAATCAGGGCGTGCAGACGTCGTGGCATGCTGTCCACTAGCTTGTTGACGACGTCAACAGGCATAGCATCCCATTCTTCCCTCAGAGCGTCGGCCAACTCCTGCAAAGTTTGAGGAATAACATCTCTGTCGTTGATGGCTCGGCCTAGGGCATCCCATGCATGCTCTATGGGGTTCATATCTGGCGAGCAAGCTGGCCATGGCAACTGCTCCACGCCCTCTGCCTCAAGGAATTCCCTTACTGCAGCGGCCCTGTGCGGTCTAGCGTTGTCGTCCTGCAGTCGGAAATTGTGTCCATACACTCGTCTTGCATGTGGAAGGCAGTGGTACTCCAAGATATCCCGGTACACGACGGCGTTGACGTTTCCATCCGGAACCACCAGTGGCATTTCCCTCCATAATGGATGCCGGCCCATATCATCACTGAGCCGCCACCACCTTGAGTCGTCTCGTGGATGCAGTCATCATGAAGGTTCTCCCCGGGTAATCGACGAACTTGTTGTCTCCCATCTGTACGGTCAAGGATGTAGCGGCTCTCGTCCGTGAAGACAACATGTCGCCAGTGTCCAGGATGAAGCCTTCTGTGCTCCCTAGCCCAGCGAAGACGAGCAACTCTGTGGCGAACAGCCGGGCGTGGACATTTAGTCAACCGTCGTGCTCGGTAACCATGTTGGAGCAATCTCTGATTAACGGTTGACCGGGAAACGTGGATCCCATGATGTCTCCTCCACAAGCGACGAAGACGACTCGTCGGCATTTTCCGGTTTCTGCGGCAGAGATTCAACAGTTGGCGATCATCTCGTCTCGTGGTTAATCTTGGACGTCCTGGAGGTTTCCGCGGCCGCACATTCCCCGCCTCACGTTGATGTTTCAGGATCTTACAGACTGTACTCTGTGATATCCCGACGACATCTGCGATATCACTCTGTTTGTAGCCCTCCTGCCGCAGTGCTACCACTCTCTCGCGTATTGCTGGTTCCGTTGGACCAGGCATAGCCCAGGGAACGTCTCTACCGATTTTTCTTGCAAACGGTACAAGGAACTCGAAAAAAAACCAGCCTCGTTTAACACAGTGTTGAATCAGGGAAAGGGACAGAATATCACATGCATGGGCGTTTATAGTCCCTAACAAAAAAAATTATTACGTAATACACATTTTTTCAATGTTATCATATCACCTGTGTAATGGGGAAACGTTATGTAATCACTCAATTACCCTTTTGTTTACACGTTGACTGTCAAATACCAAAGAAACTGTGGAATCGTGTCAAAAATATTTTATTCCATCTTTATGACCAACAGTGTGTGTGTGTGTGTGTGTGTGTGTGTAATTGTGTGTGTGTGTGTGTGTAATTGTGTGTGTGTGTGTGTGTAATTGTGTGTGTGTGTAATTGTGTGTGTGTGTAATTGTGTGTGTGTGTGTAATTGTGTGTGTGTGTGTGTAATTGTGTAATTGTGTCGATTACATCATTTGTGCATCTGATAAATTGCCAGTAACCATTTTGTGAAACTGAATATGCAGGTGCAGCATCCAACTCAATATGTTGAAATGTCACACACGTCCATGCCCGTGGGATTCCCACCGGTGACCCCACTAGTCTTATTATAATAGAGCAAACGTATATGGTTATGTCGCTATGTATGTATGTTTATATGCGACGAAAACGTCTTCTTCTTCTTCAAATAAAGTTACCACCCTCTTAATTAACCCTCTTAATTGCGTTAAGACTGCTGAGATCCCTCAGACCTTTGATGACCCTTTAATTCCCCCAAGACCCTTCAGACCACCAAGACCCCTGAAGATCCAAAATACCCTGAAGACCCCCAAAGACCCAAAATACCCTTCAAGGCCCTGAGGCTCAAAAAGACCCCAAATACCCAAAGACCCAAAACATCCCGAAGACCCAAAATATCCCGAAGACCCAAAACCTCCTGAAGACCGAAAACATCCCAAAGACCCAAAACACTCCGAAGACCCAAAACACCCCAAAGACCCAAAACACCCCGAAGACCCAAAACACCCCGAAGACCCAAAACACCCCGAAGACCCAAAACACCCCGAAGACCCAAAACACCCCGAAGACCCAAAACACCCCGAAGACCCAAAACACCCCGAAGACCCAAAACACCCCGAAGACCCAAAACACCCCGAAGACCCAAAACACCCCGAAGACCCAAAACACCCCGAAGACCCAAAACACCCCGAAGACCCAAAACACCCCGAAGACCCAAAACACCCCGAAGACCCAAAACACCCCGAAGACCAAAAAGATCCCGAAGAACAAAAAATACCCCGAAGACCAAAAATACCCCGAAGACCCAAAAGACCCCGAAGACCCTTCAAGACAGAGAAGAACCAAAAGAACCGGTAGACCCAAAAGCTCCGGAAGCCCCGGACGACCCAAAAGACGCCGAAGACCCTTAAGACCCAAAAGCCTCTGAAGACCCAGAAGACCCAAAACACCTCAAATACCCAAAATACCATTAAAGGCCCAGAGGATCCAAAAGACCCTGAAGACCCAAATGGCCCTGAAGACCCAAAACACCATGAAACCCAAAAGACACCGAAATGGTCAAAGGTGCCTACCCCTCTGAAACGATGTGTGGTGAGGCGCGCGGAGCGCGCCGAGTCACGCTAGTTCTTATAATAAAGCTTTGTTGTAAATTTGATGACAAAACTCAAATGGTGAAAAAAGTTTCAGCCCGGACAGACACACAGATACACACACACAGAAGTGATTGCAAAACTCCACGCAGTGGGAGTCCGGCTGCTTAAAAACAGGCAAATTTAGAATAAACTAAAACCAAGGCCCCAACTTTCAGGTCTACAAACTTCAGAATCTGGGCGAGTTTTTAAGCTCCCCCGCCGCATAATCCCCCCTCAAGGAAACTCTGTATGCTTGTTTGTGTAATTCTGAACAATCATGGGGGAAAAAACAGCTGAAAACACATTTTGTATAAGTGCTGGGAGGAGCCAGGGTCAAGGCAAGGGTACCAAAAAAATCCTCCCCCCCCTCCCCCCAAATTACCCTCCCTTCCCCCACCTTCGCACAAGGAAATTGTCTGTATATATAGTGTGTACATCTGAAAATCATAGAATTTATATATTTTTTTTAAAGAACGGCGCTGCACGGGGAACAAAGTACGTAGGGGTTCTGGCATATGTGCATTGAAAACGTTGAAACGTCATAAAAAGTTTTTTTTTTTTTTTGTGTTTCATTCCTACCCTTTCATGGTCAAAACCACCGCCAGGAAAAGCTCTCCCAGCCAGTGCCGGGAACCAACCCTCCCCTTTTCTCTTCTCCTGGGCAGTGCCAGGTAGCCCTGCTCGTGGTATAATCTTATTATAATTCACCAAATGTCCGTCTGTCCGTTCGAAGGTACCGCAAAAACGGCTCAACCGATTGCAACGATATTTTGGGTGGGTAATCCTGGGACCCCCTGGAGTAAAATAGGGTATATTGTTTTCCCAAGATTTCCAATTTTCCAATTTTCCAGTTTTTCCAAACACGATGGAATAATATTTACCGATATGAACAGTGATCTGGCTTTTATTGAAATTCTACAAATACTGTTTAGATTTTGATGAGAATTACGAACTTGCAGCGAATCCGGAAGTGGACAGATGACGGCAATGCGCGGGTTTGATAATATCCCAATACAACCGTCATTCATTCGTAATGTTAAATCGTTCAACGTTAATTGTGTTAATCGTTTTGTTATATCAATTGATGATTGGAATTGAGTGAATACAATTACGATTTTGAATTTGTAATTGTATTCACCCAACAGTACGGAACTTCATATCAGGATTTAATTTTTTTTTTTTGTCACGAATGTTGTTAAAAGTTTATTTTTTATATTAATGTTATTTAATTTGTGATTGGAGTTATGCTGTTTGGAATTAAAAAAGAGATATCGAGTTCAAGTGAATGACGAAATGCCGTGATGGTTTCTACTTTCTAAATGTGAATTCGCGGATCGATATATGCAGATTCACCATTGACTGGGAATGGAACACGTTTTTTGCGAACGTTTGTTTGCGAACGGGTACATTTTTCATGGAAGTCCTTCACGAACTTGCTGTCCATGTCTGACGTGTGACTGGAGGTGCTACAGCAGTGGTTCTTAACCTTTTTAAAGGTGCCGAACCCTAACGAAACCCACCGAACACTCGCGCAACCCCTCAAATTTGACCAAAAAATTAAGAAGAATTGCATCTTAATGCGTTTTCTGTTCTTCTTTTCGGGAGGCGATCTGGGAAATGCGTGGTTTTGTTTTGGCAAGGGCCACCCTCAAATCATTTTCGCATGCAAGCCTGCTCATTTTCTTTGTTTTAATGTCCACCAGTTTCGAAAACGCATGCTCGCAGAGATACGTTGTAACGAATGGCGTGAGGATCTCAAGGGCAATTTTAGCGATGTGAGGATACCCTTCCATTTGGCGGCACCAAAACGTTGAGAGCGTTGTGCCGAAGAGTTGTTGTTGAGTCTGGCTCTGCTGAAGTTCGATGAGGTCGTCGAGGTATTGGTTGTTGACATCTGCCGTTGCAACGTCGAAGGTAAACGGCTGCCGCACCCATGCTGGGTATTGCTCTTGGTCGGGGAAGTAGCCGTCGAATGACTTTCCCAGCTCAACCAAGTGCGTGGCAATCGCTTGCTTCAGCTCCCCTGGTACAGCAGTGCCTCCAACTTCAGACTCATCTTCGATCCCGCTCACGCACTCGTCCAGTAGCGAAAAGTTTGCGAAGTTGTCGTTCTCTGTTCGCCGCCTCCACAACGGTAACTTCTTTCAGAAAGCACTCAGCTTTTCTTCAGATTCGATGACATTCACTCCACCGCCCTGCATCTGGCAATTGAGATGATTGAGTGCGTCGAAGATGTCAGCCACGTACGCCAAGGCGAGGATGAACTCTGACTCTTGGAAGTGCGTTGCATGGCAATGCTGGTGTTCTCGCAAAAACAGGGGTAATTCGAAACGTCGGTGGTCTTGTCGAGTTGAAGGCTGAATTTTGTCGGGCTCGTGACTAAATCTGCAACTACCTGGGCGAGGATGTCGTCGCTCATGTCGTCGATTCTGCATCTGATGGTGTCATTTGAGAGTGGAACGAGAGACGACTTGTTTTCAGCAGCTTTTCCCAGCATGATGTTGGCCATCTTCAATGCGGCCGGATTGATGAGTGTCTCGCCAATGGTGTGCGGTTTGCCCTGCTTTGCGATCAGGTACGCAACTTCATACGACGCGGTGAGGATCGGTTTGTCAATTGGAACGAAGCCGAGAGTGGGCAAGGTAGCACTTGCGTCGAATCGGACTCTCTTCATTTTGAATTCATCCAGCGTTGTGTCTTTGTACTGCCCCTCGCCGTGCAGTTTTTTGAAGTGTTCCCGTAGTTTTGCTGGTGCTCGGCTGGAGTTACTCAACTTGACATTGTAAAGCATGCATTGAGGACGCTGACTTCCGTCCCGTTCCGTCAAACACGTGAACCCATACCGCACGTAATTCTCCGACCACTTCCTTTTTTTGCTCGACATACTGCAAAAAAAAAAAGAAAAAAAAAGAAGGAACAAACTGATCTTAATTGAGTTCGGGCAAATAATTATATGACAAAAATTAAAAAAGGAACATGCTTAAATATAATCAGTACCCCTCTGAAAACTGAGAAATTTTAACAAAGAAAACATAACTTATAGTCACGATGACGGGATTTATTATCTACTCAACTCTATGTCATCTCTAATCCCATGATAATATTACATAGAAAACTGCGAATTGTTAGTTTTGAATTGCGACCAAAGGAGTTATATCACCTCCACCTAATTTTCTGAGTAATTCAATCATATTTTATAATCACCATCCACTTTTGACTTTAATATAACTCTGTACCCGCCCTGCATATCCACAAACATTTCCAACTTACTTTTCAATTAATCAGTAACTCCAAAGTAAGGCGCAGCCAATGACGCACGGCACACGGCAAGCTAATCGAGGCTATTCACTGGAATTTCCGAACACCTCCAAAGTCCAAAATCCAGTAAGCAAGTAAGCACCATCAACAGAATAATTCGCAAGTTGGTCATTGATTCAACTTACGACAGTCAGTGTGAAACAACTTATCTTAAACACAGACCAGAGAAACCATGAATGGGATGGGAATACAATTACAAATAACATTTCCATTCGTTCGTAACATATATAGCAAAATAATAATAAGCGTAATTACACATAGATTCAAAATTGATACAAAACTTTAAAAAATTTTTTTTAAAAATTGCAATGCATTTCGGAGGACCCCTGAGACTGGCTCACTGAACCCCTGGAGTTCGGTCTAACCCAGGTTAAGAACCACGGTGCTACAGGAATGTGGAATTTATTGGTTTCATGCTTTAGCATTCGCCGTTTCTGCATTGTCTGTTTGCTTCTGGCCTCCCACCGCACGGGTATCTCACTCGTAAAATAAAATTACAAACTGGCAAATTGAGAAAAATTTTCAATGCAAACAGGAAAACTAAGAATTGGCTCACAAGGATGCAACCATGCAAACAGGAAATACAGACAGATGAAGAATGAAATAAAATTACAAACTGGCAAATTAAGTTGCACAACAGCTTAATAATATCCATCCATCATGACACTTCCAGATACATCCCGCTTTGATTTATTTTTTCCATCGATACAAGATCGAGGCTCATGGAAGAGCAAGGTTCAGCAAAAGGCAAAATCTAAACTGAAATTTCCAAGGAATACGATACTTTGTTTCATAGCGACGAGCAGAAGCAGAAAAAGGATGGAGGAGGTGAAAGGAAATTAGGGATGTGCATTTGTGTGAATGGTGATCATATCTACAAGTTGTGGTCTTGGTACTGGAGGATCATTATAAAATGAGGTAAAACAAATAAACTCGTCACTCACCTGGACACTCTCAGCACAACATCAGGGAAAAATGAAATCGCACTCGTCCTTAATGCACTCTAACTATTGTTAGGCAGCAATGGGAAGGTTTTATTTGACTTGCTCAGGATCATTCACGAGGCTTGAAAAGTGTCTTCAATAGTCATCCCATATGTCTGTGGATCATGTCTTGCGAGCACCAAAATCAGGCCAAAATTGGCTTCATTTCCAATCGAATTGGGGACTACTCAACCCAGAGATGTAGGTAAACCACTAAATATTTTACAAGTTTATTTTCCATGATTGTGAAGCTTTTGAGTTTGCTTTGAAAACTGTCTGAAGGGAAACATTTTTAAAATTAGAAACACCACTTTGTCCTTCCAGGAGCGCTTGCTCTAATTTACCGGATTTATTTATTTTTGGCATCAAAAGCCTCACACCTGAAAGTGAGCAGTCCATCTGTTGTATGTCGCCCTGCACAGATCACGTGGAAGTTGTGGATGACAAAGTGACCGTGTGCCGAGATGCTGCCAAAGGGAAGTGCTCGCGCCCCCTTTGCAAATACTACCACCCGCAATCGCAAGCTGCCTCTGCTTCCGCATTGCTTCAGTTTGCTTGCTGATCCTTTCCCAGCATTCGGTATATGGGGCCTTTTATTTATTTGGGGACCGTTTGTAAACGATTCATTTTGGCACTTCGTTTTATTTCCCTTCTCTCTCTTCCTCATGTCCTACTGATACAAACGGAAGGGCCTGTAATTGAATAGCATGCCGGAAACGAAAGAGGTGCGATTCTTCGAATTTAACTTCTGCAATGGTGGCGTATTATTGGGAACATTTTGGTATGTTGTGATCCTACCCGACGTTGATCATATTTGGGTTTTAAAGCCTGAACGTGAAAGGGTTATGTTTTTTTTTTTCCTTTTTAGGGTTGGAAAGGTTGTGTTTTTTTTTTGTTTTTTTCTTAGGGATGGAATCCATTCTCGGGTCATTTTTGAAATGGCCAAACCTTCGTGCTGTGCACCTTTTTAAGCTCGTTCCTCGGGGGCTGCTATTTACCTCTTGGCTTATGTTGTTTTCTTCCTATCCGATACAAAGATCTTTCAAACCCGAAAAATTTGAGTTCTTGCGAATTAAGTGACCATTGCAACTGATGAAGTTATGTAAATAAGGGAAAAGAAAATCCTTTCCTCTAAATATGCACAATTCCTAGTGCCTATTGTGGAAACTAGCATGTTATCTACAGTGATTTTTTATCTTTAATTTTATTTGTGTTCACTTTGAGGAGAGGGCTTTGCTGTTTCTTTTAATGTGGGGGGGATGGAGTTTGGGTTTCGGGAGATTGTCGAGTACGAGTGTAACTTGACTCGACGTAACCTGCTTTGTGCATTGGTTAGAGATGGATGAACCTGAGGACAGGGATCAAACACCGAAACACCTGTGGATGATAACCAGGCTTTGTCATTGTACACAATCTATAATCCTCTTTTCCTCCAAAGGTGTTTTGTATCATGTCGATTTAAAAAAAAAGGCACCTATTGTTGAGTTGAAGGTTTTAACTTTGGCTATTTTAAATGGTGCTTTGAAAAGGTTGTTTAATATATGCAGATAATGACGAAAGAGCGACAGCCTATTGTGTACGTGTCAGTTAAATGTTTGTGATGACCTCTGTCCAGTGTTCTTCTTTGTTTAGTACGTGAGGAATGGCAGGCCAAGGCTTTGATGTTGTTGTTTATTTGGGGGGATTTTTCAACATAGCTGAAAACAACAATTGGAGGCAGAACATTTGTTGTTTAACAAATATTTTGTCCTTTATGCTGCACTCCCCCCCCCTCCCTCCCTTCCCACCCTCACAAATTCCCCAAAAAATAAATGGTCAATTTATGGTGCAACTAATTATTACATTTATTTTCATCACGCAAGGCCTAGCTTTTCAAATAAACAAACCTGCAGCAAATGTTGATAATGTAAGTCCATCTCCCTCTTGGCTTTCTTGATTTTATCTTTCTGACTACGTCTGTCTACTTGACGATCTTCAGACGGCCATCAATCATGCCGACATGTATGGAGAAGTCCAAGAATTCGTGTTGGTATATCCTGAAATCTGCTATCTCCATTATCATATTGGCTCCGACCATCGACATGTCTTGCATGTCTCAACTCTCTCAACTCTCAACAACAAATAGCAGCTCTCAACAAATTGCATTCTCTCCTGTTCATCCTTTCACAAGCTATTGTCCAATTTGATATCCCGACACTGGTTTACTGAGGTGTGTCTTGAGGCAACTGCCAAATAGCAGCTTCCATTGTCCACCTGGAAGACAAACCTAATAAATGGGAATCTACAGACCCTCCGTATAGCCAGCAGCAGTACGTATCACTTATTTGACGAGCCACGGCTCAACAGCAAACTCTCCTGAAGTTAAACATCTCAAGCCTTTCACCATTCTCTGAATCCTGATGGCAGATCCTCAAATGTATCACTGGTGCACATATGGATACTATAAATGGATGAGTTGTGTGTGTGTGAGGCATACTTTTTGTGTCTATGAATTACGTACTATTGAAATGTACCTTTTAAGCCTTTAAACTGCTGAGACCCCTTCGACCTTGGAAGACCCTTTAACACTTCAGACCCAAAATATCCCGAGGACGCAAATCACCCAAAAGTCCCTGAGGACCCAAAAGTCCCCAAGGACCCAAAAAGTCCTTGACCCAAAAGTCCCTGAGGACCCAAATCTCCCAAAAGTCCCCGAGGACCCAAAAGTCCCCAAGGACCCAAAAAGTCCTTGATGACCAAAAAGTTCCTGAGGACCCAAATCACCCAAAAGTCCCCAAGAATCTAAAAAGTCATTGATGACCCAATAGTCCCCTAGGTCCCAAATCACCCAAAAAGTTCATGACCCAAAAGACCCAAATCACCCAAAAGACCCGAGGACCCAAAAGTCCCCAAGGACCCAAAAAGTCCTTGTTGACCCAAAAGCTCCTGAGGACCCAAATCACCCAAAAGTCCCCAAGAATCTAAAAAGTCCTTCATGACCCAAAAATCCCCTAGGTCCCAAATCACCAAAAATTCCCCAACGACCCAAAAAGTCCTTCATGACCCAAAATACCCAAATCACCCAAAAGTCCCTGAGGACCCAAAAGTCCCCAAGGACCCAAAAAGTCCTTGTTGACCCAAAAGTTCCCAACAACCCAAAAGTCCCTGAGGACCCCAAATCACCCAAAAGTCCCTGAGGACCCAAAAGTCCCCAAGGACCCAAAAAGTCCTTGATGACCCAAACGTCCCCAATGACCCAAATCACCCAAAAGTCCCGAAGACCCAAGAGTCCCCGAAGACCCAGATGACCCAAAAGTCCTTAACGACCCAAAAGTCCCCAAGGACCCAGATGACCCAAAAGACTCTGATGACCCAAACGACCCCCCGTCCAGCAGGCAGGTATGCTACAAGGCCGTGAAGACCAATGAAATTTTGGTCCAATGGACCAACGGGTCCCCTAGTCTCTCCAAAAGGATGGAGGATGGTGATCATTTTATCATTTATATAGTAAAGGATTACTTTTGAAACATCTGAATTCTTTTCAAATCTTTACTTTCCAAGAAGGGTTCCAAGTTTGATCGCCTCAACTACATATCTGTCATTCTTCTCTCCATCATAAACATTGATGGAATCTATCATTGTTGCAGACCTCAGACATTATTGTTTCTCAAATTCTCTGATTTCTGAGCATCTTTTGATGACTTCTGCCCCTGCTATTCTTCCATGAACACCTTGCTTCTTCTGTCCCATCAATGGTGGATGCTCACTCTAAATTAAGTGGTCAGAGCCATCTCTCTCGACATCTGCCTCTTGAGCTGCCACCTTCCCAGCTTTCTTTCTAAATTCTGCTTCCTTTTCAAAATGCAATTTACGATTCCGAATTTCTGGAATTTATATTCCAACTTTCTGCCCCCTTGTTGACATTAGGACTTCATTCTTCACGTACTTGACACAATCGGTCGTTTTGTCGACTTGCGTAAACGCACCGCGCTGCTTACGTAAACTGTGTGACACCTCGCTTGCTGTTTGAGCACGTCATCGTTATTCTTTCACTAATTGTGTCCACCAGTATTCTTCACGAAGAAATATTCAACTAAAATTCTGTGTTGCTGCATATTGGAGGATCGTTGTGAATGAGTTGCAATATCCATGTATGCTACAACACCGTTTACTGTGAACTTTGGGATAGATGAGAATATAACTTCGTTTACTTCACTTTGTTAATTTGCTCCATGTAAGGAAAAAAAAAACCGATTTTAAATCATTTATACTTTATTTTAATGCCAAACTATTACTTTATCATTTATTAGTCTTTAGTGATGTCGCTGTGTGTTCTTCACAAGGAATCGATGGGAATCTGAGTGCGGATTTTTTTTTGGCAGGGAGTTGTGGGTCTGGATTACCCCAACCCCTCCTCACCCCTTCCCTCTGTCCTCCAGTCCCACCTACTGAATTTCCATTTTCCTCCCTTTGTGGAATTCCTTTCTGATTGTTCAGTTTTCTAAATTTCTTCTTCTTGGTTGTTGTACTTTACTGCGGAATATTATACGTCAGGAAGTGTGGGGGTCTGGAAGGTGTCTCGCTCCGCTCCGTTGGTGAGATAGTGCTACCTGCGGTTAAAGTTTGTGTGTAACCTCTTTTAAGAGAAGGTGCAGGTAGACTGATTGTAATAGCTGCGACGATTGATCGAAAGACTTGTATTGACTGTAGCACTTAAAATCTCGATCATTTCGGAGAAATTGATTTTGCAATCCTTTGCACTGTAGGAGAAGAGATTGAAGTTGTTAGAGAAAATAATGATTTCCCTTTTGAATCGCCAGGCGATAAATAAATGCTTTAACCAAAAATAACATCGGAAAATTTATCCTGCCTTTTATTTCTACCTTAAAAGCCTCTTCTTTGATTAAGAGTTAGTAGCTCATCTAAGAGTAAGAGGTCGGGATGGCGTAGAGAGAATCAGCAGGCGAATTGGATGAGAAACGAATTGACGGACAACGTTAGTAGGGACATACAGATGTGATAAGTGGGATAAGTTGATGAAGGACATGCGAGAAGAGGATAAGCTGAAAAGCAGGTGAAGTGTGGAATAGGGTGCAGGTAACACTGGACAGATAGTGTATCGGAGCATAGGACTAGTATTTGTGTTGTTTAATCTTACTCAGAATATATAACCCCCTCCTGGATTTTTATTTTCTGTAAACTTTGTGTAAACCGGATATTTCTGTAAACTCTCCTTCAGGCTCAGAGTGACCTTAAAGTAAAACTTGTCCACAATTGGGGTCCGTAACGAATGCCTAAATTACCTCTATTTTCGGTGTTCTTTGACAGGAATGGAGGCCCTAGTCGAATGGTACTTTGTGGAATTTTGATAACTAGCAACGGTACCCGCCCTAGGGGCGGGGCTTCAATTGGGAGGCCCAAATGAAAAGGCAAAATATCAGAAATTGAAGGCTTTTTTTTATTTCAAACGATTTATATAAACATCCGTTAAATCATGTCACACGCACATCATCAAAATCTAAACAGTATTTGTAGAATTTCAATAAAAGCCACATCACTGTTCATATCGGTAAATATTATTCCATCGTGTTTAGAAAATTGGAAATTTTTTTTTTTACTCCAGGGAGTCCCAGAATTACCCACCCAAAATTTCGTTGCGATCGGTTCAGCCGTTTTTGCAGTACCTGGGAACGGACAGACAGACGGACATTTGGTGAATTATAGAAAGATGTTTTCGTGACTTGTGCAGCCACGTAGATATCTGTGATCATCTCTGATAACCGAGGAGTGCATGTTCTTTGATTGTGCAACTTTTGCTCATGTCACAGCGTTGGGGCTGCCCCCTTTATATGTTGTTTTGACCTCGAACTCGGGCCTTACTTTTTGTATCGGTCGCATCCCGATCCGGTTTGGTTTTCAGTTGCTCGCACCCATTTACCGTGGGATTTTGTAATTAAAAAAAAATAAATGGAGTGCTTAATGTGCACGCATTCAAATTCTCTGCTTCTCTGTTTTTGAAACCATCGAATAATGTGTTGAAATAATCTTTTGGATGGCAGTGGTGGAAATTAGTATTATTGTAACCTTATCACAGTGTAAGGTTGTTGATGTTGCCGTTTCAAAAAAAGAAATATAAGGTACAATTGGAACAAATTTACGTCGTTTCCATTTCACGGACTTTATTTCACATCGCCTGCAAACTTATCCAGTATGTGAAACCGTGGTGCATATTCATTTGTCCGCAACGAGTTTGTTTAGTAACATTTTTATTTTTAAACTCATTTAAACAAGGCTTCAGAGTATGTATATATATATATATATATATATATATATATATATATATATATATATATATATATATATATATATATATATATATATATATATATATATATATATATATATACATACATATACATATATATTTGAAAAAATATTGTCATTTTTTTAAGCCTCCGCCCCCAAAGGTGAGCCGGAGGCATTATGTTTTTGGGTTATCCGTCCATACGTATGGGCGAAACCTCGTTTTTCTCAGCAACCACATGTCCGATTGAGACCAAACTTTCAGGGTAGGAGCAACACCCATGCAGAATGTTTTTATGATGATTGTGATGTCATAGGTCAAGTGGTATGGTAGCCATCTTGGATTAAATTAAATTCAAATAATAATAATTTAAAAAATCGGAAACCGCTGAATGGAAAAAATTGAAACTTGGCACATTGTCAAGTACTCCTAATGGGGAACAAAGGCATGATAATGATGACATCATAGGTGAAGTGGTATACGAGCCAAAAATGTTTCAATCAAATTCCTTATCCTAAAAATCTGAAATTGCATGCACATGATCTATGACACATTTGTATTGAAATAGTAAATTTATGACATCGTAGGTCACATGGCTTGGCAGCCATATTGGATTTAACCTAAAACCCAAATCTTCTCCCAAACCACCAAATTAATTGATTCGAAACTTTACATTGACTGTCATTGTGTGTCATTGTGTCATTGACTAGGCATGGCGATTAATAGATGACCACGAAAACATCATTGGTCACATGGTGTGGCAGCCATATTGGATTGAAGGAAATTTTAAAATAATGATATCTCTTAAACCGCTTGCCCTAATGATGCGAAATTTTACAAATATCATCTAACACCATTGCTGCATATAGATTGAAAATGATGATGTCGTGGGTCATGTGGTTTGGCAGCCATCTTGGATGGAAAAACGAACCTTATCCAATCAACACAAAACTTCACAAACGTGATCCCCTAACCATACATATGCAGAGTGTACATTTTTAAAGGTCATATGCCACGTGGTGTGGCAGCCATATTAGCTTGAAAGTCGATATTTAAAGAAATCCCTTCTCTGAAACCGCTTCACCGATCGATGTGAAACCTGTCATGGCTGGTGAAAATGTGATACTTGAAAACAGCTGAAGGGATTTAAATCAAACTTGTTTATTTTAGGACAGTGAACGAGGGTACCTACCCGTTGTGAGACTATGCGGAGGCATATCGGCGACACAGTCGCATTGCTCTAGCTTTCTTTGACATTTCGCATGATGATCAGAAAATGTTTTGCAAATGGTGTCTCGATATCACAAATGTTTTCCTTCGTGCATCTATAAAGCGCCGAGTTTGGAAATTCAACTGCACATTCTAATCGCCAGTATAAAGTGGGGGAGGCGGTGGAAACGCCCGAGTATTCAAAATGAAACTGGCGAGCAAATTATCGTCGGCTCTTGACAAAGCTCGGCGGACTGTTTCAATGTTTTCCTCGTTTAGTGTCAGTGCTTTTTGCCGAGCGCCAAAGTTAAACGGCGACTGGCCGTTCGTCATCACCGTTCGTCACCGCACAGCCGGCCGGTCCTAACCGTGGAAGAGCTTACGGGGGAGTCGGTCGGACGATCCTGCCATTGTCCCGCATGGTTCAAGCCCCACAGCAGACCAAAGTCTGAAATGGTTAATTATCCTAAGTGCATCTTAACCTAGACGAGACTGTGCATTTTGCGTGACAGAAGTTTTTGGTAAGTGATTATCTAATAAACGTGACATTTTGCACTTCTGTAAATAGAGATGGTGAGAGACTTAGAGATGGGAGATGTGTAAAATATTGAGATCTTATTTTGGATATAATGTGTATGTGTATAATTCCTGAAGATCGGTTTTTTTCTCCCTTTGAGGGTACATTGAAGTTCATTCACAGCACCAAGCTTTGTAAGGGAGAGGAACATGCTCTGCTTTTTGTGCACATGAACGTGACGTTTCCTTGTGCGTGCTTCGAATGAAAGTTTTTTTTTTTTTTTTTGTCTTCAAAAAAAGATATCAAACTTTTGCTCCCGTGTGTCCAAAACCCATTCGATCACAGTGAAGATTATGGCACAATCACAGAAACTATATTGCACGAGGGATTTTGCATTCAAAGTTCCTGATAGTTGCCACAAAGTGGACTTTCTTGCAGACTGGGACTGTACGTCGTGTTTGTGTTGACCGGGAGCGGCAGAAAGTTTGCGACGTCGTTTGTTTTGCTCGTTCTTAAATACGCTCGCTTTTACATGGGTCAGTGTGGCATAAACATGTATAAATATACATTTCATTGCTTTTTGGCTTGCTGTTTTTCGGTGCAGTTGTAAAATTAGGGAAAAACGCAGTGTCACAATTATTTATGCGTGTGCAACGATTTGTCGCAGCTGACCTCCCCTCCGCCACCCCCTTTCCAGGACTCTCTCTTTCTGTCAATCTCTGCTTTTCCTTTTTCTGCTGTAAAATAGTATCATGGTGCAGGTGCTGTCATTATTCATACCCTTGTTTTATCTCGTTTCTTCATGCATTTACCAATTATGGTTGAGCATTTCATTTTAGTGATTATGGGTAATTTGGAGTTGTCTGCACCTTTGAGAAGCACCTGGAAGGAGCAATGTTGTCACTGCAGATTCATAAAATCGATTTTGACTTGTATTATTATTTGCTGGTATATGTTGTGTTCATGTAATACAGTGGGGAGACTTTATTTGCCTGTATTTCTCATTTATGATTGTATAGTGACAATAAACTTTGAAAAATAATGTTCACTAATCGTGGTGCACATTTCGTTATGTCGCCCTCAGTGTGTGATTATTTTTTCTTTTTTAAAATATACTCACATGTACAACATCTAGAGAAGTCGCACACAATTAAACTTAGCAACACCATTCAGAAACGTGTCCTGGGTTGTATCATGCAGCCCGAATGTCGTCACAATGGGGAAACGCCACCGGATCAGAAAAAGTAGGACCGCTTGTATGGAAGTTTTGTTTAAAAAATTCATTTGGAAGGGTCGAAACTCAATAGTTTTTCTGTACTCGATGTGGCTTGAGTTGGATGTCTACAAGTTCAACTAGAACGGCACTCAGTAGAGAGCATAACTCTGCCAGGTGAACAGTTTACGTTTTGTATCCCAGAAAATCACAATACAGAATCACATTTAATCAAAATCATCCGTCCACAACTTTTTGAGATATCCTGCTGTATATCGTTTTTGGCCCTATCTGCCAATGGTGAAGAATCACTTACAAATTAAATAATTCTCATATGCGAATCCACATTCAGATCTTCACCAAAATCTAATCGATTCTTCCTTGTCACATACCCCATCGGTCCACCAAGTTTCGTCCAAATATGTCCACAACTTTTTGACATATCCTGTTGTATGTCGTTTTTGTCCCTATCTCCCAATGGTGAAGAATCACCGAAAAAATTCTAGTAGCCGGATCCAAATCCGGAACTTCACCAAAATCTAATCATTTCGTCCTTGGCACATACACTACCTCTATGCCAAATTTCGTCCGAATCCGTCCACAACTTTTTGAGATCTTGTTCACAAACAAACAAACAAACAAACAGACAGACGGGGGTGAAAACATAACCTCCATCCACCTTTTGTGGCGGGGGTAAAAATAGGGCTGAATGGAAGTTATTTCTCCATGTGCTCCTCTTGTCCATACTTTAATTTGTTTTGCTTGATTTTGTGATGCCTGGATTTATATTTGAACAGCACCTTTGGTAAATGTGCCATTTTGTATTTGCATTCTCTGGGAAGCAAGGTGGCTTATTGTACAGGGTGAGTCACAAAAATGTACCAGATTTGAAATTGTTTTCTACCGTAAATCTGCTAAATCTATTTTTTAATGCAAGACCATATAATTTATATGATGCATAACGGAACCCATAAAGTTTTGTTTGGACTGCAACAAATGTTTGAAATGTCCTCTACATTGTGCACACTTATGGTTACATATCGAATCGTTTGATGACAGAATGAAGCGTTTCACATGAGACTCTGGAAATAACAGCATTTTTGAGTTCAGTTCAGTTCTCTGAAAACATGTTTATGCCTCTGCCCCCGAAGGTGGGGTGTCCGTCTGTCCATTATGTTTTTGGGTTGTCCGTCCGTACGGGCTAAACCTCGTTTTTCTCAGCAACCACATGTCCGATTGAGAAACAACTTTCAGGGTAGGAGTGACACCCATGCAGAATGGCATGATAATTGTGACATCATAGGTCATGTGGTATGGCAGCCATCTTGGATTAAACAAATAATTAAACAATATTTATCGGAAACCGCTGAATGGAAAAAATTGAAACTTGGCACATTGTCATTTACTCCCAATGGGGAACAAAAGCATTGCAATGATATGTTTGTTGTTGTTGTTTCATATGCAGCCTGTGGTTGCTGGTTGCATCACTTTTCTGGAAGTGCGTTTGTGCCGCTGATGCAGTGCCCCATTTACCAGTGAACTGTTACTCAATTTACAGACCTCGGAAGGATGACAGGCTGAGTCAACCCCCCCCCCCTCCCCCCCCGGCGTAAATTCAACGATCGACCGGGATCCAAACTCGGGATCCTAGGATCCAAAGCCGGCACCCTAACCGTTAAGCCAACACCAGGCTTATGACATCACTGGTGAAGTGGTATACCAGCCAAAAATGTTTTAAACAAATGCCTTATCCTAAAAATCTGAAATTGCATGCACATGATCTCTGATCCATTTGTATTGAAATATTAAATTTATGACATCATAGGTCACATGGTTTGGCAGTCATATTGGATTGAAGGAAAGTGTAACTAATTATATCTCAAACCGCTTACCCTATATATGCAAAATTTTACAAATGTCATAGAACACCACTGTTGCATATAGTTTGAAAATGATGACGGCATAGGTCACATGGTTTGGCAGCCATCTTGGATAGAAAAACGAACCTTATCCGATCAACACGAAACTTAACAAACATGATCCCATACCCATATATATGTAGAGTGTACATTTTTGATGTCATATGTCACGTGGTTTGGCAGCCATATTAGCTTGAAAGCCGATATTTAAAACTATCTCTTCTCCGATCGATGTGAAACCTGTCCTGTGTTAAAAGTGTGACACTTCAAAACAGCTGAAGGGATTTAAACCAAACCTGTTCATTTTTAGGCCAGTGAACGAGGTCATCTATCCATTGTCACAGGAAAGAACTACGTGGAGGCATTTTTGCGACAGTCACATTGCTCTAG
Source organism: Myxine glutinosa (assembly GCF_964187855.1). NCBI lineage: Eukaryota > Metazoa > Chordata > Myxini > Myxiniformes > Myxinidae > Myxine > Myxine glutinosa. The sequence goes on from NC_136265.1 coordinate 62,313,478, forward strand.
TTTTCTTAACAAATCCTCACCTAAAACACCAAACGGTGAGAGGTCATCAGGAGATCTTGGAGGCGAAGGAAATCCAGATCGGTGGGAAATATGCTGGGGAAGTGATTATTGAACCACTACATGGACAATTGACAAATGAGATTACAACTTTGATGAGCAGAACCTCAATATTTACATGTACGATGGCAATGGTCTCTAACTTTTGGTTCTTCCTGAATTTCATCTTGACAAATGTCGGAATTCTTAAACTTATCTTCCTCATTTTGTATATGGAAATTAAATTATTAATTTGGATTTGGGGAAGCAGTGTCTATCTTTTGAAGAATGCTTTCAAAGTAGTCAGCATATTAGAAATGGTTGCTTTATGGATTTATTTATATATTTGAATGATACTCTTGTGCCTGTTCCTGTGAATGATACTCTTTTGGCATATCGATTATCGTTGATTTATGGTTTGAACAATCGATCAACACGACATTTATTTCCTTCGATATGTAGATGGCTGAAGGAGGCCCAAGTCCCAAACACCAAACACAACATAGCTTGAAGGTGGAACATCTTAACACATTCACATAATATCCAAAACAAGCGTGAAACCTCGAATTAAAGTATAAATAATAGTTCACATTTGTGGAATAATGAGTGTAGTGGCATTTCCAAAAAGCTAGCACTTGTGGTGAAATTCCTTAAATGACAAAGAATCAGCTACCAAACAGGAAATGTAACTAAATGACTACAAGCAAAAGCAAAGAAGAATGAACAAAACACTGAAATACAAGAATTGTTTGGACATAATCTGGAATCAGGAGAATGAAGTAGATACTGTATTGTAAAAGAACAGAGTCGGATGGACAAATATACACTGACACCAGGGAAAAAGATAAAGGAGCAGGAAGGTATAAAAAAAAAAAAAAAAATTTGGATAGATTGGGCATTTTGGTAGACCATTGGAATGGCTAAGAAGAGGTCAGCTCAATTGGAATGGAGAATGAATCATTAATTATCAATGCCCAAAACCAAAGACAACACCAAGAGATGTAAAAAGATGGCAAGACTGAGTCAATCGGACAGGTGTACATTCTGCAAGGTATAAACAGCAAGCATGAGCCACCTGTCAGGATTAAAAAAAAAACCCTCGTCACGACAGCTGTACTTGCAAAGGCACAACGATGTATTTGGAGTAATCCACTGGCACATCTGCAGAAATTTCAATCTCCCAGTCCCAGAAAACTAATGGAAACATGAAACACCGCAGGCAGGTTGGTGGTCTTTCCGTCTTCTACCGACTCCTCTCCGGCCTTGCCCCCCCAGCTCTCTCTGGGCTCTGTCCCCCAAATATTCCTGCAGGTCGCACAAGATCTGCCTGCAACCCTCTTATGGTTAAACTGCCAAAATCAAGACTCTGACATAACTTTATTTGGGCAGTGTATAAGCAACTGACAGCTGCCTCAATCGCTCCCGGAATAAATAAAAAAACAACGGTTACATGCATGAAGCAAAAACATGCCGACTGCGAATTCTGTAAAGGGTGAGACTTGCAATACCCACTCCCACCTGAAGGTGGGGCTACATAATGAGCCAAGCTGGGTTGAACGATTTGACAAGAGATTTGTGCTTGTCCAAAGAATCTGCTCAGTTGCTATGGTAACGTCTTCGCGAAAATCGTTTGTTAACTCCAGAAACAACATTCTTCTGGTATCGCAGCCGTGAAGAAGAGTTTCGGGAATATTTCATGTTAGACGAAGAAGATTCGCTGGTTTTACTGTAACAACGTCAACGACCTCATTGCAGCTATGGGTTTAGCGTATGACCCTACATAATGGCGGCTCTTCATAGATTCCTCAAGCAGAAGCTTGAAAGCAGTATACTCTACAATGGTAACAAGGTCGTGTCTGTTCCGGTGGGTCACTCGGTGCAGATGACTGAAAGTTATAGTAATGTGGAGCTTTTGCTAACTGCTTTGAAGTACAAACATCACAATTGGATGATATGTGGAGACCTAAAGGTATGTTGGTGTCAACCTAGGTACTTTTTAAAAGTAAAATCTAAGTAAGAAAAAGTGAAGTATTTTATATTTTAAATAATTTTAAATGTTTGTATTTTTGGTGGCGATGTGATACCATACTCAGTATTGACACCAGTAGTAGTTAATAAACTTCTTTATATGTTATAGTCCTAGTACTGGGTCTACAAGGCGGCTACACCAAATACAAATACAAATACAACTTTGTGTGGGGGGTAACATGGGCTATGTGGCTGCGGCCTCATTCGGCTCTGTGGGACAGCCGAGCAGACAAGCAACACTACGTCCAGCAAGACCTGGTGTGGAACCAGGTTCGCACAACGTTCTGTCACACGATCTCATGAATCCGCAGAAGATTCTACTTCCGCCGCTGCACATCAAGCTCGGACTAATGAAGAATTTCGTCAGAGCTCTCAACAAAGAAGGCCGAGCTTTCGCTTTCCTGAATCAGAAATTTCCAAACTGAAAGCAGGTATTTTTGACGGCCAAAAGATCAGGGAGCTAATGAAAGATGCTCAATTCGACGAAAGTCTGAAGGACAATGAGATCAATGCCTGGGTCGCATTCAAGTCCATCGTCACGAATTTTCTGGGCAACCACCGAAGTCCAGAGTACGAACGTGTTGTCGAGGTGCTCCTGCAGACCTTCCAGGCTCTTGGTGCATGCAAGTCCATAAAGATGCATTTTCTCAGCTCGCATTTAGACTACTTTCCGGACAACTGCGGTGATCTCAGCGAGGAGCAAGGAGAGCGCTTCCACCAGGATATTCGAGTGATGGAAGAGACAGAGCCGTATATAGAGAGAGTTAGATCAACCCGGTTTCAATTGGTTTGCCCTATGATTGGTTAAGCGCTGTCATGTGATTCACAGGCGCCATGTTGTTACCCAACCTCCGTAACTAGCATAACACGCATCGCATTGCATGCATTCGCTTAGTGGAAGTTGGGATGGATGAGTGGAAGGAAGAATGGAGAATGAGTGGAAGGAAGGATGGATGATGAGTGGAAGTTGGGATGGATGAGTGGAAGGAAGGATTGAGTGGAAGTAAGGATGGATGAGTGGAAGTTGGGATGGTTGAGTGGAAGGAAGGAAGGATGGATGATGAGTGGGAGTTGGGATGGATGAGTAGAAGGAAGGTTGGATGAGTGGATGGAGGGATGGATGAGTGGAAGGAGGGATGGGTGAGTGGAAGGATGGATGGATGAGTAGAAGGAGGGATGCATGAGTGGAAGGAAGGATTGATGAGTGGAAGTAAGGATGGATGAGTGGAAGTTGGGATGGTTGAGTGGAAGGAAGGATGGATGATGAGTGGGAGTTGGGATGGATGAGGGGAAGGAGGGATGGATGAGTGGAATTTGGGATGGATGAGTGGAAGAAAGGAAGGATGGATGACTGGAAGGAGGGATGGAGGAGTGGAAGGAGGGATTGATGAGTGGAAGTAAGGATGGATGAGTGGAAGTTGGGAGGGGAAGGAGGGATGGATGAGTGGAATTTGGGATGGATGAGTGGAAGAAAGGAAGGATGGATGAGTGGATGGAGGGATGGATGAGTGGAAGGAAGGATTGATGAGTGGAAGTAAGGATGGATGAGTGGAAGTTGGGATGGTTGAGTGGAAGGAAGGATGGATGATGAGTGGGAGTTGGGATGGATGAGGGGAATTTGGGATGGATGAGTGGAAGAAAGGAAGGATGGATGACTAGAAGGAGGGATGGAGGAGTGGAAGGAGGGATGGATGAGTAGAAGGAAGGATGGATGAGTGGACGGAGGGATGGATGAGCGGAAGGATGGATGAGTGGAAGGATGGATGAGTGGAAGGAAGGAAGGAGGGATGGATGATGAGTGGAAGGAAGGATGGATGAGTGATTGATCTTCCACTCATCCATCCCAACTTCCACTCATCCATCCCAACTTCCACTCATCCATCCCAACTTTCACTCATTCGCAACTGACTAAACAATGTATGAAACTCAGGAACATAAAAATAAACCCGTCCCTAATAGCAGTAAGTTGCATGCACGCTTGAACGCACGCGCGCGTGCACTTGACCTTGGGTAACAACATGGCGCCTATTGTTCAGTTGGCCAAACTCTATCTACAGCTCTGGGAAGAGAGGTACCCGGGCCGCTGGGATGTGAACATGCTCGAGGACTACTGCTGGTGCCTCAAGAGAGACGTTCAAGCTGTGGAACACGGACGAAAGTCTTTCTTTGAGAAAGCCCTTTCTTCCACATTAACTGTACTCGTGTACCATTTTTTACATTGTACATTTTCTGTCAATTTGTCTGTTTAATAAAAAGAAACTTGCTAATTTCATTACGATTATTTTCGAATTATCTTTTTTTTAAAATTGAGATAGCATAAAAACCTGACTCGATATATATACAGTATATATATTTTGTATACTGAATCGAGGCTCGTGAAAGAGCCTATTTATTTCACAAACAAATCAAACAGACAAGCAAAATATATAAAAAGAGGGAGCGGAAGACGAGAGGGGGAGAGAAGGGGAAGCACACAAACACAACATTTGAGAGCAGGGACATCGGGAGATGTGTGGGAGGGAGAGGGCTTGGGGGGAGGAGGCGTGGGAAGGGGGGGGGGGGGGGGTGGGGAGAAGTATAAAACACAAGGACACCACGGACTTCCAGGACAGAAGTTGGTATTTCAAATTCAGTGGATTTGGGGTGAAATTAGCGGGGGTAGAAAAGATCAAGGTTTTGGATGGGGGAAGATAAGAGATGGTGATTGAGTTACATTTTTGAATTCAGCACGCAAAAATTATAAAAGAACAACTAAAAAAGCCCCTTGACCTCAGAAATTTGTTTCAAACGCAGACCAGTGTTATGAGTAATTGGGGAGGGGGGGACCGGAAATATATAGCCCGTGACGCTGTTGTCTTTGGTGTTGTTGTTAAAAGGGGTGTTTAAGGCCTTACAGAACAACGGGATTTTATTGACATTGGCGGATTGTAAAAAGAAAGAAGAAAAAAATAACAAGTTCATTATTTTTTTGTCACATTCCGTGTAAATATTGCGCTGGAGACGAATGGATCGTTGGACAAAATCGGGAGGTCACGTGATTGTGCCGTCATCAAATATAGTGTGAAATGAAAACTTTAAAATGAAAAACAAAAAGTACTTTATTTTATGAGCTGTTGTGGTTGTTCAAATTCCATGTAAATTATAACAATTGTTGGTATTTCTAAAGGAACAGACGTACGAAGGAGTTTAAATAGTTTGAGAGCCGCGCATTTCGGTTTCCATGGCGATTGGGGAGGTCACGTGACAGTGTCGAATCTGCCGTCTTCAAATCGGCAGTAATATCGTTTGAAGAAGGTATGTGGCACGTGGTTCGCTTTTACGACAACACATACTTTGTATTCGTGTATAAACAGTGCACCGTACCACACTCTCCCTTACAGTACCGTACCTTACAGTGTGCCCCCTTCGGTGCGCCATGAACCGAGATCTCAGATCGAACCCCCCGGGATCCACGAGCGGTTCCGATGGTGGAAACTTGGTCGTTCCGGGAGATTCTCCCTCAGATCGCGGGTCCAGGGTTGGTCCACCCGAGGATGAGGACCCGGGACCCGGTACGTGTCGTTCCCTCCAAACCTTGCTCTTCACATTATCGTGCCGGGTCTGTGCTGTGTACTATTTCGGGAACTCATTTAAATGGGGAATGTCATGATACTACAAGTTGGGGAAACTGAGGGAAAAGTGTACAGATTACCGTGTAATATTGCGGTAAAAGGGTACAGAGAATACCGTGTAATAATGATGTTAAATGGTACAGCGATTACCGTGTAATACAGAGGTAAAAGGGTACAGAGTCTGAGATTACCGTGTAATACTGAGGGTAAAAGGGTACAGAGATTAATATGTAATACTGAGGGAAAAGGGTACAGAGATTAATGTGTAATACTGAGGGTAAAGGGATATAGAGATTAATGTGTAATACTGAGGGTAAAGGGTACAGAGATTAATGTGTAATACTAAGGGTAAAGGGTACAGAGATTAATGTGTAATACTGAGGGTAAAGGGTACAGAGATTAATGTGTAATACTGAGGGTAAAGGGATATAGAGATTAATGTGTAATACTAAGGGTAAAGGGTACAGAGATTAATGTGTAATACTGAGGGAAAAGGGTACAGAGATTAATGTGTAATACTGAGGGTAAAAGGGTACAGAGATTAATGTGTAATACTAAGGGTAAAGGGTACAGAGATTAATGTGTAATACTGAGGGAAAAGGGTACAGAGATTAATGTGTAATACTAAGGGTAAAGGGTACAGAGATTAATGTGTAATACTGAGGGTAAAGGGATACAGAGATTAATGTGTAATACTAAGGGTAAAGGGTACAGAGATTAATGTGTAATACTGAGGGTAAAAGGGTACAGAGATTAATGTGTAATACTGATGTAAAAGGGTACAGAGATTAATGTGTAATACTGAGGGTAAAGGGTACAGAGATTAATGTGTAATACTGAGGGTAAAGGGATATAGAGATTAATGTGTAATACTAAGGGTAAAGGGTACAGAGATTAATATGTAATACTGAGGGAAAAGGGTACAGAGATTAATGTGTAATACTGAGGGTAAAGGGTACAGAGATTAATGTGTAATACTGAGGGTAAAGGGATATAGAGATTAATGTGTAATACTGAGGGAAAAGGGTACAGAGATTAATATGTAATACTAAGGGTAAAGGGTACAGAGATTAATGTGTAATACTGAGGGAAAAGGGTACAGAGATTAATGTGTAATACTGAGGGTAAAGGGATACAGAGATTAATGTGTAATACTGAGGGTAAAGGGTACAGAGATTAATGTGTAATACTGAGGGTAAAGGGTACAGAGATTAATGTGTAATACTGAGGGTAAAGGGATACAGAGATTAATGTGTAATACTAAGGGTAAAGGGTACAGAGATTAATGTGTAATACTGAGGGTAAAAGGGTACAGAGATTAATGTGTAATACTGATGTAAAAGGGTACAGAGATTACCGTGTAATACGGAGGTAAAATCTTTGAGAGATTACCGTGGAATACCGATTGTTACGGATTCGTCACTTCCGTTGTGGTGGTTTTCATCCACTGTAAACATTTTCGATTCCATGTACTATTATTGTTGTCAAAAGGTTTATTGTTTATGAACTGTTTTCAAAAGGTGAAAAAATTAGTTTTAAATGAAACCGGAACCGGACGACAAAGAAGAGGAGGGGAAAAGAAGGCGGAGCGAGTGGAGTCGGACAAGAAGCATAGTCGCTTGGAGGTCTAGAGCGAACGTTGGCGAGCAAGAGTCACGAGTGAAGTTTGGGTTTCCCAGGAAAGGGATTCCTGCGACAGAGTTGTTATCGCTGTGACAGATCAACCTGCGTGTCAGGTTTTGCGGTCGATTCCGAAGAGAATCATTGGACTGCCATTACCTCTCGAGTACTGCCGTCAGCCATTTTGACTCGCGCACTTTGTGCGCCGAGCAAGGTTTCTTTGCTTCGCTTCAGCCTTTGCGCGTCATGCAAGGTTTTCTTTGCTTCACGTCAGCCGTTTTCACCGCTTTCAGACGTATCTGGTGTGTGTGTGTGCAATGCGGATACACCTGAAGGTAAATCTGAGGTTTGCGGACTGCGAGCTGTGGAACGTCCATACCCGAGGGTGTGATTTCCCAGTCGCCGGGAGGGCGTCACATGATTTCCCAGTCGCCTGGAGGGCGCTTTTGCACAGCTTTGGCAGCCGGACTGTAACTGCCAACCCAACGGGATTCTGGTCTCGATTGGACATTGATCTGTCGATCGCTGGAGCGGATCGACTTTGGCTTGAAGCCGGGGAATAGAGACATTGGGAATCTTTTTCTTTTCGCTCACTTGGAGTACAGTGAGTTATATGTTACGAAACTGATGGTACCATCATAGGATATATTGATTGTACTTTTGATTACTATTATTGTTGTACTGTTGTTCTTGTGTGATCTTAATACAATATTTGTTTGTTGGTAACAATTGGTGTGGCTTCACCATTGATCTTTGACATACAGAATAACACATTTTTCTGCTGTGACTCCTCTCGGGGCTCGGAGGTACACCGTGACCAGGGGGTCGGGGAGGAGCACATAACAGAAATTGGGGGCTCGTCCGAGAAATTGGGAACTCGTCCAAAATTGGCTCAAATTGAAATTGGGGTCCTCGTCCGGGATTAAATTCCCTGATAACATTCATCCGGGATTAAATTCCCTAACATGCGTCTGGGATAGAATTCCCTAACATTCCCAAAATTCCCAAATTTGGCATTTTTCGAACATTCCCAAATAAAAAATAAAAAAAAATTGGAAATTTTTGTGTGAAGGTTAAGAGGTGCTAACTAATAGTCACCATGGTGTTTGACGCAGAACAGTTTGCGGCGTCCCCTAATGAGGCACAGTTCCAAGCGTTAAAAAGATCGGAACTCTTCGGAACTGTCTTCTACCGACTCCTCTCCGGCCTTGCTCCTCCAGCTCTCTCTGGGCTCTGTCCCCCAAATTTTTCCTGCAGGTCGCACAAGATCTGCCTGCATCCCTCTTATGGTTAAACTGCCAAAATCAAGACTCTCTGCTCACCTTCACTCATTCATTCCTCTTTTCTCCTGCCTTTGGAACAAACTCACTCACTCTCTTCAATCCCACTCCACCCTCCAGGTCTTTAAAACAGCTGTTCACCACCATCTCTTATCTTCCCCCATCCAAAACCTTGATCTTTTCTACCCCTGCTAATTTCACCCAAAATCCACTTTTTTGAAATACCAACTTCTTTCCTGGAAGTCCTTGGTGTACTGTGTTTATACCTCTCCCACCCCCCTCCCCCTTCCCACGCCGCCTTCCCCCAATCCCTCTCCCTCCCACACATTCCCGATGTCCCTGCTCTCAAATGTTGTGTTTATGTGCTTCCCCTTCTGTCCCCATCTTGTCTACCACTCCCCTTTTTATATACTTTGTTTGTTTGTCACTTTGATTTATTTTTGTGATAAATGTTAGCTCTTTCACGAGCCTCGATTCTGTATACAAAAAAAACCAAAAAAAAACAACTTGATATTGGCCAGACATTTTAACTTGGAGGTCCGAGTTAATATGAAGAAAGCAGAGATGCAGACATTGGTGGTAGAATCTCTGGTGGGACAAGGAACATGGACAGAGGTAGCCTTGGATTGGTTACCCGAGGAAAAAGAAAATGTGGAGCTCCGGAAAATGAAGATGCAACTGCAGAGCCAGGAAAGGTTAAAAGCAGAGGAAAGGAGAGCTGAAAGGGAACTCGAGGAAAGACGAGTGGAACGAGAATGCGAGGAGAGAAGAACCGAGGAAAGGAGAGCTGAAGATGAAAGAAGAGCAAAGGAAAGAGAAGAGAAGAGGAAAGGAGAGCCGAAAGGTAGTTAAAGGAATGTGTCCTGGAGCATCAGAAGGAAGTTAAACTCAAGGAGCTGGAATTAATGGGAGAACGGAGAGAAGTCGTATCCATGCCGGCTAGTTCGACAACTAGTCAGAACACCTGGGATGTTGGTAGGCATGTGAGGCTGGTTCCACCCTTGGAATCTCCCGCGATGAAGCTAACTCCAAGGGCCTCTCACTCACTCACCGCAGGCAGGTTGGTGGTCTTTCCGTCTTCTACCGACTCCTCTCTGGCCTTGCCCCCCCCCAGCTCTCTAGGCTCTGTCCAGCAAATATTCCTACAGGTCGCACAAGATCTGCCTGCAACCCTCTTATGGTTAAACTGCCAAAATCAAGACTCTCTGCTCACCTTCACTCCTTCATTCCTCTTTTCTCCCGCCTCTGGAACAAACTCCCTCACTCTCTTCAATCCCACTCCACCCTCCAGGTCTTTAAAACAGCTCTTCACCACCATCTCTTATCTTCCCCCATCCAAAACCTTGATCTTTTCTATCCCCGCTAATTTCACCCCAATTCCCCTTTTTTGAAATACCAACTTCTGTCCTGGAAGTCCTTGGTGTCCTTGTGTTTTATACTTTGTCTGGTTGATTTGTTTGTGAAGTAAATGTCAGCTATTTCACGAGCCTCGATTCAGTATACAAAAAAAATAATTAAAAGGAGGTCGCCAAGTTTTTTTTACACTTTGAGAATGTGGCTCAAATGCTAAAATGGCCTGTGGGGTCCTGGACTATGTTAGTGCAAAGTGTTCTGGTGGGTAAAGCTCAAGATATCTATTCGGCTTTACCGATTGACCAATGTGCAGATTATGAGAAAGTGAAGAAAGCCATTCTCAAAGCCTATGAATTGGTCCCTGAAGCTTACCGGCAAAAATTCAGGAATGCCAGGAAGAGGGAGAGTGATACCCATGTGGAGTTTGCCAGAATGAAGGAAACCATGTTTGATCGGTGGTGTGATTCGAAGGGGACTGGGAAAGACTTCAAACTGTTGCGACAATTGATCTTGGTGGAGGAATTCAAACAGTGTGTCCACACGGACATTAAAGTACATCTGGATGAAAAGAAAGTACCAGAGTTGTATGAGGCAGCAACCATGGCAGATGACTCTGCCTTGACACACAGGATGGGGTTCCACAAACCAAACTTCCCGCCTAGAGTTAGCCAGGGGAGTTATGGTAAATCCAGTGCGGAGAACGAATATTCATGGAGGCGGCCAAGAGATGACTATGGGGACAAATCTGATACCGTGACTTTTAGGGATCAGAAGACTACAGTTCCAAGACAGACTTATCTTCCGGGGGGCCGAGGCAGACCACGAGTTTTTCCTCCGGGCCTACTTGCGCTTTTTCAAAGAAACGTGGGCATTTGATGTCCCAATGTTATGCCCTGAAGAGGAAAAATCAGGAGCGGAGTCAGACTAGTACAACTCCGAATGCATTGGCAAATGCGAGAAATCGTACTTGGTGGACAATGCCTTGTGAAGGTTCCCATGCCAAAGTTACGGCATCACAGAACGACCTTGTTCAAGAGGGTTACAAACCTTTTATTTCAGAGGGGTTTGTGTCACTGGATGGAGACTTAACGAACCAGAGACCTGTTAGCGTATTGAGGGACACAGGAGCACATCAATCTTTGATCCTTGAGGGCATTTTGCCATTGTCAGAGAAGATGGCAACTGGTGTTAGTGTTCTTTTACAGGGGGTTGGTGGCTATGTTAAAGCTGCACTTCATGTCATCTATTTAAAGTCTGATTTGGTGTCAGGACCGGTCACTGTAGGTTTCCAAGCCACTCTTCCTGTAGAGGGAATCTCTTTTGTTATCGGGAATGATTTGGCCGGTGGTCAAGTTTCTGGTAACCCGATGTTTGTTGAAAAGCCTGGTATGGAAAAGAACACTGCACAGTTAGAGCAGGAGATTCCGGGTATCTTTCCATCCTGTGCCGCGACTCGTGCTATGGGAAGGAAGCGCTCTGAAGAGAAGAGGAAGGTACTGACGTCACGCTTTGCACAGACACTTCTTGTCAAGTAACCTGAAACTAAGTGTCAGCACACACAAGTCATGAATGGAGGCAATGTTGGCAAGCTCTTTGTAGGTGGACTGAACTTCAACACAAGGGAAGATGTTCTGGACTCTGTCTTCGGCAAATATGGACCACCCTTGGAAGTGTTGCTGATGAAAGACAGGGAGACGCAAAAGTCGAGAGGGTTTGGCTTTGTCACGTTTGAAAACACAAAGGATGCCAAAGATGCAGAAAAGGATTTGAATGGCAAGGATTTGGATGGTCGGACCATAACAGTAGAGAAGGCAGTCCATGGGCGTCAAGGGGGCTACAGAGGAGGAAAACATGGAGGTAGTTTCAGGGGTGGCTATGGCTCCCGGGGTGGGAGTAGTAGTTTTGGTGGTGGCCGCAGTCGAGATTACTATGGAGGCTCCCAGAGTTACAGCAGCTCCCGAAGGGATGATTATCAGGGTTGTGGCCAAGAAGGAGACCCCTATTCACGTGACTACAGCGACAAGTGCTCCAACCGTAATTATTATGAAAGTTAGGAAGAGTTTGCAGCACTGAATGCTGCGGAGCAGCCGAGTCAAGATTCCTACATGGATTAACCGTGAACTCCACGTTCCGAAAGGCGTCCATGTAGTGAATACTTCCAGGCCTCACCACCCAACCATCATGAAACCTGGCTCTCAGCTCGGCCTCATTCAAAAAAGTGCTATAGATTTGCTTTGTTTTGGATTTTTGATCACAACCCCTTAACCTTCATTCAAAAAATGAAAAATAAAAATCAGAGGTTGATGAGATGGAGTTTGGCTTTGCAGGAGTTCAACTTGGAAATTGAGCATGTAAAGGGCAGGGACAATGTCGTTGCTGATGCTTTGTCCAGAGTGAACTAACTTTAGAAATTTCTGCAGGTTGTTTGGAAGTTTTGTTGCTTTATTTTGGGAAATATTAATTATTGTTGCTCACGTGAATTGATGATTTGGGTGTGAGTTTTACTTTTGTTTGTAAAAAGAGTTTTGCCTGCAAAGAAAGTTTTCACTATGTTCAAACTTTCTTTCTTGAGGGGGGGGGGGGGGGGGGGGGGGAAGTGTTACGGATTTGTCACTGGTTTTGTTGTGGTTTTCATCCACTGTAAACATTTTCGATTCCATGTACTATTATTGTTTTCAAAAGGTTTATTGTTTACTAGCAGAAGTACCCGGCATTGCCGGGCGGGAGGGGAGGGGAGGGGGAAGGGGAGGGGACGGGAGGGGAACGGGGGGGAGGGGAGAAGAGGGGGGAGGGGAGAAGAGGGGGGAGGGGGAGGGGGAGAGGGGAGAAGAGGGGGGGTGGGGAGGGTGAGGGATGGGAGGGGGGAGGAGGGAGGGGAGAAGAGGGGGAGGGGGAGAGGGGAGAAGAGGGGGGGATGGGGAGGGGGGGAGGTAGGAGGGGGGATGGGGTGGGTGAGGGATGGGAGGGGGAGAGGGGAGAAGAGGGGGGGATGGGGAGGGTGAGGGATGGAGGAGGGAGGGGAAGAGGGGGAGGGGAGAGGGGAAAAGGGAGGGGGAGGGGGGAGGGGAAAAGGGAGGGGTAGGGGGGAGGGGAAAGGGAGGGGTAGGGTGGAGGGGGGAGGGAGGGGGAGGACGGAGGAGGAAGGGGGAGGGAAGGGGAGGGGCAGTCAACAATGACGTTGCAGTTCTCATGGTCGGAGAGCAGCACAACAATCGCGACATCGTCCTGCATCTTTGCAAGAGCACGAAGCGGATTTTGGAGATTCACCGATCCTGTGACCCACGCCCTCCAGTACCGGCGTTGCCGGGCGGGGGAAGGGAGACCCGTACATTCCCAACCAGTACATTCGCCCTCTCGACTCAAGCTCACTCGGACAAAAGCCTCGCACAAATTACACCGTGAAGGCCCAATGGTCATGTCTATGCCACAAATCAAGTACGTGAACGAGTCGGGCGCACTGAATTGAAAATATATAGAACGCTCATACTCGGTGAAAACTGAAGCCGCCGTGTCGCCATCTTGGTCAGCACGACTCGACCAACTCACTTCGCGGATCTCGTTTGTTTTGAACGTGTCCCACAGATTTTAAAAGCCAGTTTTTTTAAATTTAAAAAGCCAGATTTTAAAAGCCAGATTTTAAAAGCCAGGGTAAAGCAATAAACTGCTCCAATTGGTTACGGAAGGGTTGTGGAAAGACTTTTCACAGCTGTTTCAAAGACATTAATTGATTAAAATTTAAAAGACGAATTCGTATTCGAAATCGAAAGGGGAAAGGGGAAATCCTTCATATTCGAATTCGTAAACACGAAATATGAATTAAAATTAAATCATATCGCACAAAATCAACACAAAACACGATCGCATAAAGGTCAAAAATCGCAATCGCTTTTCGCCCTGAATTACGTGCAAACGTGTGACGTGTGACGGGATGGAACATCACGTGATCGCTCTGAGCGAATCAGTCTGGTGGCGGGGATGGAACATCACGTGATCGCTTTGAGCGAATCAGTCTAGCGGCGGGGATGGAACATCACGTGATCGCTCTGAGCGAATCCGTCTAGCGGCGGGGATGGAACATCACGTGATCGCTCTGAGCGAATCAGCGAGCTGCTCTGACACTGGCTGAGATTAGCGGGTACTTCGCTGAAATGCGCTGAGGTAAATATGAATAAAAAATATGGATCTCGTCAAATATGGTCTCGGCCATGTTCGTCCCAGGCTCAATGGCCATGTCTATGCCAAATATCAAGCACGTGAGCCTCTCCGTTTCGGAGTCTATCGGTAACATTACAAACACGCACACACACATACACACACACACACACACACACACACACACACACACACACACAAACTGTGTTTTATATATATAGATGAACTGTTCCAAAAGGTGAAAAAGTTAGTTTTAAATGAAACCGGAACCGGACGACAAATAAGAGGAGGAGAAAAATAAGGCGGAGCGAGTGGAGTCGGACAAGAAACATAGTCGCTTCGAGGTCTAGAGCGAACGTTGGTGAGCAAGAGTCACGAGTGAAGTTTGGGTTTCCCAGGAAAGGGATTCCTGCGACAGAGTTGTTATCGCTGTGACAGATCAACCTGGGTGTCAGGTTTTGCGGTCGATTCCGAAGAGAATCATTGGACTGCCATTACCTCTCGAGTAAGGCCGTCGGCCATTTTGACTCGCGCGCTTTGTGCGTCGAGCAAGGTTTCTTTGCTTCGCGTCAGCCTTTGCGCATCGCGCAAGGTTTTTCATTGCTTCATGTCAGCCGTTTTCACCGCTTTCAGACGTATCTGGTGTGTGTGTGCAACGCGGATATACCTGAAGGTAAATCTGAGGTTTGCCGACTGCGAGCTGTGGAACGTCCATAACCGAGGGTGTGATTTCCCCGTCGCCGGGAGGGCGTCACATGATTTCCCAGTCGCCTGGAGGGCGCATTTGCACAGCTTTGGCAGCCGGACTGGAACTGTCAACCCAACGGGATTCTGGTCTCGATTGGACATTGATCTGTCGATCGCTGGAGCCAATCGACTTTGGCTTGAAGCTGGGGAATAGAGATATTGGGAATTTTTTTTCTTTTCGCTCACTTGGAGGACAGTGAGTTATATGTTACGAAACTGATGGTACCATCATAGGATATATTGATTGTACTTTTGATGACTATTATTGTTGTACTGTTGTTCTTGTGTGATCTTAATACAATATTTGTTTGTTGGTAACAATTGGTGTGGCTTCACCATTGATCTTTGACATACAGAATGACATATTTTTATGACGTGACTCCTCTCGGGGCTCGGAGGTACACCGTGACCAGGGGGTCGGGGAGGAGCACGCAACACAATGTAAAAGGGTACAGCGAATAATGTGTAATACTGAGGGAAAAGGGGACAGAGATTAATGTGTAATACTGAGGGTAAACGATACAGAGATTAATATGTAATACTGAGGGTAAAGGGTACAGAGATTAATGTGTAATACTGAGGGTAAAGGGATATAGAGATTAATATGTAATACTGAGGGTAAAGGGATACAGAGATTAATATGTAATACTGAGGGTAAAGGGATATAGAGATTAATGTGTAATACTGAGGGTAAAGGGATATAGAGATTAATGTGCAATACTGAGGGTAAAGGGATATAGAGATTAATATGTAATACTGAGGGTAAAGGGATATAGAGATTAATATGTAATACTGAGGGTAAAGGGATATAGAGATTAATATGTAATACTGAGGGTAAAGGGATATAGAGATTAATGTGCAATACTGAGGGTAAAGGGATATAGAGATTAATATGTAATACTGAGGGTAAAGGGATATAGAGATTAATGTGTAATACTGAGGGTAAAGGGATATAGAGATTAATGTGTAATACTGAGGGTAAAGGGATATAGAGATTAATGTGTAATACTGAGGGTAAAGGGATATAGAGATTAGTATGTAATACTGAGGGTAAAGGGATATAGAGATTAATATGTAATACTGAGGGTAAAGGGATATAGAGATTAATATGTAATACTGAGGGTAAAGGGATATAGAGATTAATATGTAATACTGAGGGTAAAGGGATATATAGATTAATGTGTAATACTGAGGGTAAAGGGATATAGAGATTAATGTGTAATACTGAGGGTAAAGGGATATAGAGATTAATGTGTAATACTGAGGGTAAAGGGATATAGAGATTAATATGTAATACTGAGGGTAAAGGGATATAGAGATTAATGTGTAATACTGAGGGTAAAGGGATATATAGATTAATGTGTAATACTGAGGGTAAAGGGATATATAGATTAATGTGTAATACTGAGGGTAAAGGGATATAGAGATTAATATGTAATACTGAGGGTAAAGGGATATAGAGATTAATGTGTAATACTGAGGGTAAAGGGATATAGAGATTAATGTGTAATACTGAGGGTAAAGGGATATATAGATTAATGTGTAATACTGAGGGTAAAGGGATATAGAGATTAATATGTAATACTGAGGGTAAAGGGATATATAGATTAATGTGTAATACTGAGGGTAAAGGGATATAATAATAATAATAATTCATTTATTTTGTATAGCGCTTTTCCAGAAGCCCAAAGGCGCTTTGACAGAGTGGCAAACATAATGCATAACAATACATGAAAACAACAATTGCAAAAAGACAAGAATCAATAGGGAAATATTTAAAGCAAAAGGAGGGAGAAGGAGAAGAGATAGTCAGGGGTTAAATGCTGTGGGTTGAATGTTGAATGCAGTGTTGAACAGGTGGGTCTTTAGTGATGTTTTGAATGTGGTGAGT
Source organism: Myxine glutinosa (assembly GCF_964187855.1). Lineage (NCBI taxonomy): Eukaryota > Metazoa > Chordata > Myxini > Myxiniformes > Myxinidae > Myxine > Myxine glutinosa. The sequence continues at coordinate 62,330,196 of NC_136265.1, forward strand.
GAGGAGGAGTCTCTGATGGTGTGAGGTAGTGAGTTCCAGAGGGTGGGAGCAGCGATGGAGAAGGCCCTGTCCCCCCAGGATCTGAATTTGGTCCGGATGGAGGGGGTCAGGAGGTTGGTACCAGCAGAGCGGCGGTTGCGGGTGGGAGTGTGTCTGGAGAGGAGGTCAGCCAGGTAGGATGGGGCCAGGTTATGGAGGGCTTTGTATGTCAAGAGGAGGATTTTGTACTGGATTCTCTGGGGGATGGGGAGCCAGTGAAGCTTGTAAAGGACGGGGGTGATGTGGTCACGGGTCCGGGAATGGGTGAGTAGACGGGCAGCGGAGTTCTGAATGTATTGGAGTTTATTGGTGATTTTTGAGGGTGAACCATAGAGGAGGCTATTGCAGTAGTCCAGACGGGAGGTGATGAAGGCGTGGATGAGGGTTTCTGCAGCCGTGGAGGAGAGGGATGAGCGGAGACGGGCAATGTTTTTCAGGTGAAAGAAGGCTGACTTTGTGATCTGTTTAGTGTATTTGTCGAAGGAAAGGGTTTGGTCAAAGATGACGCCAAGATTCCGGATGTGAGGGGAGGTGGATACTGGGATACCGTCGATGTTGAGGGCAAAGTTATGGGTGGATTTTGTGAGCGTTTTTGGGCCAATGATGATTATTTCAGATTTATCACAGTTAAGCTTGAGGAAGTTGATTTGAAGCCAGGATTTTATTTCAGTGATGCAGTTTGTCAGGATAGAGTGGGTGTCGGTGGAGACGGACTTGGTGGAGATGAAAAGCTGGATGTCATCGGCGAAGCAGTGGAATTGGAGACCATGACGGCGGATTAAGTGACCGAGCGGGGACAGGTAAAGGATGAAGAGGAGGGGGCCAAGAACTGAACCTTGGGGGACACCTTGGGGGAGGGGAGCAGTGGGGGATTTGCAGTTATTGATGGAGATGAACTGGCATCTGTCAGAGAGGTATGATTTAATCCAAGAGAGGGCAGTGCCGGTAACGTTAAAGGTGGATTCGAGTCGGGTGAGGAGGATAGTGTGATCGATGGTGTCAAAGGCAGCGCTGAGGTCGAGGAGGACGAGAATGTTGAGGTTGCCAGCGTCAGAGGAGAGGAGAAGGTCGTTGGTGATTTTGAGGAGAGCAGTTTCAGTACTGTGGTTGGAGCGGAATCCGGATTGGAATGTTTCATACAGGTTATTGGCAGAGAGATGATGTTTGAGTTGAGTGGCTACAGCGCGTTCCAAAACTTTTGACAGAAAGGGTAGGTTGGAGATGGGTCTGAAGTTGTTTAGGGTGTCAGGGTTTAGACCAGGTTTTTTTAGAATGGGGGTAACAGCAGCAATTTTGAGGGAAGGTGGGACGATGCCTGTAGACAGGGAGGAGTTTATTGTTGCGATGATAAGTGGAGAGAGAGCAGGGAGGGAGGCTTTGACAAAGCTGGAGGGGATGGGGTCAAGAGTGCAGGTGGCAGTTTTCATTCCTATGAGGAGTTCAGAGAGGTCAGTAGGGGAGATTGGGGAGAACCGAGACAGGGGATGGCAGGACAAGGGGGGGCAGGTGGTTGGAGGGGGAGCGGGTGCGGCGGTGGTCAAGCTGTTGTAGATGTTGTCAATTTTGCGTTGGAAGAAAGAGAGGAAGGAGATGCAGTTGTCTACTGTGAATGACTGGGTGGTGGTGTTCAGGGGGCGGAGGAGTTTGTTTATTGTCGAGAAGAGTGCTTTTGGGTTTCCGGAGCCAGAGTGGATAATTTGAGAGTAGTAGGCAGAGCGGGCGCGGGAGAGGGCATCTTTGTAGTGTTGTATGTGGTCCTTGTAGGCTTGGGAGTGAACTGTGAGACCCGTTTTATTGCGGAGTCTTTCAAGTTGGCGAGCACGAGTTTTTATCAGGTGGAGTTCAGGGGTAAACCAGGGAGCAGAATGGGTGAAAGAAACTGTTTTGGTTTTTACAGGTGCAAGCTGGTCAAGGCAGGAGGAGAGAGTGTGGTTGTAGTAGTCAGTGAGGTCGGAAGGGGTGTGGAGGTCAATGAAGGGAGAAGTGGACATTTTTTCAGAGAGGGTGGATGAGAATGAGGTAGGTGAAAGAGCGTTTAGCTTACGGAAGTTGATTGTGCGATAATGCCTTGGTGTTGGGGCGGGGATGTTGATGGTCAGAGTGATGGCTAAGTGGTCAGAGAGGGTGAGGTCGGAGCCATAGAGATGGTGCAAACTTAATCCAGTGGAGCAGACAAGGTCCAAAATGTGACCACGGATATGGGTAGGAAAGTCGACATGTTGAGTGAGGTTAAAGCAGGTGAGTAAATCAGTGAATTTAGTGGTTATTGTGGAGTCAGTGGAGTCCATGTGGATATTGAAATCACCAAGGAGGAGGATTGAGGGGGAGAGGGAACATAGCTGGGTCAGAAAGTAGGAGAAGTCAGACAGGAATGATGGGTGTGGTTTGGGAGGGCGGTAGACGACAGCCATGACTGACTGCGTGTGACCAGAGAGTTTTAAAGCCAGGTGTTAAAATGATGGAGCAGATGAGATGGAGATGAGGTTGGTCTTGATGTCTTGACGGTGGATAACGGCAATTCCACCACCTCGGCCCTCCGAGCGTGGTTTATTGACGTAGGAATATCCATTGGGTGTGGTGAGGTTAAGTGTGTAGTAGTCCAGAGGTTGTTGCCAGGTTTCGGTGAGACAGAGAAAGTCCAGTTTGTTATCCAGGATGTATTCGTTCAGGATGAGGCATTTGTTGTTGAGGGACCGGGTGTTGAACAGGGTGAGCTTGATGTTGTTTTGAACAGCAGGGATGAATTCAGGTGATTTAGCCAGGGTTCGTAGGCAGGAGGTGCGATCGTGTGGGTTGCTGTGACCAGGTGCGCTGGGACGAAGAGTGAGAGTGCGCAGAGCCGACCAGAGGACGGGGATGGAGTGACCTGATTGCAAATAAACAAACTTACGACCGGAGCCACGGTGAATGTACCTGGGTCGTCGGAGGAGTCCATTTGATTTGATGGCAGAGATGCATGATGGGGTGGAGCGGGTATTGAGCAGAAGAAGCCTTGCGGCGGAGTACCTCAGAGCCATGCCAGGCAGGAGCGAAGGGACGAGTACGAGGCCAAGGTCGAGGAGGTAAAGCGGCAAACGCAGCGGCAAACGCAGCGGCAAACGACTGCAGCCGCTAATCAAGACCACAGCGGCAAACAGCCACCGCCGCAAACAACGGCCACAAACAACGGGAGCGGGCCTGAGGAAATAGTGGAGGAGCCGGGCAGGCGAAGCCAGGAGCAGAGCCGGGACCGAGCAGAGGGCAGACCCAACGGTCAAAAATCCGCCACGACCACCAGAAAAACAAACTATGTACAATGGCCCAGTCGGAGAAGCGGCGAACAAGTAACGCCAGCGTCCTCTCCAGACCGGACCGGAAGCGGTATAGATTAATATGCGGTATAAATATAGAGATTAATATGTAATACTGAGGGTAAAGGGATATATAGATTAATGTGTAATACTAAGGGTAAAGGGATATAGAGATTAATATGTAATACTGAGGGTAAAGGGATATATAGATTAATGTGTAATACTGAGGGTAAAGGGATATATAGATTAATGTGTAATATTCAGGGTAAAGGGATATAGAGATTAATGTGTAATACTAAGGGTAAAGGGATATAGAGATTAATATGTAATACTGAGGGTAAAGGGATATAGAGATTAATGTGTAATACTGAGGGTAAAGGGATATAGAGATTAATATGTAATACTGAGGGTAAAGGGGTATATAGATTAATGTGTAATACTGAGGGTAAAGGGATATATAGATTAATGTGTAATATTCAGGGTAAAGGGATATAGAGATTAATGTGTAATACTAAGGGTAAAGGGATATATAGATTAATGTGTAATACTGAGGGTAAAGGGATATAGAGATTAATGTGTAATACTGAGGGTAAAGGGATATATAGATTAATGTGTAATACTGAGGGTAAAGGGATATAGAGATTAATGTGTAATACTAAGGGTAAAGGGATATATAGATTAATGTGTAATACTGAGGGTAAAGGGATATAGAGATTAATATGTAATACTGAGGGTAAAGGGATATAGAGATTAATGTGTAATACTGAGGGTAAAGGGATATATAGATTAATGTGTAATATTCAGGGTAAAGGGATATAGAGATTAATGTGTAATACTAAGGGTAAAGGGATATAGAGATTAATGTGTAATACTAAGGGTAAAGGGATATATAGATTAATGTGTAATATTCAGGGTAAAGGGATATAGAGATTAATGTGTAATACTAAGGGTAAAGGGATATATAGATTAATGTGTAATACTGAGGGTAAAGGGATATAGAGATTAATGTGTAATACTGAGGGTAAAGGGATATATAGATTAATGTGTAATACTAAGGGTAAAGGGATATATAGATTAATGTGTAATACTAAGGGTAAAGGGATATAGAGATTAATATGTAATACTGAGGGTAAAGGGATATATAGATTAATGTGTAATACTGAGGGTAAAGGGATATATAGATTAATGTGTAATATTCAGGGTAAAGGGATATAGAGATTAATGTGTAATACTAAGGGTAAAGGGATATATAGATTAATGTGTAATACTGAGGGTAAAGGGATATAGAGATTAATGTGTAATACTGAGGGTAAAGGGATATCTATCTATAATTCCAGTAATCTCTGTGTGTGTGTGTGTGTGTGTGTGTGTGTGTGTGTCTGTGTGTGTGTTTGTTTGTTTGTCTGTGACCGCTGTTTCTCGACAACAACGGGTCCGATATACTTGCAACTTGCCAGGTATATTGCTGGGGACCCGAGGATGTGCCTTTTCAAGGTTTGAAATTAATCGGACAAGTAGTTACCGAGCTATGTCCAAAAAACGATTCAACCAATCAGAGAGCAGCGAGCTATCACGTGTGCCGAACGTGGCGAACAGACTCTGCCTCGGACGGCACATTTGAGAGCGTATTCATTTATTTCACAACTATGTTGGCGTTAAACTATGTTTTAAAACTAATAAAAACTAATCTATCTATAATTCCAGTAATCTCTGTGTGTGTGTGTGTGTGTGTGTGTGTGTGTGTGTCTGTGTGTGTGTTTGTTTGTTTGTCTGTGACCGCTGTTTCTCGACAACAACGGGTCCGATATACTTGCAACTTGCCAGGTATATTGCTGGGGACCCGAGGATGTGCCTTTTCAAGGTTTGAAATTAATCGGACAAGTAGTTACCGAGCTATGTCCAAAAAACGAATCAACCAATCAGAGAGCAGCGAGCTATCACGTGTGCCGAACGTGGCGAACAGACTCTGCCTCGGACGGCACATTTGAGAGCGTATTCATTTATTTCACAACTATGTTGGCGTTAAACTATGTTTTAAAACTAATAAAAACTAATCTATCTATAATTCCAGTAATCTCTGTGTGTGTGTGTGTGTGTGTGTGTGTGTGTGTGTGTGTGTGTGTGTGTGTGTGTGTGTGTGTGTGTGTCTGTGTGTGTGTTTGTTTGTTTGTCTGTGACCGCTGTTTCTCGACAACAACGGGTCCGATATACTTGCAACTTGCCAGGTATATTGCTGGGGACCCAAGGATGTGCCTTTTCAAGGTTTGAAATTAATCGGACAAGTAGTTACCGAGCTATGTCCAAAAAACGAATCAACCAATCAGAGAGCAGCGAGCTATCACGTGTGCCGAACGTGGCGAACAGACTCTGCCTCGGACGGCACATTTGAGAGCGTATTCATTTATTTCACAACTATGTTGGCGTTAAACTATGTTTTAAAACTAATAAAAACTAATCTATCTATAATTCCAGTAATCTGTGTGTGTGTGTGTGTGTGTGTGTGTGTGTGTGTGTGTGTGTGTGTGTGTGTCTGTGTGTGTGTTTGTTTGTTTGTCTGTGACCGCTGTTTCTCGACAACAACGGGTCCGATATACTTGCAACTTGCCAGGTATATTGCTGGGGACCCGAGGATGTGCCTTTTCAAGGTTTGAAATTAATCGGACAAGTAGTTACCGAGCTATGTCCAAAAAACGAATCAACCAATCAGAGAGCAGCGAGCTATCACGTGTGCCGAACGTGGCGAACAGACTCTGCCTCGGACGGCACATTTGAGAGCGTATTCATTTATTTCACAACTATGTTGGCGTTAAACTATGTTTTAAAACTAATAAAAACTAATTTGCGATTCTTTCGCTTTCCTGCGCGTTTGGGCACGCTATGGCGATTTCTTTACCAAACTCCGCAAGCCGTTCGCTTTGGACCAAACCATTTCATGTAAATAGAGGGGGGGGGGATTGTCACCGTACTCGCAAGCCGTTCGCTTTGGACCAAACCATTTCATGTAAATAGAGGGGGGGGATTGTCACCGTACTCGCAAGCCGTTCGCTTTGGACCAAACCATTTCATGTAAATAGAGGGGGGGGGGGGGATATAATTTTAGATATATATATAGTACGGGCATGCCCTAGTATAGATTAATGTGTAATACTGAGGGTAAAGGGATATAGAGATTAATGTGTAATACTAAGGGTAAAGGGATATATAGATTAATGTGTAATACTGAGGGTAAAGGGATATAGAGATTAATATGTAATACTGAGGGTAAAGGGATATATAGATTAATGTGTAATACTGAGGGTAAAGGGATATAGAGATTAATGTGTAATACTGAGGGTAAAGGGATATAGAGATTAATGTGTAATACTGAGGGTAAAAGGGATATAGAGATTAATATGTAATACTGAGGGTAAAGGGATATAGAGATTAATATGTAATACTGAGGGTAAAGGGATATATAGATTAATATGTAATACTGAGGGTAAAGGGATATATAGATTAATATGTAATACTGAGGGTAAAGGGATATAGAGATTAATATGTAATACTGAGGGTAAAAGGGATATAGAGATTAATATGTAATACTGAGGGTAAAGGGATATAGAGATTAATATGTAATACTGAGGGTAAAGGGATATATAGATTAATATGTAATACTGAGGGTAAAGGGATATATAGATTAATGTGTAATACTGAGGGTAAAGGGATATAGAGATTAATGTGTAATACTGAGGGTAAAGGGATATATAGATTAATGTGTAATACTGAGGGTAAAGGGATATAGAGATTAATGTGTAATACTAAGGGTAAAGGGATATATAGATTAATGTGTAATACTGAGGGTAAAGGGATATAGAGATTAATGTGTAATACTGAGGGTAAAGGGATATATAGATTAATGTGTAATACTGAGGGTAAAGGGATATATAGATTAATGTGTAATATTCAGGGTAAAGGGATATATAGATTAATGTGTAATACTGAGGGTAAAGGGATATATAGATTAATGTGTAATACTGAGGGTAAAGGGATATAGAGATTAATGTGTAATACTAAGGGTAAAGGGATATATAGATTAATGTGTAATACTGAGGGTAAAGGGATATAGAGATTAATATGTAATACTGAAGGTAAAGGGATATATAGATTAATGTGTAATACTGAGGGTAAAGGGATATAGAGATTAATGTGTAATACTAAGGGTAAAGGGATATATAGATTAATGTGTAATACTGAGGGTAAAGGGATATATAGATTAATGTGTAATACTGAGGGTAAAGGGATATATAGATTAATGTGTAATATTCAGGGTAAAGGGATATAGAGATTAATGTGTAATACGAAGGGTAAAGGGATATATAGATTAATGTGTAATACTGAGGGTAAAGGGATATAGAGATTAATGTGTAATACTGAGGGTAAAGGGATATATAGATTAATGTGTAATACTGAGGGTAAAGGGATATAGAGATTAATGTGTAATACTAAGGGTAAAGGGATATAGAGATTAATGTGTAATACTGAGGGTAAAGGGATATAGAGATTAATGTGTAATACTGAGGGTAAAGGGATATAGAGATTAATGTGTAATACTGAGGGTAAAGGGATATATAGATTAATGTGTAATACTGAGGGTAAAGGGATATATAGATTAATATGTAATATTGAGGGTAAAGGGATACAGAGATTAATGTGTAATACTGAGGGTAAAGGGATATAGAGATTAATGTGTAATACTGAGGGTAAAGGGATATATAGATTAATGTGTAATACTGAGGGTAAAGGGATATATAGATTAATATGTAATATTGAGGGTAAAGGGATATAGAGATTAATGTGTAATACTAAGGGTAAAGGGATATATAGATTAATGTGTAATACTGAGGGTAAAGGGATATAGAGATTAATGTGTAATACTGAGGGTAAAGGGATATAGAGATTAATGTGTAATACTAAGGGTAAAGGGATATAGAGATTAATGTGTAATACTAAGGGTAAAGGGATATATAGATTAATGTGTAATACTGAGGGTAAAGGGATATAGAGATTAATATGTAATACTAAGGGTAAAAGGATATAGAGATTAATGTGTAATACTGAGGGTAAAAGGATATAGAGATTAATGTGTAATACTGAGGGTAAAGGGATATATAGATTAATGTGTAATACTGAGGGTAAAGGGATATAGAGATTAATGTGTAATACTAAGGGTAAAGGGATATATAGATTAATGTGTAATACTGAGGGTAAAGGGATATAGAGATTAATGTGTAATACTGAGGGTAAAGGGATATAGAGATTAATGTGTAATACTGAGGGTAAAGGGATATATAGATTAATGTGTAATACTGAGGGTAAAGGGATATAGAGATTAATGTGTAATATTCAGGGTAAAGGGATATAGAGATTAATGTGTAATACTGAGGGTAAAGGGATATAGAGATTAATGTGTAATATTCAGGGTAAAGGGATATAGAGATTAATGTGTAATACTGAGGGTAAAGGGATATATAGATTAATGTGTAATACTGAGGGTAAAGGGATATATAGATTAATGTGTAATACTGAGGGTAAAGGGATATATAGATTAATGTGTAATACTGAGGGTAAAGGGATATAGAGATTAATATGTAATACTGAGGGTAAAGGGATATAGAGATTAATATGTAATACTGAGGGTAAAGGGATATATAGATTAATGTGTAATATTCAGGGTAAAGGGATATAGAGATTAATGTGTAATACTAAGGGTAAAGGGATATATAGATTAATGTGTAATACTGAGGGTAAAGGGATATATAGATTAATGTGTAATATTCAGGGTAAAGGGATATAGAGATTAATGTGTAATACTGAGGGTAAAGGGATATAGTAATTAATATGTAATACTGAGGGTAAAGGGGTACAGAGATTAATGTGTAATACTGAGGGTAAAGGGATATATAGATTAATATGTAATACTGAGGGTAAAGGGATATATAGATTAATGTGTAATACTGAGGGTAAAGGGATATATAGATGAATGTGTAATATTCAGGGTAAAGGGATATAGAGATTAATGTGTAATACTAAGGGTAAAGGGATATAGAGATTAATGTGTAATACTGAGGGTAAAGGGATATATAGATTAATGTGTAATACTGAGGGTAAAGGGATATATAGATTAATGTGTAATACTGAGGGTAAAGGGATATATAGATGAATGTGTAATATTCAGGGTAAAGGGATATAGAGATTAATGTGTAATACTGAGGGTAAAGGGATATAGAGATTAATGTGTAATACTGAGGGTAAAGGGATATAGAGATTAATGTGTAATACTGAGGGTAAAGGGATATAGAGATTAATATGTAATACTGAGGGTAAAGGGATATATAGATTAATATGTAATACTGAGGGTAAAGGGATATATAGATTAATGTGTAATACTGAGGGTAAAGGGATATATAGATGAATGTGTAATATTCAGGGTAAAGGGATATATAGATTAATATGTAATACTGAGGGTAAAGGGATATAGAGATTAATGTGTAATACTGAGGGTAAAGGGATATATAGATTAATATGTAATACTAAGGGTAAAGGGATATATAGATTAATGTGTAATATTCAGGGTAAAGGGGTACAGAGATTAATGTGTAATACTAAGGGTAAAGGGATATATAGATTAATATGTAATACTAAGGGTAAAGGGATATAGAGATTAATGTGTAATACTGAGGGTAAAGGGATATAGAGATTAATGTGTAATACTGAGGGTAAAGGGATATAGAGATTAATGTGTAATACTGAGGGTAAAGGGATATATAGATTAATGTGTAATACTGAGGGTAAAGGGATATAGAGATTAATGTGTAATACTGAGGGTAAAGGGATATATAGATTAATGTGTAATACTGAGGGTAAAGGGATATATAGATTAATATGTAATACTGAGGGTAAAGGGATATAGAGATTAATGTGTAATACTAAGGGTAAAGGGATATATAGATTAATGTGTAATACTGAGGGTAAAGGGATATAGAGATTAATATGTAATACTGAGGGTAAAGGGATATAGAGATTAATATGTAATACTGAGGGTAAAGGGATATAGAGATTAATGTGTAATATTCAGGGTAAAGGGATATAGAGATTAATGTGTAATATTCAGGGTAAAGGGATATAGAGATTAATATGTAATACTGAGGGTAAAGGGATATAGAGATTAATGTGTAATATTCAGGGTAAAGGGATATATAGATTAATATGTAATACTGAGGGTAAAGGGATATAGAGATTAATGTGTAATATTCAGGGTAAAGGGATATAGAGATTAATATGTAATACTGAGGGTAAAGGGATATAGAGATTAATGTGTAATATTCAGGGTAAAGGGATATAGAGATTAATATGTAATACTGAGGGTAAAGGGATATAGAGATTAATGTGTAATATTCAGGGTAAAGGGATATAGAGATTAATGTGTAATATTCAGGGTAAAGGGATATAGAGATTAATGTGTAATACTGAGGGTAAAGGGATATAGAGATTAATATGTAATACTGAGGGTAAAGGGATATAGAGATTAATGTGTAATATTCAGGGTAAAGGGATATAGAGATTAATGTGTAATACTGAGGGTAAAGGGATATAGAGATTAATATGTAATACTGAGGGTAAAGGGATATAGAGATTAATATGTAATACTGAGGGTAAAGGGATATAGAGATTAATGTGTAATATTCAGGGTAAAGGGATATAGAGATTAATATGTAATACTGAGGGTAAAGGGATATAGAGATTAATATGTAATACTGAGGGTAAAGGGATATAGAGATTAATGTGTAATATTCAGGGTAAAGGGATATAGAGATTAATATGTAATACTGAGGGTAAAGGGATATAGAGATTAATATGTAATACTGAGGGTAAAGGGATATAGAGATTAATATGTAATACTGAGGGTAAAGGGATATAGAGATTAATGTGTCATACTGAGGGTAAAGGGATATAGAGATTAATATGTAATACTGAGGGTAAAGGGATATAGAGATTAATATGTAATACTGAGGGTAAAGGGATATAGAGATTAATATGTAATACTGAGGGTAAAGGGATATAGAGATTAATATGTAATACTGAGGGTAAAGGGATATAGAGATTAATATGTAATACTGAGGGTAAAGGGATATATAGATTAATGTGTAATACTGAGGGTAAAGGGATATAGAGATTAATATGTAATACTGAGGGTAAAGGGATATAGAGATTAATGTGTAATATTCAGGGTAAAGGGATATAGAGATTAATGTGTAATATTGAGGGTAAAGGGATATAGAGATTAATGTGTAATATTGAGGGTAAAGGGATATAGAGATTAATATGTAATACTGAGGGTAAAGGGATATATAGATTAATGTGTAATACTGAGGGTAAAGGGATATAGAGATTAATATGTAATACTGAGGGTAAAGGGATATAGAGATTAATATGTAATACTGAGGGTAAAGGGATATATAGATTAATATGTAATACTGAGGGTAAAGGGATATAGAGATTAATATGTAATACTGAGGGTAAAGGGATATAGAGATTAATGTGTAATACTGAGGGTAAAGGGATATAGAGATTAATATGTAATACTGAGGGTAAAGGGATATATAGATTAATGTGTAATACTGAGGGTAAAGGGATATAGAGATTAATGTGTAATACTGAGGGTAAAGGGATATAGAGATTAATATGTAATACTGAGGGTAAAGGGATATAGAGATTAATATGTAATACTGAGGGTAAAGGGATATAGAGATTAATGTGTAATACTGAGGGTAAAGGGATATAGAGATTAATGTGTAATATTCAGGGTAAAGGGATATAGAGATTAATGTGTAATACTGAGGGTAAAGGGATATAGAGATTAATATGTAATACTGAGGGTAAAGGGATATAGAGATTAATGTGTAATATTCAGGGTAAAGGGATATAGAGATTAATGTGTAATATTGAGGGTAAAGGGATATAGAGATTAATGTGTAATATTGAGGGTAAAGGGATATAGAGATTAATATGTAATATTGAGGGTAAAGGGATATAGAGATTAATATGTAATATTGAGGGTAAAGGGATATAGAGATTAATATGTAATATTGAGGGTAAAGGGATATAGAGATTAATGTGTAATATTGAGGGTAAAGGGATATAGAGATTAATATGTAATACTGAGGGTAAAGGGATATAGAGATTAATGTGTAATATTGAGGGTAAAGGGATATAGAGATTAATATGTAATATTGAGGGTAAAGGGATATAGAGATTAATATGTAATATTGAGGGTAAAGGGATATAGAGATTAATATGTAATATTGAGGGTAAAGGGATATAGAGATTAATGTGTAATATTGAGGGTAAAGGGATATAGAGATTAATATGTAATACTGAGGGTAAAGGGATATAGAGATTAATGTGTAATATTGAGGGTAAAGGGATATAGAGATTAATATGTAATACTGAGGGTAAAGGGATATAGAGATTAATATGTAATACTGAGGGTAAAGGGATATAGAGATTAATGTGTAATATTGAGGGTAAAGGGATATAGAGATTAATATGTAATATTGAGGGTAAAGGGATATAGAGATTAATGTGTAATATTGAGGGTAAAGGGATATAGAGATTAATATGTAATATTGAGGGTAAAGGGATATAGAGATTAATATGTAATATTGAGGGTAAAGGGATATAGAGATTAATATGTAATATTGAGGGTAAAGGGATATAGAGATTAATGTGTAATATTGAGGGTAAAGGGATATAGAGATTAATATGTAATATTGAGGGTAAAGGGATATAGAGATTAATATGTAATATTGAGGGTAAAGGGATATAGAGATTAATATGTAATACTGAGGGTAAAGGGATATAGAGATTAATATGTAATACTGAGGGTAAAGGGATATAGAGATTAATATGTAATACTGAGGGTAAAGGGATATATAGATTAATGTGTAATACTGAGGGTAAAGGGATATAGAGATTAATATGTAATACTGAGGGTAAAGGGATATAGAGATTAATGTGTAATATTCAGGGTAAAGGGATATAGAGATTAATGTGTAATATTGAGGGTAAAGGGATATAGAGATTAATGTGTAATATTGAGGGTAAAGGGATATAGAGATTAATGTGTAATATTGAGGGTAAAGGGATATAGAGATTAATATGTAATACTGAGGGTAAAGGGATATATAGATTAATGTGTAATACTGAGGGTAAAGGGATATAGAGATTAATATGTAATACTGAGGGTAAAGGGATATAGAGATTAATGTGTAATACTGAGGGTAAAGGGATATAGAGATTAATATGTAATACTGAGGGTAAAGGGATATATAGATTAATGTGTAATACTGAGGGTAAAGGGATATAGAGATTAATGTGTAATACTGAGGGTAAAGGGATATAGAGATTAATATGTAATACTGAGGGTAAAGGGATATAGAGATTAATATGTAATACTGAGGGTAAAGGGATATAGAGATTAATGTGTAATACTGAGGGTAAAGGGATATAGAGATTAATGTGTAATATTCAGGGTAAAGGGATATAGAGATTAATGTGTAATACTGAGGGTAAAGGGATATAGAGATTAATATGTAATACTGAGGGTAAAGGGATATAGAGATTAATGTGTAATATTCAGGGTAAAGGGATATAGAGATTAATGTGTAATATTGAGGGTAAAGGGATATAGAGATTAATGTGTAATATTGAGGGTAAAGGGATATAGAGATTAATATGTAATATTGAGGGTAAAGGGATATAGAGATTAATATGTAATACTGAGGGTAAAGGGATATAGAGATTAATGTGTAATATTCAGGGTAAAGGGATATAGAGATTAATGTGTAATACTGAGGGTAAAGGGATATAGAGATTAATGTGTAATATTGAGGGTAAAGGGATATAGAGATTAATATGTAATATTGAGGGTAAAGGGATATAGAGATTAATATGTAATACTGAGGGTAAAGGGATATAGAGATTAATGTGTAATATTCAGGGTAAAGGGATATAGAGATTAATGTGTAATATTGAGGGTAAAGGGATATAGAGATTAATATGTAATACTGAGGGTAAAGGGATATAGAGATTAATGTGTAATATTCAGGGTAAAGGGATATAGAGATTAATATGTAATATTGAGGGTAAAGGGATATAGAGATTAATATGTAATACTGAGGGTAAAGGGATATAGAGATTAATATGTAATATTGAGGGTAAAGGGATATAGAGATTAATATGTAATATTGAGGGTAAAGGGATATAGAGATTAATATGTAATACTGAGGGTAAAGGGATATAGAGATTAATGTGTAATATTGAGGGTAAAGGGATATAGAGATTAATGTGTAATATTGAGGGTAAAGGGATATAGAGATTAATATGTAATACTGAGGGTAAAGGGATATAGAGATTAATGTGTAATATTCAGGGTAAAGGGATATAGAGATTAATGTGTAATACTGAGGGTAAAGGGATATAGAGATTAATATGTAATACTGAGGGTAAAGGGATATAGAGATTAATGTGTAATATTCAGGGTAAAGGGATATAGAGATTAATGTGTAATATTGAGGGTAAAGGGATATAGAGATTAATGTGTAATATTGAGGGTAAAGGGATATAGAGATTAATATGTAATACTGAGGGTAAAGGGATATAGAGATTAATATGTAATACTGAGGGTAAAGGGATATAGAGATTAATATGTAATACTGAGGGTAAAGGGATATAGAGATTAATGTGTAATATTGAGGGTAAAGGGATATAGAGATTAATGTGTAATATTGAGGGTAAAGGGATATAGAGATTAATATGTAATACTGAGGGTAAAGGGATATAGAGATTAATGTGTAATATTCAGGGTAAAGGGATATAGAGATTAATGTGTAATATTGAGGGTAAAGGGATATAGAGATTAATGTGTAATATTCAGGGTAAAGGGATATAGAGATTAATGTGTAATATTGAGGGTAAAGGGATATAGAGATTAATGTGTAATATTCAGGGTAAAGGGATATAGAGATTAATATGTAATACTGAGGGTAAAGGGATATAGAGATTAATGTGTAATATTGAGGGTAAAGGGATATAGAGATTAATGTGTAATATTCAGGGTAAAGGGATATAGAGATTAATATGTAATACTGAGGGTAAAGGGATATAGAGATTAATGTGTAATATTGAGGGTAAAGGGATATAGAGATTAATGTGTAATATTCAGGGTAAAGGGATATAGAGATTAATATGTAATACTGAGGGTAAAGGGATATAGAGATTAATGTGTAATATTCAGGGTAAAGGGATATAGAGATTAATATGTAATACTGAGGGTAAAGGGATATAGAGATTAATGTGTAATATTGAGGGTAAAGGGATATAGAGATTAATGTGTAATATTGAGGGTAAAGGGATATAGAGATTAATATGTAATACTGAGGGTAAAGGGATATAGAGATTAATGTGTAATATTCAGGGTAAAGGGATATAGAGATTAATGTGTAATACTGAGGGTAAAGGGATATAGAGATTAATATGTAATACTGAGGGTAAAGGGATATAGAGATTAATGTGTAATATTCAGGGTAAAGGGATATAGAGATTAATGTGTAATATTGAGGGTAAAGGGATATAGAGATTAATGTGTAATATTGAGGGTAAAGGGATATAGAGATTAATATGTAATACTGAGGGTAAAGGGATATAGAGATTAATGTGTAATATTGAGGGTAAAGGGATATAGAGATTAATATGTAATATTGAGGGTAAAGGGATATAGAGATTAATATGTAATACTGAGGGTAAAGGGATATAGAGATTAATGTGTAATATTCAGGGTAAAGGGATATAGAGATTAATGTGTAATACTGAGGGTAAAGGGATATAGAGATTAATGTGTAATATTGAGGGTAAAGGGATATAGAGATTAATATGTAATATTGAGGGTAAAGGGATATAGAGATTAATATGTAATACTGAGGGTAAAGGGATATAGAGATTAATGTGTAATATTCAGGGTAAAGGGATATAGAGATTAATGTGTAATATTGAGGGTAAAGGGATATAGAGATTAATATGTAATACTGAGGGTAAAGGGATATAGAGATTAATGTGTAATATTCAGGGTAAAGGGATATAGAGATTAATATGTAATATTGAGGGTAAAGGGATATAGAGATTAATATGTAATACTGAGGGTAAAGGGATATAGAGATTAATATGTAATATTGAGGGTAAAGGGATATAGAGATTAATATGTAATATTGAGGGTAAAGGGATATAGAGATTAATATGTAATACTGAGGGTAAAGGGATATAGAGATTAATGTGTAATATTCAGGGTAAAGGGATATAGAGATTAATGTGTAATACTGAGGGTAAAGGGATATAGAGATTAATATGTAATACTGAGGGTAAAGGGATATAGAGATTAATGTGTAATACTGAGGGTAAAGGGATATAGAGATTAATGTGTAATATTGAGGGTAAAGGGATATAGAGATTAATGTGTAATATTCAGGGTAAAGGGATATAGAGATTAATGTGTAATATTGAGGGTAAAGGGATATAGAGATTAATGTGTAATATTGAGGGTAAAGGGATATAGAGATTAATATGTAATACTGAGGGTAAAGGGATATAGAGATTAATGTGTAATATTCAGGGTAAAGGGATATAGAGATTAATGTGTAATATTGAGGGTAAAGGGATATAGAGATTAATGTGTAATATTCAGGGTAAAGGGATATAGAGATTAATGTGTAATACTGAGGGTAAAGGGATATAGAGATTAATATGTAATACTGAGGGTAAAGGGATACAGAGATTAATATGTAATACTGAGGGTAAAGGGATATAGAGATTAATGTGTAATATTCAGGGTAAAGGGATATAGAGATTAATGTGTAATACTGAGGGTAAAGGGATATAGAGATTAATATGTAATACTGAGGGTAAAGGGATACAGAGATTAATATGTAATACTGAGGGTAAAGGGATATAGAGATTAATGTGTAATATTCAGGGTAAAGGGATATAGAGATTAATGTGTAATATTCAGGGTAAAGGGATATAGAGATTAATGTGTAATATTCAGGGTAAAGGGATATAGAGATTAATGTGTAATATTCAGGGTAAAGGGATATAGAGATTAATGTGTAATACTAAGGGTAAAGGGATATATAGATTAATGTGTAATATTCAGGGTAAAGGGATATAGAGATTAATGTGTAATACTAAGGGTAAAGGGATATAGAGATTAATGTGTAATATTCAGGGTAAAGGGATATAGAGATTAATGTGTAATACTAAGGGTAAAGGGATATAGAGATTAATGTGTAATATTCAGGGTAAAGGGATATAGAGATTAATATGTAATACTGAGGGTAAAGGGATATAGAGATTAATGTGTAATATTCAGGGTAAAGGGATATAGAGATTAATGTGTAATACTGAGGGTAAAGGGATACAGAGATTAATATGTAATACTGAGGGTAAAGGGATACAGAGATTAATATGTAATACTGAGGGTAAAGGGATATAGAGATTAATGTGTAATATTCAGGGTAAAGGGATATAGAGATTAATGTGTAATATTCAGGGTAAAGGGATATAGAGATTAATATGTAATACTGAGGGTAAAGGGATACAGAGATTAATATGTAATACTGAGGGTAAAGGGATATAGAGATTAATGTGTAATATTCAGGGTAAAGGGATATAGAGATTAATGTGTAATATTCAGGGTAAAGGGATATAGAGATTAATGTGTAATATTCAGGGTAAAGGGATATAGAGATTAATGTGTAATATTCAGGGTAAAGGGATATAGAGATTAATGTGTAATATTGAGGGTAAAGGGATATAGAGATTAATATGTAATACTGAGGGTAAAGGGATATAGAGATTAATGTGTAATATTGAGGGTAAAGGGATATAGAGATTAATATGTAATACTGAGGGTAAAGGGATATAGAGATTAATATGTAATACTGAGGGTAAAGGGATATAGAGATTAATATGTAATACTGAGGGTAAAGGGATATAGAGATTAATATGTAATACTGAGGGTAAAGGGATATAGAGATTAATGTGTAATATTCAGGGTAAAGGGATATAGAGATTAATGTGTAATATTGAGGGTAAAGGGATATAGAGATTAATATGTAATACTGAGGGTAAAGGGATATAGAGATTAATGTGTAATATTCAGGGTAAAGGGATATAGAGATTAATGTGTAATATTCAGGGTAAAGGGATATAGAGATTAATGTGTAATATTCAGGGTAAAGGGATATAGAGATTAATATGTAATACTGAGGGTAAAGGGATATAGAGATTAATATGTAATACTGAGGGTAAAGGGATATAGAGATTAATATGTAATACTGAGGGTAAAGGGATATAGAGATTAATATGTAATACTGAGGGTAAAGGGATATAGAGATTAATGTGTAATATTCAGGGTAAAGGGATATAGAGATTAATATGTAATACTTAGGGTAAAGGGATATAGAGATTAATATGTAATACTGAGGGTAAAGGGATATAGAGATTAATGTGTAATATTCAGGGTAAAGGGATATAGAGATTAATATGTAATACTGAGGGTAAAGGGATATAGAGATTAATATGTAATACTGAGGGTAAAGGGATATAGAGATTAATGTGTCATACTGAGGGTAAAGGGATATAGAGATTAATATGTAATACTGAGGGTAAAGGGATATAGAGATTAATATGTAATACTGAGGGTAAAGGGATATATAGATTAATGTGTAATACTGAGGGTAAAGGGATATAGAGATTAATATGTAATACTGAGGGTAAAGGGATATAGAGATTAATGTGTAATATTCAGGGTAAAGGGATATAGAGATTAATGTGTAATATTCAGGGTAAAGGGATATAGAGATTAATATGTAATACTGAGGGTAAAGGGATATAGAGATTAATATGTAATACTGAGGGTAAAGGGATATAGAGATTAATATGTAATACTGAGGGTAAAGGGATATATAGATTAATATGTAATACTGAGGGTAAAGGGATATAGAGATTAATATGTAATACTGAGGGTAAAGGGATATAGAGATTAATGTGTAATATTCAGGGTAAAGGGATATAGAGATTAATATGTAATACTGAGGGTAAAGGGATATAGAGATTAATATGTAATACTGAGGGTAAAGGGATATAGAGATTAATGTGTAATATTCAGGGTAAAGGGATATAGAGATTAATATGTAATACTGAGGGTAAAGGGATATAGAGATTAATATGTAATACTGAGGGTAAAGGGATATAGAGATTAATATGTAATACTGAGGGTAAAGGGATATAGAGATTAATATGTAATACTGAGGGTAAAGGGATATAGAGATTAATGTGTAATATTCAGGGTAAAGGGATATAGAGATTAATGTGTAATATTCAGGGTAAAGGGATATAGAGATTAATGTGTAATACTGAGGGTAAAGGGATACAGAGATTAATATGTAATACTGAGGGTAAAGGGATATAGAGATTAATATGTAATACTGAGGGTAAAGGGATATAGAGATTAATGTGTAATACTGAGGGTAAAGGGATATAGAGATTAATGTGTAATATTCAGGGTAAAGGGATATAGAGATTAATGTGTAATACTGAGGGTAAAGGGATATAGAGATTAATATGTAATACTGAGGGTAAAGGGATATAGAGATTAATATGTAATACTGAGGGTAAAGGGATATAGAGATTAATGTGTAATACTGAGGGTAAAGGGATATAGAGATTAATATGTAATACTGAGCGTAAAGGGATATAGAGATTAATATGTAATACTGAGGGTAAAGGGATATAGAGATTAATGTGTAATACTGAGGGTAAAGGGATATAGAGATTAATGTGTAATACTGAGGGTAAAGGGATATATAGATTAATGTGTAATACTGAGGGTAAAGGGATATAGAGATTAATGTGTAATACTGAGGGTAAAGGGATATAGAGATTAATGTGTAATACTAAGGGTAAAGGGATATAGAGATTAATGTGTAATACTAAGGGTAAAGGGATATATAGATTAATGTGTAATACTGAGGGTAAAGGGATACAGAGATTAATATGTAATACTGAGGGTAAAGGGATATAGAGATTAATGTGTAATATTCAGGGTAAAGGGATATAGAGATTAATGTGTAATATTCAGGGTAAAGGGATATAGAGATTAATGTGTAATATTCAGGGTAAAGGGATATAGAGATTAATATGTAATACTGAGGGTAAAGGGATATAGAGATTAATATGTAATACTGAGGGTAAAGGGATATATAGATTAATATGTAATACTGAGGGTAAAGGGATATAGAGATTAATGTGTAATACTGAGGGTAAAGGGATATAGAGATTAATGTGTAATACTGAGGGTAAAGGGATATATAGATTAATGTGTAATAC
Source organism: Myxine glutinosa (assembly GCF_964187855.1). Taxonomy (NCBI): domain Eukaryota; kingdom Metazoa; phylum Chordata; class Myxini; order Myxiniformes; family Myxinidae; genus Myxine; species Myxine glutinosa. Next base: position 62,351,003 of record NC_136265.1, read on the forward strand.
TGAGGGTAAAGGGATATAGAGATTAATGTGTAATACTGAGGGTAAAGGGATATAGAGATTAATGTGTAATACTAAGGGTAAAGGGATATAGAGATTAATGTGTAATACTAAGGGTAAAGGGATATATAGATTAATGTGTAATATTCAGGGTAAAGGGATATAGAGATTAATATGTAATACTGAGGGTAAAGGGATATATAGATTAATGTGTAATACTGAGGGTAAAGGGATACAGAGATTAATATGTAATACTGAGGGTAAAGGGATATAGAGATTAATGTGTAATATTCAGGGTAAAGGGATATAGAGATTAATGTGTAATATTCAGGGTAAAGGGATATAGAGATTAATGTGTAATATTCAGGGTAAAGGGATATAGAGATTAATATGTAATACTGAGGGTAAAGGGATATAGAGATTAATGTGTAATATTCAGGGTAAAGGGATATAGAGATTAATGTGTAATATTCAGGGTAAAGGGATATAGAGATTAATGTGTAATATTCAGGGTAAAGGGATATATAGATTAATGTGTAATACTGAGGGTAAAGGGATACAGAGATTAATATGTAATACTGAGGGTAAAGGGATATAGAGATTAATGTGTAATATTCAGGGTAAAGGGATATAGAGATTAATATGTAATACTGAGGGTAAAGGGTACAGAGATTAATATGTAATACTGAGGGTAAAGGGTACAGAGATTAATATGTAATACTGAGGGTAAAGGGTACAGAGATTAATATGTAATACTGAGGGTAAAGGGATACAGAGATTAATATGTAATACTGAGGGTAAAGGGATACAGAGATTAATATGTAATACTGAGGGTAAAGGGTACAGAGATTAATATGTAATACTGAGGGTAAAGGGATACAGAGATTAATATGTAATACTGAGGGTAAAGGGATACAGAGATTAATATGTAATACTGAGGGTAAAGGGATATAGAGATTAATATGTAATACTGAGGGTAAAGGGATATATAGATTAATATGTAATACTGAGGGTAAAGGGATATAGAGATTAATATGTAATACTGAGGGTAAAGGGATATAGATATTAATGTGTAATACTGAGGGTAAAGGGATATAGAGATTAATATGTAATACTGAGGGTAAAGGGATACAGAGATTAATATGTAATACTGAGGGTAAAGGGATATAGAGATTAATATGTAATACTGAGGGTAAAGGGATATAGAGATTAATATGTAATACTGAGGGTAAAGGGTACAGAGATTAATGTGTAGGATATAGAGATTAATGTGTAATATTCAGGGTAAAGGGATATAGAGATTAATGTGTAATATTCAGGGTAAAGGGATATAGAGATTAATATGTAATACTGAGGGTAAAGGGATATAGAGATTAATGTGTAATATTCAGGGTAAAGGGATATAGAGATTGTGTAAGGTAAAGATTAATATAGAGATTGTAATACTGTAATATGTAATACTGAGGGTAACAACGGCGGCTGAGGGTAAAGGGATATAGAGATTAATATGTAATACTGAGGGTAAAGGGTACAGAGATTAATGTGTAATACTGAGGGTAAAGGGATATAGAGATTAATGTGTAATACTGAGGGTAAAGGGATATAGAGATTAATATGTAATACTGAGGGTAAAGGGATATAGAGATTAATATGTAATACTGAGGGTAAAGGGATATAGAGATTAATATGTAATATTCAGGGTAAAGGGATATAGAGATTAATATGTAATACTGAGGGTAAAGGGATATAGAGATTAATATGTAATACTGAGGGTAAAGGGATATAGAGATTAATATGTAATATTGAGGGTAAAGGGATATAGAGATTAATATGTAATACTGAGGGTAAAGGGTACAGAGATTAATATGTAATACTGAGGGTAAAGGGATACAGAGATTAATATGTAATACTGAGGGTAAAGGGATACAGAGATTAATGTGTAATACTGAGGGTAAAGGGTACAGAGATTAATATGTAATACTGAGGGTAAAGGGATATAGAGATTAATGTGTAATATTGAGGGTAAAGGGATATAGAGATTAATATGTAATACTAAGGGTAAAGGGATACAAAGATTAATGTGTAATACTGAGGGTAAAGGGATATAGAGATTAATGTGGTAATATTGAGGGTAAAGGGATACAGAGATTAATATGTAATACTGAGGGTAAAGGGATACAGAGATTAATGTGTAATACTGAGGGTAAAGGGTACAGAGATTAATATGTAATACTGAGGGTAAAGGGATATAGAGATTAATGTGTAATATTGAGGGTAAAGGGATATAGAGATTAATATGTAATACTGAGGGTAAAGGGATACAGAGATTAATGTGTAATACTGAGGGTAAAGGGTACAGAGATTAATATGTAATATTGAGGGTAAAGGGATATAGAGATTAATATGTAATACTGAGGGTAAAGGGATATAGAGATAATGTGTAATATTGAGGGTAAAGGGATATAGAGATTAATATGTAATACTGAGGGTAAAGGGATATAGAGATTAATGTGTAATATTGAGGGTAAAGGGATATAGAGATTAATGTGTAATATTCAGGGTAAAGGGATATAGAGATTAATATGTAATACTGAGGGTAAAGGGATATAGAGATTAATATGTAATACTGAGGGTAAAGGGATATAGAGATTAATATGTAATACTGAGGGTAAAGGGTACAGAGATTAATATGTAATACTGAGGGTAAAGGGATATAGAGATTAATGTGTAATACTGAGGGTAAAGGGATATAGAGATTAATATGTAATACTGAGGGTAAAGGGTACAGAGATTAATATGTAATACTGAGGGTAAAGGGATATAGAGATTAATGTGTAATACTGAGGGTAAAGGGATATAGAGATTAATGTGTAATACTGAGGGTAAAGGGATATAGAGATTAATGTGTAATATTGAGGGTAAAGGGATATAGAGATTAATATGTAATACTAAGGGTAAAGGGATATAGAGATTAATATGTAATACTGAGGGTAAAGGGATATAGAGATTAATGTGTAATACTGAGGGTAAAGGGATATAGAGATTAATATGTAATACTAAGGGGTAAAGGGATATAGAGATTAATATGTAATACTGAGGGTAAAGGGTACAGAGATTAATATGTAATACTGAGGGTAAAGGGATACAGAGATTAATATGTAATACTAAGGGTAAAGGGATATAGAGATTAATGTGTAATACTGAGGGTAAAGGGATATAGAGATTAATGTGTAATACTGAGGGTAAAGGGATATAGAGATTAATGTGTAATACTGAGGGTAAAGGGATATAGAGATTAATGTGTAATACTGAGGGTAAAGGGATACAGAGATTAATGTGTAATATTCAGGGTAAAGGGATACAGAGATTAATATGTAATACTAAGGGTAAAGGGATACAGAGATTAATGTGTAATACTAAGGGTAAAGGGATATAGAGATTAATGTGTAATATTCAGGGTAAAGGGATATAGAGATTAATATGTAATACTGAGGGTAAAGGGATACAGAGATTAATGTGTAATATTCAGGGTAAAGGGATACAGAGATTAATGTGTAATACTGAGGGTAAAGGGATATAGAGATTAATGTGTAATATTCAGGGTAAAGGGATACAGAGATTAATATGTAATACTAAGGGTAAAGGGATACAGAGATTAATGTGTAATACTGAGGGTAAAGGGATATAGAGATTAATGTGTAATATTCAGGGTAAAGGGATATAGAGATTAATATGTAATACTGAGGGTAAAGGGATATAGAGATTAATATGTAATACTGAGGGTAAAGGGATATAGAGATTAATATGTAATATTCAGGGTAAAGGGATACAGAGATTAATATGTAATACTAAGGGTAAAGGGATATAGAGATTAATGTGTAATATTCAGGGTAAAGGGATATAGAGATTAATATGTAATACTGAGGGTAAAGGGATACAGAGATTAATATGTAATACTAAGGGTAAAGGGATATAGAGATTAATGTGTAATATTCAGGGTAAAGGGATATAGAGATTAATATGTAATACTGAGGGTAAAGGGATACAGAGATTAATGTGTAATATTCAGGGTAAAGGGATACAGAGATTAATGTGTAATACTGAGGGTAAAGGGATATAGAGATTAATGTGTAATATTCAGGGTAAAGGGATACAGAGATTAATATGTAATACTAAGGGTAAAGGGATACAGAGATTAATGTGTAATACTGAGGGTAAAGGGATATAGAGATTAATGTGTAATATTCAGGGTAAAGGGATATAGAGATTAATATGTAATACTGAGGGTAAAGGGATATAGAGATTAATATGTAATACTGAGGGTAAAGGGATATAGAGATTAATATGTAATATTCAGGGTAAAGGGATACAGAGATTAATATGTAATACTAAGGGTAAAGGGATACAGAGATTAATGTGTAATACTGAGGGTAAAGGGATATAGAGATTAATGTGTAATATTCAGGGTAAAGGGATATAGAGATTAATATGTAATACTGAGGGTAAAGGGATATAGAGATTAATGTGTAATATTCAGGGTAAAGGGATACAGAGATTAATATGTAATACTGAGGGTAAAGGGATATAGAGATTAATGTGTAATATTCAGGGTAAAGGGATACAGAGATTAATATGTAATACTAAGGGTAAAGGGATACAGAGATTAATGTGTAATACTGAGGGTAAAGGGATATAGAGATTAATGTGTAATATTCAGGGTAAAGGGATACAGAGATTAATATGTAATACTAAGGGTAAAGGGATACAGAGATTAATATGTAATACTGAGGGTAAAGGGATATAGAGATTAATGTGTAATATTCAGGGTAAAGGGATACAGAGATTAATATGTAATACTAAGGGTAAAGGGATACAGAGATTAATATGTAATACTAAGGGTAAAGGGATACAGAGATTAATATGTAATACTAAGGGTAAAGGGATACAGAGATTAATATGTAATACTAAGGGTAAAGGGATACAGAGATTAATGTGTAATACTGAGGGTAAAGGGATATAGAGATTAATGTGTAATACTGAGGGTAAAGGGATATAGAGATTAATATGTAATACTGAGGGTAAAGGGATATAGAGATTAATATGTAATACTGAGGGTAAAGGGATACAAAGATTAATGTGTAATACTGAGGGTAAAGGGATATAGAGATTAATGTGTAATACTGAGGGTAAAGGGATATAGAGATTAATATGTAATACTGAGGGTAAAGGGATATAGAGATTAATGTGTAATACTGAGGGTAAAGGGATATAGAGATTAATATGTAATACTGAGGGTAAAGGGATATAGAGATTAATATGTAATACTGAGGGTAAAGGGATACAGAGATTAATGTGTAATACTGAGGGTAAAGGGATATATAGATTAATGTGTAATACTGAGGGTAAAGGGATATAGAGATTAATATGTAATACTGAGGGTAAAGGGATATAGAGATTAATATGTAATACTGAGGGTAAAGGGATATAGAGATTAATATGTAATACTGAGGGTAAAGGGATATAGAGATTAATATGTAATACTGAGGGTAAAGGGTACAGAGATTAATATGTAATACTGAGGGTAAAGGGTACAGAGATTAATATGTAATACTGAGGGTAAAGGGATATATAGATTAATATGTAATACTGAGGGTAAAGGGATATAGAGATTAATGTGTAATACTAAGGGTAAAGGGTACAGAGATTAATATGTAATACTGAGGGTAAAGGGTACAGAGATTAATATGTAATACTGAGGGTAAAGGGATATAGAGATTAATATGTAATACTGAGGGTAAAGGGATATAGAGATTAATATGTAATACTGAGGGTAAAGGGGTACAGAGATTAATATGTAATACTGAGGGTAAAGGGATATAGAGATTAATGTGTAATACTGAGGGTAAAGGGATACAGAGATTAATATGTAATACTGAGGGTAAAGGGATATAGAGATTAATGTGTAATACTGAGGGTAAAGGATACAGAGATTAATATGTAATACTGAGGGTAAAAGGATACAGAGATTAATATGGATACAGAGATTAATATGAATACAGAGATTAATGTGTAATACTGATTAATGTGTAATACTGATTAATGTGTAATACTGATTAATGTGTGAATGAATGAATGAATGAATGAATGATCGTTTTAAGGCCATTTTTCCTTGCGGGGGTTAGCCTTGCGGGCCCCATGACAATCATGGTTCCCTGTTTGAGGCGATGTTTTATGGCCGGATGCCCTTCCTGACGCCAACCCTTGGTCACGCTCTTACGATGTGCAGGGATACGGTGTACCTATTCTAAATCTGGGTACACACCGTGATCATTCATCCCAGCAAGCTGGTACTCAATTTGCCGACCTCGGAAGGATGACAGGCTGAGTCAACCCCCCTGGCGTTAATTCAGCGATCGACCGGGATTCGAACCCAGGATGCTCGGATCCCAAGCCGGCACCATAACCGCTAAGCCAACGCCAGGCTTGAAATACTGATTAATATTGTTGCGGATATGAGGACTGTATATTTTTTTTGATTGTGTTGTATTGTGGTAAATTGGTGTGAATTATTATTATTGTTGTTATTGTTATTCTGTGCCTCCTGCCTCCGGAGCTGTGTAAAGATCAAAAGGGCGTTCCATAATTAGTCCACAAGCATACACGTCAGCCAATCATAGAATATCCATGTTCGATAGTTATATCTTATTCTGTGTTTTAGGATAAGGCTGTGTCTCCCATTAATAGAAATACTCCATTGCACCAGTGAAAGAGAATAGATCCCCTTTCATTCCCATCCCCAAAATCTCCATTTCATATTACATCCCCTCTCGTCATTGCCGAGCCTCGATTGCCCATATTACCTCCCCTCCAATAACCGCCATTGACCACGAGGCTCGAGTCGGGGAAGAAAGGCGTGTCTCCACCTCGTCATAGAGGGGAGGAGTGAGCCAGCCCCACTCGACCAACCATGAGCCAGGGGTTTGGCTAGAGAGGGCGGAGGAAGAGCGATCGGGGAGGTTCGCAAAGGTTGAGGGGCGGGGGCCTATATAACCCAAGGCAGGGCGTGTCCAGGGAGAGATGCGTTTTTACAGAGGAGAGCAGAAGACAGAAAGCCCTGGAGTTGGTCACAAGGAGTTGGTCTGAGTCGGTTGCCTGAGGAGGGTCAGTGGTTGCGTTGGTAAGGAGTCGGTGGTCAGTTGGTTGCGGTGAGGAGTCGGTGGTGAGGAGTGAGAGAAACAAGAAAGAGTTGAGGGTTTGGACCAGACGAGTGGGACAAGGCCTGGCAAAGCACGCGACGAAAACAGCAGCCAGAACAGCAGCCAAAACAGCAGCGTGGGGCCTGGCCTGAACGGCGGCTGCTAAACGCGCCGGTTGTGCTGCGGGACCCCCTTGGACCTCCCTCTCCCTCCAGCCATCCACCTTCATTCCATTCCATCCTTCTTGTATACGTGAGTTTGTTTTGTTTGTTCTGTCCTGGGAATAAGTTAAGTCTGTAGGTAAGCTAAAATTTGCACTGTGTCACCTGCGTCTTATGTGTTTTAAATAAAACTTGATTGCTCCTTTTTGCTTGTGTGTGTAAATAATAAACCCCATTACTCGTCTGTACGTCTTCTCGTTTTATTCCTTTTTCCTCTTGCATTGCGTCGCCTTTGTCTTTTCCCTATTGGGCAGCTGTGGTGCGATACGGCCAAGGTTCTGGGTGAATCGGGTGAGTCAGGGATCCTGTTAGGTCGCGGTTAAATACACCACCGCTCGGTCATCATAACATCTAAACCGCGATCTGTAACAATATGTAATACTGAGGGTAAAAGGATGCAGAGATTAATATGTAATACTGATTAATGTGTAATACTGATTAATGTGTAATACTGATTAATGTGTAATACTATTTAATGATTAATACTGATTAATGTGTAATATTGATTAATATGTAAATATTAATGTGTAATGATTAATGTGTACTGATTAATATGTCATACTGAGGATAAAAGGATACAGAGATTAATATGTAATACTGATTAATGTGTAATACTGATTAATGTGTAATACTGATTAATGTGTAATACTGATTAATGTGTAATACTGATTAATGTGTAATACTGATTAATATGTAAATATTAATGTGTAATGATTAATGTGTAATACTGCTCAATGAGTAATACTGATTAATGTGTAATACTGATGAATGTGTAATACTGATTAATGTGTAATACTGATGAATGTGTAATACTGATGAATGTGTAATACTGATTAATGTGTAATACTGATTAATGTGTAATACTGATTAATGTGTAATACTGATTAATGTGTAATACTCATTAATGTGTAATACTGATTAATGTGTAATACTCATTAATGTGTAATACTGATTAATGTGTAATACTGATTAATGTGTAATACTGATTAATGTGTAATACTGATTAATATGTAATACTGATTAATATGTAACACTGATTAATGTGTAATACTGATTAATATGTAATACTGATTAATGTGTAATACTGATTAATGTGTAATACTGATTAATGTGTAATACTGATTAATGTGTAATACTGATTAATGTGTAATACTGATTAATGTGTAATACTGATTAATATGTAATACTGATTAATGTGTAATACTGATTAATGTGTAATACTGATTAATATGTAATACTGATTAATGTGTAATACTGATTAATGTGTAATACTGATTAATATGTAATACTGATTAATATGTAATACTGATTAATGTGTAATACTGATTAATGTGTAATACTGATTAATGTGTAATACTGATTCATGTGTAATACTGATTCATGTGTAATACTGATTAATATGTAATACTGATTAATGTGTAAAACTGATTAATGTGTAATACTGATTAATGTGTCATACTGATTAATTATTAATACTGATTAATGTGTAATACTGATTAATGTGTAATACTAATTAAAGTGTTATACTGATTAATGTGTAATACTGATTAATGTGTAATACTGATTAATGTGTAATACTGATTAAAGTGTAATACTGATTAATGTGTAATACTGATTAATATGTAATGCTGATTAATGTGTAATACTGATTAATGTGTAATACTGATTAATGTGTAATACTGATTAATGTGTAATACTGATTAATGTGTGATACTGATTAATGTGTAATACTGATTAATATGTTATACTGATTAATGTGTAATACTGATTAATATGTAATACTGATTAATGTGTAATACTGATTGATGTGTAATACTGAGGGTAAAAGGATACAGAGATTAATGTGTAATACTGATTAATGTGTAATACTGATGAATGTGTAATACTGATTAATATGTAATACTGATAAATGTGTAATACTGATTAATGTGTAATACTGATTAATGTGTAATACTGATTAATGTGTAATAATGATTAATGTGTAATACTGATTAATATGTAATACTGATTAATGTGTAATACTGATTAATGTGTAATACTGATTAATGTGTAATACTGATTAATGTGTAATACTGATTAATGTGTAATACTGATTAATATGTAATACTGATTAATGTGTAATACTGATTAATGTGTAATACTGATTAATATGTAATATTGAGGGTGAAAGGATACAGAGATTAATGTGTAATACTGAATAATGTGTAATACTGATTAATGTGTAATCTGATTAATGTGTAATACTGATTAATATGTAATACTGAAGGTGAAGGGATACAGAGATTAATGTGTAATACTGAGGTATTGCCTCAAATTGGCGAGATTGGCGTCAGGAAGGGCATCCGGCCATAAAAAACATTGCCTCAAACAGGGAACCATGATTGTCATGGGGCCCGCACGCAAGGCTAACCCCCGCTCTCGCGGCGAAAAATGGCCTTAAAATGATCATTCATTCATTCATTCATTCACTGAGGTAAAAGGGCACAGAGATTACCATGCATTACTGAGGTAAAAGGGCACAACGTTTTTATGAAGATCATAATTTTCTCTGGGTGGCTTCGTATCCATACATGTGCCTTGCATCAAAATTGTAAACTCATCAGCTTCGAAGGAATTAAAAATAAAAATATCTGATATTGACGTATTCATCAAAGGGCAGCAATTGTAAAACATAGGGAGTGTAAACAAGAATAAATGGAGAGTAATTTTTACAAGCCACAAGGTTACTCTCTTTCAGTAGCTGGAGCATCTGAGCATGGCAATAGAGAAGGAAAAAAGGAATGAAAAGTGAAGAAGCATAAGAGAAGCAACAATTAATAATGACATAAGGGAAAAACCACACAGCATAATACAAAATACTGGGTGACATTATGGGATGGAAATTTTTTACATATTGGCAAAATTGGCAAAATCAGAGGGTGATGTTGCTATTTATCGTAATAAATAGAACGCCACTCAGTAGAGCGCATACTCCCGCCGTGGGTTTAGTTGGAATAATTCGTTTTGTTTAACATCCCCTCTCCCCAAAACAATAAATGAAAAAGAAAGTAGGCCCTAACTGTCAGAGAATTAATTTTGATATATCTCGGAATTAGAGGAGAAAAACATCATTTAAGGATAAGAATTAAAGCTTTAATGCAGAAAAACAGACAACCTGGGCATGAACAATAGAAGTTAATATAACATAATGGCTCATATTTAATAACACTTTACAATGTTTATTAGTACTATATCATGTACTTAACTGTATTTCATGTTTAATGATATTTAAGCATATACTAAATGATATTGGACATAATGTATAATACAGTAACTTTCTATGAGCCTCAGTAGTACATTTAGAATGTGTGTCATTAAGTACAACCTGGCCTCGCTTGCTCTGACGTCATGATCACATGGCTGCCACCACACTCCTCCCCCCCCCCCCCCAATGAAGGTGAGTGTAGTCATGGGATCCAGTGACGTCAGACCAGTTAGCCAATAATAAATCACCTTGGAACAAAGGAACGTAGTCCCATTGGATATCAATAGATGAGGGCGAGACTACCGGAAGTAAGCTGTAACACGTGTCCTTTTGTGGTTTGTTTTCAACATATCCAATCACGTGACTGTTGTCACGAAGGGTGCACTAACCGGAGTTACGTAGTTCCGCGGGCGCCTATGGGAAAACCAAGCACACCAGTCTAAATCATGCTGTGGCCCCTTTTCAATTTATAAACCTATACACAGCCCTTTTTCAGGCCAGAGGCAATATTTCAGAAGTCAGATATCGAGCTTGCTAGAAGACTGACAAGTGACTACTCCAAATCTTTTGTCTTGTAATATGAATCTACAACCGCCTACTCCTATCTGTTCCAAGGTGGTCTCAAGTACTTCTCAGCAAAGCGACGTGCAGAACAATATCTATTGTACAACAGCAGAAGCTGCACCCTGCAATAAACGTGGTCAACATTATCTATGTCTAATCATACTTTATGGTAAGGCACACATAAGGTTCCAGCAGCAGTTACAGCAGTTAACACATGAAGACCAGGGCTACTCATCAAACAATCTTCTAAGTAGGCCCCTCATGATAACACCAATAAGGCAAACCCATTAACATTACATGGTGAAGAATCATCTTTGGAACAGATGGCCGACAACACATAACATCTCGTGTTACATTGATTTAACTTTGAACATAGTACATCAACATTCACATTATGTATGTATAATTAAAAACACCTCACCACCACGAAATTAAAAACACCTCACAACCAGGCAACACCAAATTAAGAACACTTCACAGCCACGAAACACAAAATCGACAACACCTCACAGCCACAAAACAGGAAATTAAAAACACCTCACAGCCAGGAAACACGTAATTAAAAACACCTCACAGCCAGGAAACACCAAATTAAAAACACTTCACAGCCACGAAACACGAAATTAAAAACACCTCACAGCCAGGAAACACGTAATTAAAAACACCTCACAGCCAGGAAACACCAAATTAAAAACACCTCACAGTCAGGAAACACCAAATTAAAAACACTTCACAGCCACGAAACACGAAATTAACAACACCTCACAGCCAGGAAACACGTAATTAAAAACACCTCACAGCCAGGAAACACGTAATTAAAAACACCTCACAGCCAGGAAACACGAAATCGACAACACCTCACAGCCACAAAACAGGAAATTAAAAACACCTCACAGCCAGGAAACACGTAATTAAAAACACCTCACAGCCAGGAAACACCAAATTAAAAACACTTCACAGCCACGAAACACGTAATTAAAAACACCTCACAGCCAGGAAACACGTAATTAAAAACACCTCACAGCCAGGAAACACCAAATTAAAAACACCTCACAGCCAGGAAACACCAAATTAAAAACACCTCACAGCCACGAAACACGAAATCGACAACACCTCACAGCCACAAAACAGGAAATTAAAAACACCTCACAGCCAGGAAACACGTAATTAAAAACACCTCACAGCCAGGAAACACCAAATTAAAAACACTTCACAGCCACGAAACACGTGATTAAAAACACCTCACAACCAGGAAACACGTAATTAAAAACACCTCACAGCCAGGAAACACCAAATTAAAAACACCTCACAGCCAGGAAACACGTAATTAAAAACACCTCACAGCCAGGAAACACGTAATTAAAAACACCTCACAGCCAGGAAACACGTAATTAAAAACACCTCACAGCCAGGAAACACGTAATTAAAAACACCTCACAGCCAGGAAACACCAAATTAAGAACACTTCACAGCCACGAAACACGAAATCGACAACACCTCACAGCCAGGAAACACAAAATTAAAAACACCTCACAGCCAGGAAACACGTAATTAAAAACACCTCACAGCCAGGAAACACCAAATTAAGAACACTTCACAGCCACGAAACACGAAATCGACAACACCTCACAGCCAGGAAACACAAAATTAAAAACACCTCACAGCCAGGAAACACGTAATTAAAAACACCTCACAGCCAGGAAACACCAAATTAAGAACACTTCACAGCCACGAAACACGAAATCGACAACACCTCACAGCCACAAAACAGGGAATTAAAAACACCTCACAGCCAGGAAACACGTAATTAAAAACACCTCACAACCAGGAAACACCAAATTAAGAACACTTCACAGCCACGAAACACGAAATCGACAACACCTCACAGCCACAAAACAGGAAATTAAAAACACCTCACAGCCAGGAAACACGTAATTAAAAACACCTCACAACCAGGAAACACCAAATTAAGAACACTTCACAGCCACGAAACACGAAATCGACAACACCTCACAGCCACAAAACACGAAATTAAAAACACCTCACAGCCACGAAACACGAAATTAAAAACACCTCACAGCCAGGAAACACGTAATTAAAAACACCTCACAACCAGGAAACACCAAATTAAAAACACTTCACAGCCACGAAACACGAAATCGACAACACCTCACAGCCACAAAACACGAAATTAAAAACACCTCACAGCCACGAAACATGGAATTAAAAACACCTCACAGCCACGAAACATGGAATTAAAAACACCTCACAGCCGGGAAACACGTAATTAAAAACACCTCACAACCAGGAAACACCAAATTAAGAACACTTCACAGCCACGAAACACGAAATCGACAACACCTCACAGCCACAAAACAGGAAATTAAAAACACCTCACAGCCAGGAAACACATAATTAAAAACACCTCACAGCCAGGAAACACCAAATTAAAAACACCTCACAGCCAGGAAACACGTAAATAAAAACACCTCACAACCAGGAAACGCCAAATTAAGAACACTTCACAGCCACGAAACACGAAATCGACAACACCTCACAGCCACAAAACACGAAATTAAAAACACCTCACAGCCACGAAACACGAAATCGACAACACCTCACAGCCACAAAACACGAAATTAAAAACACCTCACAACCAGGAAACACCAAATTAAGAACACTTCACAGCCACGAAACACGAAATCGACAACACCTCACAGCCACAAAACACGAAATTAAAAACACCTCAGCCAGGAAACACGTAATTAAAAACACCTCACAACCAGGAAACACCAAATTAAGAACACTTCGCAGCCACGAAACACGAAATCGACAACACCTCACAGCCACAAAACACGAAATTAAAAACACCTCAGCCAGGAAACACGTAATTAAAAACACCTCACAACCAGGAAACACCAAATTAAGAACACTTCACAGCCACGAAACACGAAATTAAAAATACCTCACAGCCAGGAAACACGTAATTAAAAACACCTCACAACCAGGAAACACCAAATTAAGAACACTTCACAGCCACGAAACACGAAATCGACAACACCTCACAGCCAGGAAACACGTAATTAAAAACACCTCACAGCCACGAAACACGAAATCGACAACACCTCACAGCCACAAAACACGAAATTAAAAACACCTCAGCCAGGAAACACGTAATTAAAAACACCTCACAACCAGGAAACACCAAATTAAGAACACTTCGCAGCCACGAAACACGAAATCGACAACACCTCACAGCCACAAAACACGAAATTAAAAACACCTCAGCCAGGAAACACGAAATTAAAAACACCTCAGCCAGGAAACACGTAATTAAAAACACCTCACAACCAGGAAACACGAAATTAAGAACACTTCACAGCCACGAAACACGAAATTAAAAATACCTCACAGCCAGGAAACACGTAATTAAAAACACCTCACAACCAGGAAACACCAAATTAAAAACACTTCACAGCCACGAAACACGAAATCGACAACACCTCACAGCCACGAAACACGTAATTAAAAACACCTCACAGCCACGAAACACGTAATTAAAAACACCTCACAGCCGGGAAACACGTAATTAAAAACACCTCACAACCAGGAAACACCAAATTAAGAACACTTCACAACCAGGAAACACCAAATTAAAAACACCTCACAGCCACGAAACACGAAATCGACAACACCTCACAGCCACAAAACACGTAATTAAAAACACCTCACAGCCACGAAACACGAAATCGACAACACCTCACAGCCACAAAACACGAAATTAAAAACACCTCAGCCAGGAAACACGTAATTAAAAACACCTCACAACCAGGAAACACCAAATTAAGAACACTTCGCAGCCACGAAACACGAAATCGACAACACCTCACAGCCACAAAACACGAAATTAAAAACACCTCAGCCAGGAAACACGAAATTAAAAACACCTCAGCCAGGAAACACATAATTAAAAACACCTCACAACCAGGAAACACCAAATTAAGAACACTTCACAGCCACGAAACACGAAATTAAAAATACCTCACAGCCAGGAAACACGTAATTAAAAACACCTCACAACCAGGAAACACCAAATTAAGAACACTTCACAGCCACGAAACACGAAATCGACAACACCTCACAGCCACAAAACACGAAATTAAAAACACCTCACAGCCACGAAATACGAAATTAAAAACACCTCACAGCCACGAAACACGTAATTAAAAACACCTCACAGCCACGAAACACGTAATTAAAAACACCTCACAGCCGGGAAACATGTAATTAAAAACACCTCACAACCAGGAAACACCAAATTAAGAACACTTCACAGCCAAGAAACACGAAATCGACAACACCTCACAGCCACAAAACACGAAATTAAAAACACCTCACAGCCAGGAAACACATAATTAAAAACACCTCACAACCAGGAAACACCAAATTAAGAACACTTCACAGCCAAGAAACACGAAATCGACAACACCTCACAGCCACAAAACACGAAATTAAAAACACCTCATAGCCACGAAATTAAAAACACCTCACAGCCACGAAATTAAAAACACCTCACAGCCACGTGATTTAAAAACACCTCACCACCATGTCATTTTACACCTCACCACCACATAATTCAAAATACCTTACCACGTGATTCAAAACCACCACCACGTTATTAAAAACACTTCACAACCACGGAAACAAAAGTTTCAGGTCGTAGTTCAGTGACAACAGACACTGCCCAGATATGTAGATATATAGATGAACTAGCTTGGCTCGGCTCGCCTCACCAAGCGTCGTTACTGAGGTACGGGCTTATTTTAGCTGAGGATAATGATTGTACCTGAGTTGCTGTGTTGTCATGATTTACACCAATCATAATACAAACAATTATTTTGCACAAATGTATTTGTTGTGTTTGTGATGTTACATTTTTATAGGCAATTTAGGTTGAAGATTTAGATTGATTGTTTTTTTTCAAGAAAGAACCCCTCAGCACATACATAGGGGAGGGGTAGGTGCAGACTGGAAGTTTGGGACGATTACACCTCACCACTACAAAATTAAAAACACCTCACCATCACGAAATTGAAAACACCTCACAGCCATAAAACACGTAATAAAAACACCTCACAGCCACGAAATTCAAAACACCTCACCACCACGTAATTCAAAACACCTCACCACCATATAATTCAAAACACCTCACCACCATATAATTAAAAACACCTCACCACCACGTAATTCTAAACACCTCACCACCACATAATTCAAAACACCTCACCACGACGTAATTATAAATACCTCACCACCACGTCATTTAAAAACACCTCACCACCACATAATTCAAAATACCTCACCACCACATGATTCAAAACACCTCACCACCACGTAATTCAAAACACCTAATCACCACATAATTAAAAACACCTCACCACCACGTAATTATAAATACCTCACCACCACGTAATTCAAAACACCTCACCACCATGTGATTTAAAAACACCTCACCACCATGTGATTTAAAAACACCTCACCACCATGTGATTTAAAAACACCTCACCACCATGTGATTTAAAAACACCTCACCACCATGTTAGTCCATGGGCCAGACCAGATATCGGTACCACCCGAGGTGGCAAAAGTTCCATGGTGCCAATTTATTTGTTACACCCATATAAGTAAAATAATATGTGATAGCAATTCCAAATGGGTAGCTTTTTCATTTTTCTTGCAGGAAAGCTGTTTTTGCATTAATCGCGATACCGCAACTCCGCGCTGTTGTTACTAGTATCATCTTCCAAATCATTTTTTTAGCTGAATAGACAATGTAACATGCTTAAATATCTTAGCAAATCTCAGATACATGACGGCAGGAGGGACAAAGGGGTTCAGCTTGAAACCAGGGGCTGTGAGCAAGTACTACCTGACAGCTGAGTACAGGACCATGTATCTGAGAGCACTGAGGGACATGATAGGTCAGGGCAGTTCCAAACTGTCTCATCCAGATATACATGCTCCAAGGATCAGGAAAGACGAAACTGCTGTCAAGTCCCTCATAGATCTCATGGAAAACAACTGGCTGAATCCAATGTTCCCTGACAACACTGACCTGATTGGTCTGTCCACTGGCACCATGGCTCCACCCGACGTGGCCAGGGACCTTCTGAAGGCGCTTGAAATAGGAGAAGAAGCGTACCAGACATTCAAGAAGACAAGGTTAGATGAGGATCAACCATCTGTCAAATTCCACGACAAGATGTCCAAGCAAAGCCTGAAGACATTCGCCAATGTCACCACAAAGACATCCCGTGGAAAGAAAGCACAAGATGTTGTTCTGAAGGCAGATCGAAAACTGTTCAGCCATATGATCCTTGTCGCTGAGAGCAGAAAGGTGAACATGAAGGATGTCCTGGCCCACCCACTAGGTCCGTTACCGTGGGCACTGGCAAATGCTGATGGATCCCTACGAAAGACGAACAAGGCCGCAGTTGCCAGGGAGCTTGAGAAGAATGTATCTCCTGCAGACACTATCCCAACACCTTCGACGTGCATCATTGATGGGATGAGTCTGGTGCAAAAGATTAATGGAAACAACAAAACCTTTGCACAGCTAGCAGAGGTGGCCTTGTCTAGGGTCCTGCATGAGTGTGGACAGAGTCAGAGGGTTGACGTGGTATTTGATGTTTACCGCCAGCCTTCGATCAAAGATGCTGAAAGGCTCAACCGTGGTGCAAGCACAGCCCTTCAGTACAAGAGCCTTGCAGGGGGGCACAACATCCAGCAATGGAGAAAGTTCCTGTGTAGCGCCTGCAACAAGACCAGCCTCATCAAGTTCCTGGTGGAGCAGTGGAAACTCCCAAGGTTCCAAGAGATGCTGCATGACAAGGAACTGTATGTGACTTGTGAGGAAACATGCTACAAGATAACAGAAAATGAATGGGTGGAAGTGTCAGAGCTGCAGTCGACACAAGAAGAAGCGGATACCCGTCTGCTCCTGCATGCATTGCATGCTGCAAATGCTGGCTCAAAGGCAGTCGTAGTCACAGCTGAGGACACTGATGTCATGGTGCTCTGTGTAGCCTTCCAGAAGGAGATCCCCTGCCCCCTCTACCAGAAATGTGGCACACAGAACCGCACACGGTTTGTCGACATCAGCAAACTGGCAACCTCAATTGGAGACAGCATGTGTGACAGCCTGGTTGGGCTACACGCCTTTACAGGGTGTGACACTGTGAGCGCATTCGCTGGCCGTGGGAAGCTGATAGCACTGAAGCTGGTGAGGAACGACAGTAACTACCAGGAGACGTTTAGACAGCTTGGTCAGTCATGGGATGTCAACCCAGAACTATTTGAGAAGGTACAGCAGTTCATCTGTCGCATGTATAGTGCAGCTGCTAGGACTGGTGAGGTCAACGAACTGCGCTACCAGCTCTTCTGCGCAAAGAGGGGAGGAGTCGAGTCCAGCCAGTTGCCACCATGTAGAGACTGTCTCTTCATGCACGTCCTACGAGCCAACTACCAGGCAGCAATATGGAAGTGCTGTCTGCAGGCTCGCCCAGCGGTGCCAAACCCTACCGAGCATGGATGGACAGTGGATGAAGATGGCAAGCTCGCCATCCACTGGATGCGTTCACCACCAGCACCAGATGTGGTCTTGGAACTCTTAGCTTGCAAGTGTGTGCGTTCCTGCAAATTGCCAAAATGCACATGCCTGACCAATGGACTGTCATGCACAGACATGTGCAAGCTACAAACCTGCAGTAACCAGAAACAACAGGAAGATGAAGAATCCTTCGAACTCGGAGACTCCGATGAAGACGAGCAGTTCGATGACTGACTATGATATCGCTAGTTTGGTACATTGACATACTCAGTATTATTCTGAAGAGCACAGGACGTGCTTTCCCTGGAAACACCCTCAGAATACATGTAGACATGTAGACATTTTGATAATGTGTTGTGTCATTTCATCTTTATGTGAAGCACTACCTGACCATACCGGGTACATAGCCTACAGTCTGTTAGTTCTGTTAGTATGTGATTTCCAACCATTTTGTATAACATTTGAGTACTAGTACTGTTTATAGCTATTGTGGCATACATGTACTTGAGATGGGCTCAGCAGATGAGCTCAGTACAGCCTCTGGACTTTCTTTCCCTTGATTCAGAAAACCGTTTGATTAATATGTGTTGTGACCTTTTCATGTTGTGACATGTTTATGTGACAATTTCCATAACAATCACGTACGTGTATTATAGTAGCTGTTGTATTCCAAAATTACACTATGTGAAGATTGTATGTTTAAAATAAGACATAAAGCGATAATTTTGGGATCTACGTTGTCTCTGTACTTTCTGATTAATATGCCCAATTAGTCCATGGGCCCGTACCCAAAATTTCACACATGGACTAAATCAATCCGAACCGTCGAACGCCTTTTCACAGGGTGCGGGTATAAAATAGCTGATAACTACCACTAAGCTACCAGTCCAGAATTGCTATCACATCAGCATGTATCCCACATACATGCACCTTTCCAAAAATCATTACTAGAACTTGCCACCTCGGGTGGTACCAATTAGTGAAATTTCGGGTCCGGGCCCATGGACTATGTGATTTAAAAACACCTCACCACCATGTGATTTAAAAACACCTCACCACCATGTGATTTAAAAACACCTCACCACCACATAATTCAAAATACCTCACCAACACATGCGGTGTCAACTGTGTCGCCATTTGAGGTAAGGGAGGGGTTGGAGGGGGAACAAACACCAGAAACGGATTTGACCAGACGCCACCAGGATTTGGAGGAAGGAGACAGGTTTGAGAGTTCAATCTTGAGTGTGGAGAGATAGTGCTTCCTGGCACTCCTGATGGTGGACACACACTTGTTCCGAGCTTGGTGGAAGGAACTGAGATTGCCTTTTTTTTTTTTTTTTTTTTTTTTTTTTTTTTGTATACAAGGTCGAGGCTCGTGAAAGAGCGAACATTAATCACACAGAAAGACAAACCGACACATAAAACATATAACATAGGGAGCGGTAGACAAGATGGGGAGAGAGGGGGAAGGACACAAACACAACATTTGAGAGCAGGGACCGAGAGACATTGAGACATCGAGAGATCTGAGAGAGGGCGAGGGCTTTAGGGGGGGGGGGGGGCGTGGGAAGGGGGCGGTGGGAGAGGTATAAAACATATGGACACTGCCAGGACTTCCAGGAAAGAAGTTGGAATTTCAAACAAGGTGGATCTGGGGTGAATTAGCGGGGGTAGAAAAGATCAAGGTTTTGGATGGGGGAAGATAAGAGATGGTGGTGAACAGCTGTTTTAAAGACCTGGAGGGAGGAGTGGGATTGAAGGGAGTGAGGGAGTTTGTTCCAGAGGCGGGAGAAAAGAGGAATGAAAGAGTGAAGGTGAGCAGAGAGCCGAGATTTCGGCAGTTTAACCATCAGAGGGTTGCTGGCAGATCTTGTGCGACCTGTAGGAATATTTGGGGGACAGAGCACAGAGAGAGCTGGGGGTGCAAGGCCGGAGAGGAGTCGGTAGAAGACAGAAAGACCACCTACCTGCCTGCGGTGAGTGAGTGAAAGGCCCTCAGAGATAGCTTCATCGCGGGAGATTCCAATAATTCTGAAAGCTTTGGTTTCAACAGCGTGAAGCCGAGCTAGGTGTGAGGCAGGAGCACCGGCCCATAGGGGAGAACAGTATTCCATTGAGCTGCGGATGAAAGCCTTGTATGTGGTGAGGAGCTCAGGTGTGCCGAGGAAGGACTTCGCACGACGGAGGATGCCCAGTCGGCGACTGGCTTTGGAGGCCAGCTTGGAAATGTGGTTTTCCCAAGAAAGATCATGGCAGATAGTGAGACCCAAAATCTTGAGCGACAGAACTTCTTGGAGAGGATTGTTGAGAAAGTAAATTCAGTTGGATTAGCCTTCCAAGAGGCAAAGGCAAGTTGTTTCAGGGCAACAGCCTGACCACAAGATTCCGTGTACCATGGATGGGAGGAAGGGTATGACTGAAGACGAGATGGGATAAATCTGTGCATGAGAGAGAGCAATTTACTTTGGAAGAATTCCCAGGATGAGTTGATGTCAGAGGTGGTAGAGATGGGAGACCAGTCCAGATGATTGATGGCTGCTTGAAGACCATGCCAGTTGGCCTGAGTGAAATGCCAGACTCGTCGACGCTGAGCAGGCTCCCTGAGAATGGTGAGAATCCCTGAGAATCCTCCACTTTAACAAGCACATGATCAGATGAGCCGATTGGAGCAGAAGAAGAGCAGCAGACATTTTCAGGGAAGTTAGTCATAAGTAATTCTAAACACCTCACCACCACATAATTCAAAACACTTCACCACGACGTAATTATAAATACCTCACCACCACGTCATTTAAACACCTCACATGAAGTTAAAGTTTCAGGTCGTAGTTTCAGGGCGACCCAGGTGGCGATGAACGCCTGCGCGACGTCTGCCGCTGTCGTCGCCGCCAAAGGCACAGCCTCCGGCCACCGGGTGGTGCGGTCCACCATGATGAGGACATGGGTGAAACCCCGCGAGGGGGGCAGAGGTCCCACCAGGTCCCACCAGGAACCGACGGCGGTGGGCTTGATCTCGGAACAATAAAAAAAAACATTGATTTTTAGTTTCCTTATGCTATAACCTTTCCAAAAATGTATAGGTTTGCTAATCTACCATGATTTTGAACGAAATATAATTTATTGACATAGTGAACCTGACTATTTCTAATACTTTTAGCTCGGCCTACCCTCGACAATAGTCTGGAGGCAGTGATGTAGGGATTATGTAATGGCAATACTGTTAGCTACTCTCCAAACCAACATCATCCCTATCTTATTTAGGACCTCTTTTAGACTGTAGTTTGTCATCCCTACATTGCTTTTTTAATTTAGCATAAATTTTTTTATTCACTTGTTTAGATTGTTTGTATGAAAGAAAAACTTAACATCACAGTATATCTTTGATTAATTCCTCCGTTGAACATAATGTAAGCAGATCAAACTGACCAGTTCGCGTGAGGATTGCTATGGTTTGGAGGAAGACCTTGGTTCCTTCACCCTTGATCCTGGTTGCCAGCTCCTGTTTTTTTGGGAAGATCTTAGGCTATAGATGTGAGACAAGCTCTTTCCCTCTTCTTGAAGGCACAAAGTATACGGTCGATTTTGGCCATCCTAGTGAAACGTATTATATTCAGGTCAGGGACGCTCCTCTCACCGCTGAACTGCATCGATGGTAAGCGGTGAGCACTCACCACCGGAATTTTAGCGGCTTCCACCCGAGGGATCTCCAACAACTTTGCAATGACGTTTGATGCGGTGTTGTAGATATTTACATCTGGATGCGAAGCGATTATGTGGAGCATGTGGACCGCATGTAGAGCTCCTGCTGAGAAGCAATCCTCAAATTCTGCTCTCAACTGAAGTAAATCTTCAACCTGGGGGGATTTACTCCCTTACCACGGTGGTAATTCTCACAAAGGTACCTTCTGCAGAGCACTCCAAGTCCCATACTGTAATTTTCGTGGTAACAGCATCCTTTTTAGCTGAGGCAGCTCAGTAATGGCATGGTCAAGTTTCCCATTTCATTTATGGAACAACTCTGAAAACATTTTCTGCATTTCATTCACAAAGTGTGAAAATTTCATGGGTTGCAAAATCTCGATGCCTTCAGCTACTGGTTGATTGACGTCATGAGCTGGAAGCATCTCAGCACCTTCAGCTGTTGGTGAAAGCCCTGTCCAGTTGATCGTGTGAGCACTGGCCACGCCATGATTTAGCGCCACTGCATTGGTCAATAAAATTCCACAAAGGTCATGGTCCTTTGGGGAAATTTGCTTCCTCAAATTGTATTCCTTATGTACCTTGGCCCTGTTCTTGGTACAGATTAGAAGGGTCGAAGATGCCTCCGTATATTAATCAACAAAAATAAAGAAAATTTAATAGCAACCCATGCCGTGTGTTATGTCGGTAGGGTAGCAATATGTAGAGCCAGATAGATCTGTGTAGGTAACGTGCTTCGTCTGTCGCGGTAAGGAATCTACCCTGTAATTTTCATGTGTAGGCGTTTTGTCGGGTAAGATGTATACTTGTGAACATACCAGGATGTTCGAGTGATAAGTAGCGTAGGGATTGAAGAGTAGCGCCCCTGTGTGTCACACCTGGTAGCTAAACCTTTGTCCCTTATGGCAATGCACACCTGTAGACACGTAGTTAGGCCCTTAGCGCAACATTAAATAATTCCCTTCCCTGACGAAGACTTAGGAAGAAAACGGAAAGGAAGCCAGTTCAGGGCACCGCCACATGGGCCGCAGCCAGCTACACCTCCGGCAGGCCTCGGGTAGCACGAGGTATGACCACGCTACAGGCTTGTGAGTCGGTGGAGGGCACTGATTGGGTGGCGCGCCGAGGATGACGTCACCACTGCAAGGTTATTTAAGGGCGCGCCGAACGTGAGTTCGATAGAGAGCACATCCGGTTCTTGTTTGCGCAGCCTCGGCTCTTGGACATCGGCCTCTTCTTGCTTGCGCAGTTTCCTCTGGCAGATTCCTGGCCCTGGCAGTCCCGGTGCGATCTCGAGTGGAGAGAGTCCTGTCCCTGGTTGCGTTGGCTCGCAGTCTTGGCCCTGGTTGAGTTGGCTTATCGATCATGTGGGAAGATCGACCTCTTGGTGCCTGGAGCGGTGCTTGTGCTTGGAGCAGTGCTCGGTGCTGTGGTGCTGGAGCGAGGGACCTCGTGGGTGCATCGGGGCCGAACGGAGCCGTGTTCCACGCCGGAGATTGACGACGAGGGACAGATAAGGCCAATCCCCATTACATTTTACACGACGAGACAATTATTTTCCTTTAATCTGTTCCTGTGTCTGTATTTGACGTCAGTGTGTGGGATCCCAATGTAGTTACATTATTTGATCGTCGTCGCGTTTCTCTGTCCCGATTCTTATTTTAATAAACCCTTGTATTATTTTCCATTCCTTTAAAATCTTGTTTGCAGTTTGAGTTCGTTCGCCTTCCACAGGTACGCACTTGCGCAGCTTCCATTTTCCTTCTTCCTCCCGCACGACCATAGTAAAATCCGTGTTTGGCCGTCGCCTCAAATAAATCCGTTTCGGCCTATCCGTGGTCCCTGGTGTTAACCGGAGTCCCACGACAGTACCTTGGCCCTGTTCTTGGTACAGATTAGAAGGGCTGAAGATGCCTCCTTATATTCATCAACAAAAATAAAGAAAATTTAATAGCAACCCATGCCGTGGTATCAACGTTGATTCGGCATTTTTTTGGTTCACCGTCACTTCCGCGTTCACATTAACACCTACATGCACAAAGGACATGTTATGAAACATATAGTTTAGATTGTAAAGTGAGGATTTGTTCATAATATATTTGTGATAAAGGGGCTTTTTGATGGATTTTTAATTCAAACTTTTATATTTGGGTGAAATGGATTGTTTTTTGTTTCAGATTTTATGGTTAAATTGAAGGTGAAGTCCGAGTTTGTTGATGATTCGTTCCCTCAAGATGAAGGTTTGAACCACAAACACATTGTTGATGTTTACTTTACTTTACTTCATTGTTGCATTGCTTTACATTGTTAAGTAATTGTTGACGTTTTATTGTTTATGATAATCTATCTATCTATCTATAATTCCAGCAATCTCTGTGTGTCTGTGTGTCTGTGTGTCTGTGTGTCTGTGTGTCTGTGTGTTTGTCTGTGACCGCTGTTTCTCGACAACCACGGGTCCGATATACTTGAAACTTGCCAGGTATATTGCTGGGGACCCGAGGATGTGCCTTTTCAAGGTTTTAAATTAATCGGACAAGTACTTACCGAGCTATGTCCAAAAAACGCTTCAACCAATCAGAGAGCAGCGAGCTATCACGTGTGCCGAACGTGGCGATCAGACTCTGCCTCGGACGGCACATTTGACAGCGTATTCATTTATTTCACGTTGGAAAACTATGTTGCCGTTAAACTATGTTTTAAAACGAATTCAAACTGCGATTAAATTAAAACGATTCATCGTAACTGCGATTTGCGAACTTCCGGACAGTGACGACTTCACTTCCGGCAGCCAATCACAGAACGCTTTGTTGCGTAGGCGTGGCCGATGTGAGACGAGCGGAGCTGAGCGCGTTACGAGCTGACCGCCATTACGGTACGTAATTCGATTTCTTATGCGCATTATTTCTCCCAATTCAGTCAGAGCGAAGGGCGGAAGCGAAGAGCGTTGTTTTTTTTGTTTACGGGCGTACGGGCGGGGTAGAGCGTACGGGTAGCGTTTTTTTTTTTTTTTGGCAAGCAACGGGCACCCACGTACGGGCAATGCCCTAGTAATTCCAGCAATCTCTGTGTGTCTGTGTGTCTGTGTGTCTGTGTGTCTGTGTGTCTGTGACCGCTGTTTCTCGACAACCACGGGTCCGATATACTTGAAACTTGCCAGGTATATTGCTGGGGACCCGAGGATGTGCCTTTTCAAGGTTTTAAATTAATCGGAGAAGTACTTACCGAGCTATGTCCAAAAAACGCTTCAACCAATCAGAGAGCAGCGAGCTATCACGTGTGCCGAACGTGGCGATCAGACTCTGCCTCGGACGGCACATTTGACAGCGTATTCATTTATTTCACGTTGGAAAACTATGTTGCCGTTAAACTATGTTTTAAAACGAATTCAAACTGCGATTAAATTTAAACGATTCATCGTAACTGCGATTTGCGAACTTCCGGACAGTGAAGACTTCACTTCCGGCAGCCAATCACAGAACGCTTTGTTGCGTAGGCGTGGCCGATGTGAGACGAGCGGAGCTGAGCGCGTTACGAGCTGACCGCCATTACGGTTCGTAATTCGTTTTCTTATGCGCATTATTTTTCCCAATTCAGTCAGAGCGAAGGGCGGAAGCGAAGAGCGTTGTTTTTTTTGTTTACGGGCGTACGGGCGTACGGGCGGGGTAGAGCATACGGGTAGCGTTTTTTTTTTTTTTTTGGCAAGGAATGGGCACCCACGTACGGGCAATGCCCTAGTCTATCTATAATTCCAGTAATCTCTGTGTGTCTGTGTGTCTGTGACCGCTGTTTCTCGACAACCACGGGTCCGATATACTTGAAACTTGCCAGGTATATTGCTGGGGACCTGAGGATGTGCCTTTTCAAGGTTTCATATTAATCGGAGAAGTAGTTACCGAGCTATGTCCAAAAAACGATTCAACCAATCAGAGAGCAGCGAGCTATCACGTGTGCCGAACGTGGCGAACAGACTCTGCCTCGGACGGCACATTTGAGAGCGTATTCATTTATTTCCCGTTGGCAAACTATGTTGGCGCTATGTTGGCGTTAAACTATGTTTTAAAACTAATTAAAACTAATTTGCGATTCTTTCTCTTTCCTGCGCGTTTGTGCACGCTATGGCGATTTCTTTACCAAACTCCGCAAGCCGTTCGCTTTGGACCAAACCATTTCATGTAAATAGAGGGGGGGGGGGGGGGGGGGGGGATTGTCACAGTACTCGCAAGCCGTTCGCTTTGGACCAAACCATTTCATGTAAATAGAGGGGGGGGATTGTCACCGTACTCGCAAGCCGTTCGCTTTGGCTTTGCGAATGGACCAAACCATTTCATGTAAATAGAGGGGGGGGGGGGGGATATAATTTTAGATATATATATATAGTACGGGCATGCCCTAGTAATGTTACAATCCTGAGTAAACTTTACCACAGTATATCCGGTACTTGTTATTTCTCCAAAGGTACAAATGCATCAAGTTTGGTACTAAATTGTGAATGAAAATCCCAGCCATATTCTTCATTCCTCCATTCTTGTTTAATTGAATTTATACCAATCAAGAATAGCAATCACATTCCAAATGGTAATAATGTGAATGTGGGTCCTGAACATTCACGAGGACGTCTGGAATATTTATATATTTGTTTTGTATGACTTGGAAAACATCCTGCTTTAGCACGCGGTGCTACGCGCGTGACTTGCTACCAAAGAGGAAGCGGACAACGCGGTAAGTTTGATGTTCTTTATTCAAAGAGGTCACTGCAGCACTGGCGCGCTCCGGGCTGCGCGCCCGGTGTATATCCTGAGGCCACGCCTACCCCTCGGGCGTGGCCGCCGCCCACTTGGTGCGTGGAATGATGTCACCACGCCAGTGGGCTTTCGTGTACGCCACACGCGCCCCCCCAGAATTCCCATGCACCTGGAGGGCCAGTTTGCGGGGCAAACGGATGACCCGGCCGAAGCGCCCTCTGGCGACCGGCGGCGTCCGGGGTGCAGGGATGCCAGGTGGGATGCCCCCCGGCTGTACCTGGGATGGGTGCCGGACCGGGGGGCGGCGTGCCTGCGGCGGTGCTGGGCGGTGCCAGGGGTCCGCCCACAGGGGGTCCGCTCCCGACGCGGGGGCCGAGCCACCGGCGGTGGGTGGTCCACGTTGAGGTGGGCCGGCTTGAGGCGGTCTATGGAGACCCGGTCAGGAGTGCCGCCGATGTCCAGGGTGAAATGTTTCACCCCGGTCTCCAGCACGCGGAAAGGCCCGTCGTACGGGGGCCGCAGTGGTCTCCGGTGGGCGTCGTGCCGGACGAAGACGTACTCCGCGGTGCGAAGCTCCGGGGCGACGTGCGTAGGAGGGTGCCCGTGGTGCGCCGTCGGCACCGGGGCGAACCTCCGGGCGGTCTCCTGCAGCGCAGAACGCTCCTGCGCTGCGGAACAAGGTGCCGTGGGGTCGGGGAGGAACTCGCCCGGCACCCACAGCGGTTGTCCAAAGACCAACTCCGCCGCGGATGCGCGCAGGTCCTCCTTGGGCGCTGTCCGGAGGCCCAGCAGGACCCAGGGGAGCCTGTCGACCCAGCCGCCGTCGCGGAGGGTGGCCCGGAGCGCGGCCTTCAACGAGCAGTGGAATCGCTCGCACAGGCCGTTGGCCTGGGGGTGGTAGGCCGTGGTTCGGTGCAGCTGGACCCCGAGCCCCCGCACGACCGCGGCCCAGAGCTGCGAGGTGAACTGGGGGCCGCGAGAGATGTCCGAGGGGGCGCCCAACCGGGCGACCCAGGTGGCGATGAACGCCTGCGCGACGTCTGCCGCTGTCGTCGCCGCCAAAGGCACAGCCTCCGGCCACCGGGTGGTGCGGTCCACCATGATGAGGACATGGGTGAAACCCCACGAGGGGGGCAGAGGTCCCACCAGGTCCACGTGAACGTGGTCGAACCTACGTTCAGGCACAGTAAACGGGGCCAAGGGGGCCTGGGTGCGTCAGTGCACCTTTGCGTGCTGGCACGCGAGGCACGTCCTGGCCCAGCCGCGGACGGCCTTCCGGAGGCCATGCCAGACAAACTTGTCGGCGACCAACCGCTGGGAGGCCCTCGTGCCCGGGTGGGACAGGCCGTGGATGGCTTCAAAAACCTGGCGCTGCCAGCCTGCGGGCACGATGGGGCGAGGCCGCCCGAGGGAGACGTCGCAAACGAGGGCCGTGCCCGCGCCGTCGAAGGGCACCTCGGTGACGCGGAGGCCCGTGACGGCGGTCCCCAGGGCCTGGACCCCGGGGTCGGCGGCCTGGTCTGCTGCCATCCGGGCATAGTCGATGCCAAGGTGGACTGCGTGGGCGACGGCCTGGGAAAGGCAATCGGCCACCGGGTTGTCCTTTCCCGCGACGTGCCGGATGTCCGTCGTGTACTCGGACACGGCCGCGAGGTGGCGCTGTTGCCGGGCCGACCACGGCTCGGCGACCTTGCCCATCGCGAAAACCAGCGGCTTGTGGTCGACGAAGGCCTTGAACGCACGGCCCTCGAGCAGATGGCGGAAGTGCCTGACCGTCAGGTGAAGCCCAAGCAACTCGCGGTCGAAGGTGCTGTAACGGCGTTCGGGCGGGCGAAGCTGCCGGCTGAAGAACGCCAGCGGTTGCCAAGCTCCATGCACCCATTGCTCGTACACCGCGCCCACTGCGTAGTCCGAGGCGTCGGAGGTGAGGGCGATCGGTGCATCGAGCGCCGGGTGCGCGAGCATGGTGGCGTTGGCCAAGGCGAGCTTTGCGCCCGAGAACGCCGCGTCCATCTGCTCGGTCCAGGTAACGTCACCTTTGCTTGGCTTCCCTCGAAGGGCCTCGTGTAAGGGGTGCAGGAGCTGGGCGATGCGGGGCAGGAACCGATGGTAAAAGTTTACCATGCCCAGGAACGCCTGGAGCCCCTTGATCGTGCGGGGGCACGGAAACCCCTTCACCGCCTCCACCTTGGCCGGTAGGGGGACGGCCCCGTGCCTGGTGACGCGGTGCCCCAAAAAGTCGATTTCAGCGACACCGAACCGGCACTTGGCGGGGTTCACGATCAGGCCGTGCTGGCCCAGACGTTCGAAGAGCATGCGGAGATGGTGTAGGTGCTCTTCGCGGGATGCGCTGGCGACGAGGATGTCGTCTAGGTAGACGTACAAAAAATCCAAGCCGCGCAAGACGCTGTCCATGAGGCGCTGGAACGCCTGAGCCGCATTTTTCAAACCGAAGGGCATCCGAAGGAATTCGAAAAGCCCGAATGGCGTGATGACAGCCGTCTTCGGGATGTCCTCCGGCCTGACAGGGACCTGATGGTAGCCGCGTACGAGGTCCACCTTTGAAAAGAAGGACATATTCGCCAAGCGGGCGGAAAAGTCCTGAATGTGGGGGACGGGGTAGCGGTCGGGTGTGGTGGCGTCATTGAGGCGCCGGTAGTCCCCGCACGGTCGCCATCCCCCGCCGGGCTTGGGCACGATGTGGAGCGGGGACGCCCACGCGCTCTCGGAGCGCCGCACGATGCCGAGCCGCTCCAGCGTAGCGAACTCCGCTTTCGCTACCGCGAGTTTCGTCGGCTCGAGGCAGCGTGCCCGGGCGTAGACCGGTGGCCCAGCGGTGGGGATGTGGTGTTCCACCCCGTGCTTGACGGTCCCCGCCAAGAAGGTCGGCCGCGTGAGGGCCGGAAAACCCGCGAGGAGGCGGGCGAATTCGTCCGCTGCCGGAAGCGTACAGATGAACCTGGCCGGAACGGAACCGCTCAGCAAGCCGCTCGGCGAGCGCTCGATGAGCCGCTCTGTGAGTCGCTCTGTGAGCTGCTCAACGAGCCGGGCAGCGCATACGCGAGCGAGCTGAACATCTCAGCCTGGACAAGCCTTCTGCGCTTTACATCGACCAGTAATCCATTAGCACATAAGAAGTCCGCGCCGAGCAGTGCCATGGGCACGTCGGCCGTAACGAACGACCAACGGAAAACCTGACCTCCGAACTGCAGGGAGAGACGGCGTTTTCCGTACGTGCGTATAGACGTACCATTGGCCGCAAGCAGCGCGGGACCTCGGCCCGCGGTGTGCTTGTCGGACGTACCGGCAGGAACGACACTCACCTGCGCTCCCGTATCGTACAGGTAACGGCACCCGGACAAGGTGTCCGTTATGTACAGAAGGCTGTTGGAATTGCCGATGCTCACCGTTGCCACCGAGCGCCGGCTCGCCCGTTTCCCAACCTGCCGAATGAGCACGGCGGGCGACACTGCCGAGCCTCGTGGCCGAACTTGGCATGGAAGAAACACCAGGCGGGTAGCTGCGGCGTCGGAGGCCGCGGTTTTCTTCGCGGCGGTGGCGGCGGTGGTCGTCGGGGTGTGGCGGCGGACACAAGGTGCGGTGCATCGGGGAAAGCCTCGGGAGCCTCGGGAGCGGCAACCGCGCCAAGACTCGCCTGCGTGGCCAAAGCCGCGTAGTATTTGTCGGCCTCGGCAGCGAGCGCACGGGGTTCCGTTAACACGGAACCAGCCAAAGCGAGGCGGACTCGTGCTGGCAGCTGGCGTCGAAACAACGCCCGGAATAGAGCGTTCGGGGTTTCGTCGCCCATGAGCGCCAGCATATGGTCCATACGGACCGACGGTCGCGTGTCCCCGATCTCGGGGAGGTCCAAGAGGCGATCGGCCCGTGCGTCCACCGTAAGGCCGAACGTGGCAAGGAGGAGAACGCTTGACCGCCTCGTACTTGCCGTCGGCAGGTGGATCCCTTAGGACCGATACGACGTGGGTGGCCGTGCCGCGCCCGAGGGCGGCGACCACGTGGCAGTACATGGTCTCGTCCACCGTGATGCCTCGAAGTCGGAACTGGGCTTCCGCCTGCAGGAACCAAACTTCGGGTGTGACTCCCAGAATTTGGGGAGCTTGATGGAGACCGCGTTGGTAGCCATTGTTGCGGCAGTTTCGGGTAGTCAGCGACGGCTGACTCGAATGTCGGAGGTCACCAATTTAGCACACGGTGCTACGCGCGTGACTTGCTACCAAGGAGGAAGCGGACAACGCGGTAAGTTTGATGTTCTTTATTCAAAGAGGTCACTGTAGCACTGGCGCACTCCGGGCTGCGCGCCCGGTGTATATCCTGAGGCCACGCCTACCCCTAGGGTGTGGCCGCCGCCCACTTGGTGCGTGGAATGATGTCACCACGCCAGTGGGCTTTCGTGTACGCCACACTGCGATACTTCGAGCTGGGAGAAGTTTCAAACTCGTGTCTTTTGGCAGTAACTCCCCCATGTACCTGATGACTGCCTATGTTTGGAAAACAGCAAACACTGGGGAAAAAAATTGCTCTGGGAGCGTAGCTATGGTGTGTCAGGTTTCAAGCACGTGTATGAATTTATTTCTTACTACGAGTGGACAGATTGGGTGTGTGACGAGGACAAATTTATGAGAAATTGGTGAAGATCTGGATCCAGATCTGAGAACTTTTAAGTGATTCCTCGCTGTTGATAGCTACAGCCAAAAACGCTATATATAGCACGGTATCTCCGAAAAATTATGGACAGATTTGGAGGAAACTTGGTGGATGAGTTGGGTATGTGACAAGAACAAGCCGATTCGATTTTGGTTAAGGTGTAGATGCAGATTCGGCCTATCAGTGGGATATAAAACGTTGCTGTTCAGCCTCGCAGAGGTATGCGCTCTACCAAGTGTACACTCTACCAAGTGATGCAGTTGTTTATTTTGTTGGAGGGTTGACCATTAAAGTTTTTATTGGATTCATTTAATCTCTTTCTTGAGATGACATGAGATCACATTGTTTGCAGGTCTGGTTCATCCAGTGAAGATGGAAAATTTTCAAAGTGACTCATATCAGAGTTCCCAGGATGCTTTGAGCAATGAGTATGTAAAGCAGGAATCTTGTGATTCTCCTCTCAGAGGGCCAAATAATGCTCTTCAGCTGCATGAAGGTAAGCAGAGCCATGCACAGAACACATAGCACAGCTCCACTTGGTTTGTTTGATTAACAATGAAATGCTTAAATTCAGCATCATATTGTCCTGTCAGCAGCGATTAACACCGCAGGATGACGGATAGCCGGCCGGTCTTACTTGCCCTTTGCTAAGTTTATTTGGTTACAAGCCAAATAAGCTAAGTTACAAGCCGAAATTTGGCGGTACTTTTTGGCGCGCGTGGGACAGAACCAAATTGCTTACCTGCACGGATGAAAGCCACACGGTTTATTCTCGGACCCAACACCATGCAAACAAGACACCACAAATAAAATATGCCACCACAAGGAATTTATTGAAGATAAGTTAAGACGAAATAAAGGTTGGAGTAAAATAGTTGAAATTCCTACGAGATCGAGATCGTTGAATGTGGTGTCGGCAGCACAAGGCGGCCCGAAGCCGCTTGCACGGGGAACGCACAAGATGGCACACAGTTCCTCTTCACTGCGCCACGAACGTGAGGCAATTCATGCGGCCGGTCCTGTTTCGCTCTTCACTCCCTCGGAAACGTGACGCGGCTCCATCTCCCCGGAATACACCACCATTCAACAACACCCCTGGCTCCAATGCTGCAAGGTTCTCTGAACTCTGAACAGTTCTCCGCATGAGTGTACATGACACAAGCGACCTCCCCAGCCGAAAGCCAGCCCGAGAGAGCCAGAGATTCTTCCTCTTCTGTTTTCGAAGTCTCTTGATGACGTCACCCTGACCAATCATGCACTTTGGGGGCGGGGCCTCACGGCCCTCTTGACCGCCCACCGGTAATGACATCAGAACTTGTTTTCGTGTCCATTTCCTTCGGTGCTGCGTTATGCACGAATCATGCGTGCGAAGTGCACTCTCGTTGGCACCGTTTTGTGCCCTAGTCCTGCCGATATTACCACTTTTCATCACTAAACCAGATATTATGAGGTAGGAAATATATGACTCTTCTTTCATTTTTCAATTGGTATAACATTCTGATGAGTCTACAATTTCAGGGGAGGAAAAACATGTCAAAATGTTTGGTTGTTTTCCTCTCAAAATATTGTGGCAAAAGCCACTTCACCATGGAAATTTGGAGATGGTCGTTTAAGCCGCTCAAATTAATGTATTTTGTAGTCTGGCACATAATCTTTCTGTCTATGATATTAGGCTATCATAAATAAGGTTAAATTTGCTGTGAGATTGCCTTTTACGATGAAACTGTTTTATTCCGTGTGTAACGCCGCCACCAACTAAGAAATTCGTGGCATAACGCTGACCCAATGACTTTTCATGTCTGCCGTTATGATGCTCGAAAATTGCGTTTATCGAGAACAAAGTATGAAATAACGAGCAAAGTGCTGAATGTCCAATCTTAGTCGTGATTGGAGTTAAAATCAATGACATGTCTTTCCCAGATTTTTTTAAAATGCCAATTGGGATGGAATAAACATGCTGCAATGCATGGGACTGTTATGTAAGTCCCATTCCTTCATTTCTGTGTGTGTGTTTGATGTGCATTTCGGTCTTTTTTTTTTTCTTTCTTTTTTTAAATCTCACGGAGCATGAGCTGTGCGAAGGATTGATTGCTATTCTGATTAGTCTAATAATGTTGCAGAGACTTGATTAAATAAAAATGAGAAGGCATGCATATTCGATGGGATGCATAAAGTAGAATTTTAGCCCAGGGACCAGGGCCCTGTTGCACAAAACATGTGATCAATCGCAATCTTAAGTACATCTATAGATAATCTACCCTGAATTGATTGTTAAGTCCACTAATACAAGATTCCAATACGTTAATTAAAGGTAATGACTTATGATTCATTCGGGGGAACTTACGTTTGAGTTCTGTGCAACAATGCCCTGATCTAATTAGGACCCCCGCCCCCTCCCCCCAAAAAAGCTGAAGGTGACTTTCATAGGTCTGCTCTCCATACTCTCATTATTATTGTTGTTAACCCTTCGATATATTGTGTATTGTGCATCATGATAATAAAAATTTAGTTTTAGGTATCAAACCAAAACATGGATATCTTTAAATGTCCCTTTTCTATTACTTTGCAACTGTTCTCTTTATTATTCCATAGGAGATGAAGGAATGGAGACCCCAAGACCAAAGTGCACCCTGCATCAGATGCCTGTACTGGTACTGAAAGAAAAAGGTTCGAAGAGCAAGTGTGCGCATTCCAGAAACTGGCGGAAAATAATAAAATCTGATCCAGTGCTTTACAAGACACATAGAGCAGCAGAGAATAAACGAATCAGTGCTCTTAAACAGAGTTACTCTGAGGAAAAGAAGAGACACAACAGAGAACTCCAGCGAGAAAGGCAAAGAAAGTATCGGCTGCGAAAGAAGGAGGAAGGGAAAAGAGGTAAGAGTAGAAAGACACTGAGAAGAACAGAAAAGCAAAGGCAGTTATGGAGAGACCAGAAAAGGATCTGGAGAGGAAACATGTCAGCCCAGAAGAGAGCTGCAATCAACAAAAAGCGAAGGGAATCCTATTCAACCTATTCATCTCCTTCCATTGCACACTCCACGATGTCTTCCAGATCACAAACCACCCATCCACCCAACAAATCACCTATCAAACTGTCAAACAAGTCGACCAAAGCAAGCAACACAGCAAGGACAGCAAAGTCCCGTTACAAAAAGAAATTGGTCAACAGCCTTCAAAAATCTCCAGGTTTAAAAGCTGATGTACTTCTAGCAGGGATAAATGCTCAGTCTCCACAATCACAGAAAGTCATCCATGAGAAACTGGGCATGATACCTCATGGTGTACAAAAACAACTCTGTGTTGCTGAGTCTGTTGCAACACCTCTCGAGAAGCTCAGAAAAGCAATAAACAATAGAAAACTGAAAACAAAGAGGTTGCTTGTACATGCCTTAACAGTCAAGAAACACAGCTTGAAGATTCTGAAAACAGTTGGTGTATCACGAAAAATCGCCAACAAAGTGAGAGCTTTAAACCATGAGGCAGCATGGGAAGACAAGAGGAAAAGGAGATGCAATGCTCTTTCTGAGGAAGTTTGTGAAAATGTCACGAAGTTCTACAATGATCCGAAATAAGGTCAGACATCCCAAATGCATGCAGTGCTGTGAAGAAGAATGGGAGGCTCGAAGGAAGGAGTTAACAATTATGATGATTTTTGATTTGATACAAAAATGACAATTTTTGACAAAAAGGAGGTAGAGACAAATTTTGAGATTACATTAATAATTACATAATTACATTCATTTTGAACCAAATAGAAATGGCCTAAATTATGACTACAGGACACCGAGTTATGCACACGTCCATTCGAGCCTGTTTTGAGTGAGGTGTCTTCCATCACCATTGTGGTGAAAACGAAACATGTAGCAGGTCTGATGCTTCAAACTCGGATACTCCAATATATACAGAACAACATAATACAGCATATTTACTGTTTCCTGAAACTTTATTTTTCCACTCAGATGTAACACTTAGTACAGTATTTGATAAAATAATTATGCAAGAAACCAAGCAACCCCTCTCCTGACATCATAACCCATCTATAATCTTCCTCCCATCCCTCCTCCCCAACCCTCGTGCGGAGGGTTTGCGATCGTTCGTGTCTGTGAGCCAGTCTTTTTCCATAAACAGAAAATGGCAACAATGTTGGGGGTCTGTGGGTGGGTGGGAGTTGTTTATGCCCACAAAAACCGCAAATATCCGGAGCACAGGGGCCGCGAATGTAGAAGCAGGTCACATTTTATAAACTTTTATAAAATTGCGATCGTTCGTGTCTGTGAGCCAGTCTTTTTCCATAAACAGAAAATGGCAACAATGTTGGGGGTCTGTGGGTGGGTGGGAGTTGTTTATGCCCACAAAAACCGCAAATATCCGGAGCACAGGGGCCGCGAATGTAGAAGCAGGTCACATTTTATAAACTGCGAATACGCGGGGTCTGCAAATGTTGAATCCGCAAATGTCGGGGTTTCACAGTACAGTACTTCAACTTAAATAAAGGTTCAATGGGTGGTGCATAAGAATGGTGTTCGGGACTGATTCTGGACTACTTCAATAGCACTAAACTTCCGGATTAATTTTAACAATCTTTAAAATCATTATCTTATTTTAAATTGAAGTATATCCTTCAAAACTGTGTGGGGTATTGTGGTTGTTGTTTTTTTAATGGGATATTGCCTGCCACAAAGCCAGAAGGCCACTTTAGGTGGGGGCTACACAAAGAAAACAAAATGGGAACAACCATCCCCTTGGATTGAAACAAGACAAATGTAAAAAGTTGTTTCTTCACAGAACAAAAGGTGCTATATGAACTCTTTAGTTATTGCGAGGAAAGTGATGAGTGGTTAAGGTAAAAATTGTTCACTTTTTGATAGAAGCATGAAACTTTTGGTATACACTGAAAACAACATGCTGAAACGTTTGAGATTGTTACCTATCGCTAAAATGTCATCTTCCTTCGTAACCAGCCATACGCTGCCGAGCAACCATGCTTTTCATAGTAACGGCCATTTAAGCCAATTACAAATGGCAAGGAGTACATTTACAGACGGAACCCACTTAGGGGACATTAAATGGATCCAAAATACAGAGAAGCAACAGGGAAGTCACTTTGTCTAGCAATCAAGCTTTTGAAACTCCTACACTGGTTATAGGCTGTTCACCACTTGTATGACTGAGAATTCCAGTTTTATGTTACTGTGTACACATACTCCAATATATTACAGAAGTCCATCGCAAAGGAACATGGTGGTAGCATCTGTCAGAAGTTCAAAAACGATTGACCAAAAAAAGTTCAACTTTTTGTAACTGAGAAGCTGGAAACCCGCACAACTGCATTTTCTGATACCGTGCACAAAAACGAGCTCCCCTTGTTTGACACGCCAACTGACAAGAACCCCACAGCTGAACGACAAAACATGTCCTCACTGAAAAATTACTTATCCCGCTTTGCCCGACTTTACATTGTATGCCAGTCAAGTGATGGAACTTTGGAGGAATTATTTAGGCATGAAAACCAGGAACGCACCACAGCACT
Source organism: Myxine glutinosa (assembly GCF_964187855.1). NCBI lineage: Eukaryota > Metazoa > Chordata > Myxini > Myxiniformes > Myxinidae > Myxine > Myxine glutinosa. The sequence goes on from NC_136265.1 coordinate 62,388,473, forward strand.
CTGTCAGAGGAAAACTGCAGATTGGGCAGAAGTCTGATCTACTTCGGTGTCTCAAAATGAAGTTGCGCTTACAAGAAAAACACCAGATGTTGATGCTATAATATTTGATGGGTCTAGTTCTAGTTCACATGTTACCTACTATCAGGACACAAAAGTAAAACATTTGGAGAGTATGTCCAGTTTGTGTTTGTCCCACATCTCAGAGTAAAAATAGAAGCTGTTAATCGTGTTGATGTTGTATGGTATGGATACCTTGAGAAGAGCCTGAAACAATGGACAAGAAACACACGAGGGGGAATGGCGTATGCAAGCGGGTGGTGGCTAATATCATACTTACAGGGACTGCCATAGTTTATCAAGGTCAGAAGGAATAGCTATTCCTATTCTTGTCAGAATATGTGACAAAGGTTGAAGTAGAAGTCAAAGTACTGATCAGCACAGTAAATGATGATGTGTCATTCACGTGGATGTTGTGGTCCTCTGTGTAGTGAATGTACATAGGTCCCAATCATTTCTCATTCTACATATAATAAAGTACATTTACACCACATTTCATGCTTCAATCATGATTTGAAAAATTAAGGTAAATTTTACTGGTTAGCTGTTGTACTGCAGATTGTTGACAGGATTCAATCTGTGGAACCTATATATTGGTGAATTGCTTGTAAAATCTTCTGAGTCCGAGAACTGTGACAGAAACTGGTGATTAATGCTGCAAAAGGTACAACTTGGTATGATTTTGTGGTATAAGATGCTAAGCTAGTATATTTTGGCTGCAGTTATACATGTATTATTGAATTATATCAATGGAATATGGAATAACAGAAAACAAACAAGGTTTCATTCTTATTCATATGATTTATTCCAGTCGCTTGTTACATAAAACAATTGTATTAAAAGTCCTGGAAAACAACTTTTTGTCCTGGAAAACTCCTTAAAATTTTGGTCTTCCATGGCTGTGTGAACCATGTAAAAGGTTGAAGGCCCTGAGCCCATTTATTAAAATCTTTTCCGTAATAACTTGTGAAACACTGAATATATTTTAACAAAATTTGGCGCAAATATTGACTCCCGCATAACTATTATACACTGAACCAATTCAATTTTAAGTTCAACAGGTCAATGGTCATGTGCCCTTTGAAGATCATTTTTCAGACCCCAAGTCAAATTCATCTCTCAGAATATTTATCATTCTCTTTTCTTTCTCGTGCTGTCTGTCAATCATGTGACCTTTAATTTTTAATGTGACCTTTAATTGAAATGAAACCAAACACAGTGGATTGGCAGCTAATGTGGGTGAAAGTATATAGTATATCCATTGACACATTCACTTTGAATTATATTTTTCTAGTTTGCTGTATTTTAAAATAAAGAAGGAAGAGCTCTCTCTTGTTCCTTTCCAAACCCGAAACTGGGCTGACTCTGGTAGTGAATAATCCAGGCTACCAGTTTTCCTTCTCTGTTATGTGGCAGACCGTGCACACTTTTGCCCTTTTTTTTTTTTTTTTTTTTGAATGATGATTTTGAATCTTTCATGTCAACCAGTGAATGCACGCAGATAGAACAACCAAGTTAGTTATTGGTAAGGTTTTAATTTCTGCAATTTATGGAATGCTTCATATGTAGGTTCTGCCTTTTTACAGATGAGTACAGACATAGGACCAATTTGAGGTTGAAATAGAGTACATTATGCATTTTTTTAAAAATGATGCATGCTTCACAGCAAAAGTGATTTATTGATGCTTTTCTGAATTGTCTTTGCAGAGAATCAATTGAAAATGATTTCCTGTTCCAAGTCGAGTTCCCAGTTGTTTGACACACAAGTTTCTTTCAATCAGAAGATGGCACAAGAATTTTCTTGGTTATCATCCTTGAATTATCATAAAGTGAAACACACTGGAGAAATGCCCTATAAATGTCCTGTGTGCAGCAAGGATTTTGTTTCTTCATCATCTTTACAAACGCATCAAAAGATACACACAGGAGAGAAGCCGTACAAGTGCTCTGAATGCCTCAAGGCTTTTATTGATCTCTCCAAGTTGAAGCGGCATCAAATAATACACACCGGAGAGAAGCCTTACACATGTTCTGAATGCAACAAGAGTTTTGCTATTTCATCAAATTTATCTCGACATCAAAAAATACATACAGGAGAAACGCCCTTCCAGTGTTCTGTGTGCAACAAGGCATTTGCTCTTGCTTCGCGTTTGAAAACGCATCAAAGAATACATACGGGAGAGAAGCCTTTCAAGTGTTCTGTGTGCAGCAAGGCGTTTGCTCGTTCTTCACAGTTGAAAACGCATCAAAAAATACACACGGGAGAGGAGACAGAGAAGCCGTTTATGTGTTCTGTGTGCAACAAGGCATTTCCTCATTTTTCACGTTTGAAAACTCATCAAAGAATACACACGGGAGAGCAGACAGAGAAGACTTTCGTGTGTTCTGTATGCAACAAGGCGTTTGTTGATGCTTCACGTTTGAAAACGCATCAAAGAATACACACGGGAGAGAAGCCTTTCAATTGTTCTATCTGCAACAAGAACTTTACCACTTCATCATATTTATATTTACATAAAAATATACACACAGGAGAGAAGCCCTACAAGTGCTCTGTCTGCAACAAGGCATTTGCTCATTCATCAACGTTACGTGAACATCAGAGAACTCATTCAGGAGAGAAGTCCTACAAGTGTTCTGTGTGCAACAAGGCCTACACTCATTTATCGACTTTCTCAAAACATCAAATAATACACACAGGGAAGAAGCCCAATAATTGCAAATAAGATGAAGGAAAAGTATAAAACTAAGTATCACTAAAAGTAATAAACCAACAATTTGGAGAATGTCAAAAGAGCAGGAAGACGAAAAAGAAAAACGAAGAGCTGGACAAATTGGGGAGAGGCAAAAAAGGGTCAGTGGTGTGGCTGAGGTCAGCTTAATTTGAATGGAGAACAAGTCATAGTAAATGGCAATGTCTAAGGACACTGTATCAATGGCGTTAAATACTTAAGGTGAGCCCTTAGAGCTCGAAATTTGAAAAACAAAGGAAAAACCTAAGCTAGGCTTAATCGACTGTTTTTAATATTTTTATACCCTCCATGCAAATCCAGTCAATGAGAGGGTGCCCCAGGGATGGCTCGATACACAAGTAGTTAAGAAGATGGCAGCATCGAGTCAGTCAGACACGTGTAGATTCTGAAAGGTAGAAACAAAGCCTCAGTCACTTTCTCTTGGGATAGGAATAAACTCATGTCCGAACAACTCTACACAAAAAGACACAACAAAGTATGCAGAGGGAATCCACTGGTACATCGACAAAACCTTCAATATCCCGATCTCAGAAGAATCATGGAAGGCTGAACCAAGGACAATCGTTGAAAATGAGGATGTGGTGCTCAAGTATGGCCTGTCCATCCAGTCACTCGTGAGCAAGGAAAACGCAATTTGAACTGGCATGACACTCAAATCCAACAAGATACTGGCAAATCAAAATAACCTAGAGGCTGAGGACCTCATTGAAAGTTTGATAACGATACTGGGTAATGTTTTAAACAAACGAATTGCAATTGAGGTTGTCTGGGTTTCAATGACATTCCTGCAAAGAGCCATATAAATAAATATTTGAGAACAACAAGACACCGCAACTTGTTCCTCAAGACATGATCTTACTAAACGATGGTCTACTTTGAGATTTGAGAGGACTCAGTTTCACCTTCTGAAACATACAAATGGAGATTACTGGAGACAGAAGTGTTTCAGCATGAAAATATGATTTCTGGGACACCTCAATATAACATTGAAGTCAATGCGGACAAAGGGAAACTATTTGACCATCCTCCAAAGATAGCATACTTATTTCTCCCACTTTCAAGTAAGCCAGATAGATATTTATTCAATTTCTTGTAAATATATTTAATCCTGAATAGACACACCTCCTTGCCCCCTTCTCCCCCACACCACTACAACACACATACACACACACACACACACCCCCCCAACCCCCCCCCCCCCCACACCTCTCCACAGCCTCTCAATTTAACATTGAAGTCGATGGGAGAATAAAATTGTACTTTCAACCAAGCTTTTGTTGATTGAATAAAATAAATATAAAACTTATTAAATCAACAGGATTCATTAATTACAATTGCCTGTAAACACAAGAATATTTAACCAAAGTCGATAACACCAACATCATCAACAATATAATAGTTTTCTTCTCCATCAGTTTCTTCAACTTCACTTTCTTGTTTAACTCTCTCCCGAGTATAGTTTTTGAAGCCAGTATTGTTATTAGAGTTCTAATTTATATATTTTTTACCTCATTGAAATTATCTCATTGTTGATGTATCTTATCTTACTATAATTCACCAAATGTCCGTCTGTCTGTCTGTCAGTCCGTCTGTCCGTCCATTCGAAGGTACCGCAAAAACGGCTGAACCGATCGCAACGATATTTTGGGTGGGTAATCCTGGGATCTCCTGGAGTAAAATAGGCTATATTGTTTTTCCAATTTCAGCTTTGGCATCCAGCATTTTCAGGTTTCGACTCCCGCATAACGTTATTTTCCCAGGTGCTGCACAAACAGCTGCACCGATCGGACTCGGTGACCTCGGACAAAGACCTTTTGTAAGGACATGGGTTGAATCCCTGCTTGAGAGAATGCCAACCCCCTCACCGCCATCACGGTCGTCTCTCCAACTCACAATCCAACAAGATATGCAGTATGGTCGACCCAAAACCAAAACATTGGTGTGTTACATAAGAACTACTACTGTATAAGAAACGCCTACTTGAGGTTGTTTCTGCCAAAGGGTGCAATACCACCTATTAGAGCCAAGGGTGTACTTACTTTTTCCACATGCGAAATTTGCATTTATGTTTATTTAAATTATACAATGGACTACAAAATGTAAATGTTTCATGATATTTGTTATATTTTATCACGTTTATCTATCAATATTGTTGAAATGAAGATCAAATGGCTGTATTTTGAAATATGTTGAAAAAGTAAAAACTTTACATGGGGTGTACTTACTTTTTCACGTGAATGTAACTAAAAATATTAATATGAAAAATAGTTATAAATTAACCAATTATCCGAGCTCCACAGATGACAATGACTTGGTGAGATTAGGTGATGCATTCCAATATATATCCCTAGAGAAAAAGGCACGTTTTGATAAACAAGTAGAATTTACAGCCACAACACCCGGTTCTCCAGACCATACACCTTTTCATATCAAATTTAACGCATCACTTACAATTAAACTTTATGCATAGAGACAATGATGGTAACGGTAAAGACACATGCATAGTTTATGTTCAGTGATATGAAACAGAATGATATTGATCTTAATGAAACCTCTCAGACTCCCGCATAACGTTATTTTCCCGGGTGCTGCACAAACAGCTGCACCGATCGGACTCGGTGACCTCGGACAAAGACCTTTTGTAAGGACATGGGTTGAATCCATGCTTGAGAGAATGCCAACCCCCTCACCGCCATCACGGTCGTCTCTCCAACTCACAATCCAACAAGATATGTGGTATGGTCGACCCAAAACCAATTATATTCTTTTTGATTCATATGTAAACATCATTAAAAGTAAATATTGACCTCGGCCAAAGTTCAAACGACGTGAGTTTAATCTCTACATGAGAGAATTCCACTTAGCTATTTGGGCGGTGTATAAGCTAACAGATCGCTGTCTCCATCGATCTTGCCGAGGCCGTAACACCTGTCGGCTCAAAATCCTTTTAACTGTTGACTTGGTAGTTTTTACAATGAAGGAAACACATGGGGAGTACATACGACATAGCGATTGTGAATGTGACAGCTCTGAGGCGTCTTTCGCTTCGCATCGAATTATTCATTACATTCATTCATTTAATGATCATTACGTTCATTAAACGTTCATTAAATATTAAACGTTCATTAAACTATTACGAAAATAAAAACGAAAAACATTACGAAATTACATTCACACCATCACATCAAACACTACCGTGAACACAAACATCGTCACAATGAAAACATCGTCACAAGCGTTACGTTATGTAATTCAAACCATGAACGCATCGAATATTGGAGAGCCCATTGCCCAAATTTGAAACACGATGGAATAATATTTACTGATATGAACAGTGATGTGGCTTTTCTTGAAATTCTACAAATACTGTTTAGATTTTGATAATTTGCGTGTGATTTGCATTCGTAAGAATCCTGTGTTTTGTGTCTTCCTCACATACACTACTGACAATAAGGTAGGGATATTGTGGGAGTGCGTTAATTTTTTTATAGGGGTTAGGGTTATGGTATTGAAATCAAGAATGCTGTGTTTTTTCACACATTAATAACCATAGAATTAGGACCAACAACTTTTTTCAACATAATTAATACACAAAATCAACCACACCGAAGAACCTGCCAATATCCCTAACTTATTGTGAGTAGTGTATACTATTGTGAAACTTTTATTGGTTTTATTCACATTAAATTCTTGTATTTGCCAATAGTTCTTCCACATATCTCATTCTCCCCACCAAGTGGATATTATTCTTCCTTACAAGACTGATTTAGTTATTGTAGGTCTTGTAGGTTTATTGAAAATGATTAATTATACCCTAAATCGTTAATATCATGTGTCCAAGGTTCCTTTCTTAAAAACTATGGACCCTTCTTTATAAAATCTAATTCTAATTAGAATTGTGTATGTATGACCCGGCATCGTAACCAACATTTCTGTATTTTTTGAATACATCGCCGTTTTGATTTCGGATAGATATTGTGATAAATCCTTTAATCTCACCAAGTCTTTTGCATCTGTTGGGCTTGGAAAATTGATTGATTTTAAAGTATTTTTCATGTTAATATTTTGTGTTGTCCTATATTTCTGTCATTCAGCCTTTGCTTTTGTATAATAATTTGGCAAATAAATATCCAACCCTTGAGATACACCGAAAGTAGAACAACCATCCTTTACAACATAAGTTATTTATTAGCCCGTCCCCCACACTGCTTGAAGAACACTTGCTGTAGTAAGTATTTGCGGTCTTCAGCTTCCAGAGAGATGTCATCTCACAATGGCCGACCATAGGTGTATTCTGAGCGATCTCCGACGTGCTCGAGGTATTCGAGCTCGAGTGGAACCTATGAGATCAGTCTGTAGCGGTTACCTTATTCGCATGTCGTGGTTACCTTATTCGCATGTGGCGGTTACCTTATTTGCATGTAGCGGTTACTTTATTAGGTCATAGTGCACGAGCCTGTGGGGCTTTTGGTTGTGTGGACGTGAAGTACGCGCGGTTGTTGGAGCCACACCCTCCGAAGAGGGTTTTGGCTTTATAAAAGCTGTAGGCCTACGAGTTCCGTTCGCGAAATCGGTGCTGAAGATTTCTGTTCGAATAAACGAGCTTCGAACCCTACGAAATGGCCTCATCTTCTCGTCTTCTGCAACTCCTAAACAGTCTACCAATATAGAACAGCCTCTTCTTGCCTCCAGTGAATTCAACTGCTTCGTAATTGTGCAGCTCGATCTGAAGGCTTTTGGTTTCATCATCCAGCTTATTCAGTTGCCTCTCAGTTCTGATGAGAGATTGCCAGATGAGAGATACTTTTGGTTGCTCTTTCAACCATTTACCATTTTTTTTCTTTTTCACACTCAAAACGTAATGGCAGGTCATGGATAATGAACATAAGGAAAATAAAACACGGATATAGAGTGCAAAATGGACATATCAACCCCCCTGCTGGTGCCCTTTCACTAACTCCGAGTATTCTCCACTTGCTACACAACACAAAACTGTTGATGACTGGTATTTATGGTGTTAAAATTAACACTTGTGCTAACACACCAATGTTGATACCATTAATTGAAGTCAGCCAATCGATAGATGCAGTGCTATTAGGAAATTGACTTCTATGATCAATAGCATTCTGTTTCATATCACTGAACATAAACTATGCATGTGTCTTTACCGTTACCATCATTGTCTCTATGCATAAAGTTTAATTGTAAGTGATGCGTTAAATTTGATATGAAAAGGTGTATGGTCTGGAGAACCGGGTGTTGTGGCTGTAAATTCTACTTGTTTATCAAAACGTGCCTTTTTCTCTAGGGATATATATTGGAATGCATCACCTAATCTCACCAAGTCATTGTCATCTGTGGGGCTTGGATAATTGGTTAATTTATAACTATTTTTCATATTAATATTTTTAGTTAGTCACGTGAAAAAGTAAGTACACCCCATGTAAAGTTTTGACTTTTTCAACATATTTCAAAATACAGCCATTTGATCTTCATTTCAACAATATTGATAGATAAACGTGATAAAATATAACAAATATCATGAAACATTTACATTTTGTAGTCCATTGTATAATTTAAATAAACATAAATGCAAATTTCGCATGTGGAAAAAGTAAGTACACCCTTGGCTCTAATAGGTGGTATTGCCCCCTTTGGCAGAAACAACCTCAAGTAGGCGTTTCTTATACAGTAGTAGTTCTTATGTAACTGTCTACCAGTCTCTGACATCGACTGGGAGAAATTTTTGCCCACTCCTCCATGCGGAATTCTTTCAGCTGTGTGATGTTTGAGGGGTTTCTTGCATGCACAGCTCGTTTCAAATCCCCCCACAACATCTCGATGGGATTTAGATCCGGGCTTTGACTTGGCCATTCCAGAACCCTCCATTTCTTTCTTTTCAGCCATTCCTTGGTGGATTTACTGGTATGTTTAGGGTCATTGTCATGTTGCAAGGTCCACCTTCGGTTGAGCTTCAACTTTCTGACAGATGGCCTCACATTATCCTCAAGCACCCTTTGGTACAATGAATAATTCATAGTGTATTCGATGATGGTGAGCTGCCCAGGCCCTGATGCTGCAAAGCTGTCCCAAACCATAATATTTCCACCACCAAGCTTTACAGTTTGTATCAGGTTCTTGTGGTCAAATGCTGTCTTTCGTTTTCGCCAAACATGTCTTCTGGTACTGTGGCGAAATAGCTCTACCTTTGACTCATCTGTCCAGAGCACATTGTTCCAGAAGTGCTGGTTTTTGCCTAGGTGTGCATTGGCAAACTTTAGTCTTGCCCTGATGTTCTTTCTGGACAGAAAAGGTTTCCTCCTGGCGCACCTCCCATATAAATCAAATTTGTGCAGCCTCTTTCTAATGGTAGACTCGTGCACTTTGACATCAACAGTGGCAAGAGCTACCTGTAGGTCCCGTGATGACATTCTGGGGTTCTTAGAGACTTCTTTCAGCATCTTGCGGTCTGCTCTCGGGCTGAACTTGCTGGGGCGGCCTGGCCTGAACAAGTTGGCAGTGGTTTGGAATCTTCTCCACTTGTATATGATCTTCCGGACAGTCGAATGATTGATTTCAAATTGTTTGGAGATCTTTTTAAATCCCTTCCCAGACTCGTAGGCATCTATAACCTTCTTTCTGATGGCTGAAGGAAACCTCTTTCTGAAGAGAGCTCTTTTGTGCTTGGCAGGGTGATGCCACACACTTCAACAACAAAGAGCAAACCAAACTAAATGTCTTAGGTTTAAATAAGACAGGTTCCTCCAAGATCCTCTCTAACGATGTTCTAATCATTTGCACCTGAGCTGGTGCACCTGATTCTAATTTTAGGTATGTGAAGTAGTGATAAATGTAGGGGTGTACTTACTTTTTCCACATGCAAAATTTGCATTTATGTTTATTTAAATTATACAATGGACTACAAAATGTAAATGTTTCATGATATTTGTTATATTATATCACCTTTATCTATCAATATTGTTGAAATGAAGATCAAATAGCTGTATGTTGAAAAAGTCAAAACTTTACATGGGGTGTACTTACTTTTTCACGTGACTGTATATCGTATTTTTGTCGATCGGCCTGTGACTTTGTATAATAATTTGATAAATCAACAGTCATCTCTTGAGATCCCCTAAAGATAGAGCCGTCTTTTCCAACTTAGGTCATTTTACACAAGATTTAAAATGATATAAAAATTTTCATTATTGTTGAGGTGAAATAATACGTATAAACATAATTGCCCACAACATTTAGCATTTAGTTCTTGGACCTGAAACGTTTGAAAAACACCACGCTGCAAGAAGTATTTTACTTCAAGAGGCGGCGGAAGCCCATAACTGTCGAAATAATATTTATCCCGGCTATTATGAATGCAAGTCCAATGAGTACCATCCCCAGTATTATCTTCTAAATTCATAAAAATATTCTTTGTATTTTTAGGCAGCTTTGTTAATTCTTCCCTCATCCAAATACTTACGTTATCGAGGTTTAGCTGTTTACAATATTTACCGAGTTCTATATTTGACGTATTCTTTCCAAAATGGTTAAACCACTCCTCCATTTTATTTTCGAAAATAAATTTTCTTTTTATGTAGGAGAAAGATATAATCCATTACCCCTTTTAGTTAGTTTTACACCAGCCCGTGCGATAGAAGAAAGCATATCTCCAACTAACGATCTTGCTTTATTTGGTAGACCTTCAAGTTTTTCAGCAAAATCTACAATTACACCGCTTCCACTAACTTCTTTCTCCAACGCCTTGTTTTGTCTTTCCGTTTTCTTTTTGGGCTGCTAGTTGTGCTTTCCTTTCGTTAGCGGCTTTTACCGCCACTGAAATACCACACGCCACAGTTCCCGCTGCACCTACAGTGCCGGAAATTATGGGGATTAGGGATACAAGTGGAAGAAATCCTCCATTTATTTCCTTTATTGCATAGTTCTTCAACATAGGTTTTGACATTTGAAAACTAAGTGAACCGGTACTATTTAGCGTTTTCACCTGCACTTTTGTGAGCAAAACACTAATTCTTATATCACCCTTTCTTTGAATTGTATGAACATTAATCGTACAAGGTTTTTGATTTTGAACACAAGACGATAGTTTATCACGATTGATTTGATTAATATTTACGTCAGTTGTTACTTTACTCATTTTATTTAGAAAATATTTTTTCCCCTAGTTATATGAGAAAAAAAATCTGCAATGCCCTCTAAACATACAAATTTTCCATTTATTACTTATGTGATATTAGTCATAACACCATTATCCATATTAATCTGTTCAGTTTCTTCCAAGAGCAAACAATATGCATCAACTTCTTCATTCTCTCCTCTTTCAATGTATAGAGAAGTATCCACTCTATTAGACTTTATAGTTTCCTTTTGAGCGCTCAGGTCAATCGTGTAGATTGTATACAGATTTTTAAACGCGGCCATATCCAAAATGGGATCCTGATTACCGTTGCTTTCACACACCTTTTGGTAAGACTTGTAGGCTTCGTCATAATCATTATTTTCCCAATTAATTTCCAATCTATCTCGCGGATAAGGTGTTCCATCTAGAGAAACCTTAAGTTGTTTTACCTTAGTATTATCACACAGCACGTTATTCTTATTAGTGCCTTCATCTCCATCTTGTTTCTTAAAAATGAGCCAAAGGTATTGAGGTTTTCTTTGAAGAACACCCAAGTTCCAAGTGTATGTAGCTTGTTCCAGTTTAATGTGCTGGCATCTTCCTTTAAGGTAGGATAGATTTAGGGGGGTCTTTGAGTTAAGTCTTCTATTCAACATCTCTTGCGTTTTAAGGTTAGGATCATATTCGCTGATATACCAACACAGATCATTAATAACAAATTTATTGTTAGTACCGAAAGCATTCTCAACCCCAAAAAGCAATCTGTTTTCATTAGTATTCCTTTGTAGTTGAAATCTAATTTTAAGACCGTACAGAACTTTATCATAATCACAAAATCCAAATATACCCTTAAGGGGTACAGCTACGGTAAAACTATTCTCTGCTTTTGTTTTATCGTTATACAGTGCCTACCGTTGCTTATAACCAGGGTCATCCTCTGCTTTTCCCATTGTCATATCAGGAATAAAACCTTCGGCAGTTCCCTTGCCCATTCTATCACTAAGCGAATATAGTGTAAATTTCATCATTTCAGATGTAGCAGAAACATAATCAATCGTTTCAACTTCTTGCGTTCCAATATCCAAACGAATACTATCAAACATTTTCCAGAAGAAATCATTTACAAGCGTAGCTTTTGTGTCAGCTGTAGCCTTAGTGAATTTTAATTTACACAACAAGAAACTATCGGCTAGGTTTAAATAAGTTTGTTGATTATTCATCTCAAAACTTTTTGTTCCATTTGTGTTCCAATCTGTTCCTGTTACGGCATTTACCTTATAATAATCCTCTTTTTTTAGTAGAGTTGGAAATGATAATCGTATCATCCAAATCATAAATACTGTTGATGGCCTCCATCTTTATACATTAACAATATTAAAAATATATATATCAAAATGTAATGAATAAATTTATTATATGTACACGTAATACTAATAAAATATTTAAAACTTTTGAAACCCCGACCCAAGTACCTTAATTATTTCTTGTTTTTGTTGTGGAGTTAGTCCAGTTAGTTAGTTTGTTGTATGCAGATGATCTGGTGTTGATTGCGGAAAGTATGGATGGACTGAAGGAAAAGATGAACAAGTGGAAGGAATGTATGGAGACAAAAGGTCTGAAGGTGAATATCGGAAAGACAAAGGTGATGGCAAGTGGTAAAGCATGTGGTGAGGTGGAAAGAACTGGGAAGTGGCCGTGTGCTGTGTGCAGGAAGGGTGTCGGAGTGAACTCCATTCAGTGTACAATGTGCGCTGAGTGGGTTCATCAAAAATGTAGTGGTCTGAGAGGGTCATTAACCAGTGTGGCAGCTACATTCAAATGTAAGGTGTGCGCAGAGGGAGCTGCAGATGGAGGAAATGTTGAGTTGGATCTTGGAGATGGCGTGAAGCTGGAAGGTGTGAAAACATTTTGCTACCTCGGAGACATGCTGAATGGAGAAGGTGGATCAGACTCGGCAACGGTTGCTCGAGTGAGATGTGCATGGAAGAAGTTTCGGGAACTGAGTGGCGTGCTGATGAGGAGGAGAGTGTCGCTGAAGCTGAAGGGAAAGGTGTATGCTGCATGTGTGAGAAGTGTTATGATTTATGGGAGCGAGACATGGGTAATGAACGTAGAGCAGCAACGAAGGCTGGAAAGGGTGGAAATGCGAATGGTTCGATGGATGTGCGGAGTATCGTTGAGAGAGAGGAGGACAAATTATGAATTGAGAAAGATGATGGGAATATTGCCTGTGATTGATGCTGTGAAGAGGAACAGGTTGAGATGGTTTGGTCATGTATTGAGGAAGGATGAAAGTGACTGGTTGAGAAGAGTGATGGAAGTTAATGTAGAAGGAAGTAGAGGACGGGGAAGACCGAGAAAGACTTGGCTAAAGATGGTGGAAGAAGAAATGCGGGCAAGGGGGTTAACAAGGAGAGATGCAGAAAATAGGGCAAAATGGAGAAGATTGTCATGGGGACCGCAAGGCTAACCCCCGCTCTAGCAGGGAAAATTGCCTTAAAATGCATGTTGTTGTTGTTGTAGTTAGTCCAGTTTTACCTCTGTTAATTTCTTTGATCGCTTGCAAATTATGAGACTCCTTTTGAGCGTCATTTACACTCTTTACAGCACCCGCTACATTTCCCACGGCAGAAGCGGCTGAACCAATTAGATCTTTATGTTTAAGAATAGTTGAACCAATACCCATTAGAGTATCAATTAGTCCATCTCCTTTATTTCTAAATTGATCTCCTACACCCTGTTGTCTCTCAGGTTTATACAGACTTGGCATTTAATATGGAATATTTTTTTTGTTGGGGTGAACTTACTTTTCAAGATGTCTTAGAACCAAAAGTTCATTGGAATTATGTTGAAATTATTCTAGATTTTGTTAATGTGACCTTTAAAAGAAACAAAAACCACATTTGACATTTCGAAACAAATAAATTGATCCTTGAAAGTGATGTAAACTGATATCGAACTCAATTCATGGAAAGTACTGTGTTAAACTTCTGTACGTTTTGCAGAAGTATCTCTTTATTTTGCACATTAGCCCAATTTTTTTTAAACAAAAACAAAAGTTAAATTACGACTGGGATTACGGACAGTAAAATTACAGTTCAGTACTTCGTGTAACCCCCACGAGCATTCAGGAGAGCACGTACATGTTGAGGCATGCTGTTCACGAGATTTGCCAAGGTTTGGACAGGAATCGCTTGCCATGCAGTGACAATAGCCTGCTGCAATTCACGCACAGAGGTCGGCTGCTGGTCAAAGTGGTCGATTTGATGCGTTAATTCTGCCCACAAGTTCTCTATCAGATTCATATCCGGGGACATGGCAGGCCACTCCATATGCTCTACACCACGGTCAGCAAGAAAGTGTTGGATCATGCGAGCACGATGAGGCCATGCATTGTCATCTTGGAAGACAAAGTTTCCTCAAAAGGCTGCACGAGCAAATGGAAGCAATGTTTCTGCCAGAATGGCCCTGTACTTGACCTGGTTCAGGTTTCCATTCAGAACAACCAGGTCAGTTTTGCCCCCCTGCATGAAAAGCAGCCCAAACGGTCACCCCACCACCTCCAGCTTGGACTCTTGGCACTAAACAATCTTTGTTGTAGGCTTCATGCACTTGTCTGCGCACTCGGACGCGGCCATCTTGACGATAGACCAGAAATCTAGACTCGTCACTGAAGATCATGTGATTCCAGTGTCCCGGCTGCCATTGACGGTGCTCTCTGGCCCACTGCAATCGGCGCTGGCGGTGTTGTCTGGTCAGGTGTGGCTTTCTCAGGGGACACCTGGCACGATAGCCTGCTTGAACCAGTCGTTGGTTGACTAGCCTTCTGGATACAGGCACATTTGTCAGTTGCTGCCACTCAGCCCTAAGCTGATTAGCTGACTTGGTACGGCCATTGCGGACTAACCGGTGCAGTTGGCGATCATCCCTCCTTGTGGTTCTGCGGGGACGTCCTGGCCTCGGTATTGGAGTAGGGACACCCCTCTGAGCATTTCGTTTCAGGATCTTTGACACCTGACCTTGAGTGGATGCCATACTGCCGAGCAATAGCACGCTGTTTCATGCCGTAATTTCGTAAAGCCACCACTCCATGACAAACAGCATTGTCGAGTTGACGGACCATCTCCAGAGGAAGCGGCAATTTTTGGAGACGTGCAGCAGTTGATTTCCACTAATACAGAACGCAACAACCCTTGTATACCCGACTGTGAAGCCAATCATCAAATGCACCTGTCCGTACATTTTGCCACGCCACCTGTGATATAATCCTGTTGTTGACTTCTTGCTGCGACAGACAATCAGTGACATGGTTCTTTTAACAAATAAATCACCAAAGTGTAAAAGAACTCGCCAGATTGATATACTGAGTTAAGAAAGTAAACCCAAGTCAAGAAAAAAAAAATCCATATTCCAGACTTGGCATTTAATATGGAATCATATTACAGACCATTTTCCTTCTTCCTCCCGCGCGACATATAGCCGAATCCGTGTTTGGTAGTTGCTTCCGAATAAGACCGTTTCGGCCATCTGCGACTCTGGTGTTAACCGGAGTTGCACGACAACTGGTGTCAGAAGTGGGATACGAACTTTTTGATAACAGACAACTGTTGTCAGGTAGTGGGATTGAATCCCGAATCCAATTTGTGTCAAGGAGTGGAGAATTTGACCGAAATTTTTTCGTAGTCGGAGGCGAAAATTTGTATAGTCGATTAGGCTACTGATTGGGTGGCGCTGACTGTGCGTCCTTAAATTTAATTTTATTCAGGTTGAAAAAGCTGCGCGGGAAAGCGACCTCCTTTACGTAGTAGGAGGTGAGCAGTATGGAAGAAGGGATGGAGGATGTGGAATTTGCAGGGAGTGAGTCGGAAGTAGCTGGGTAGAGGGTAGCGTTAGAACCTCCCCGTTATCAAGACGGCCCCCACAAACAACCAGGCCTTAATGGAATTAATGCAAATTATGGCGCGATTGAATAACAACATGAGGGCTCAGAGTGAGAAAAGTGAGCGAGCCAGTAAAGAAATGAAGGGAGATATGAAGGCTCAGGGTGAGCGATTGGGAAATCAAGTTGGGGGGCTGAAAAACAAAATGGATGAGCAAAAGATTGAAATGAAGGAAGACGAAGTGAATGAATAACAAAATGGATGAACAAAAGATTGAAATGAAGGAAGACTTGAAGTGAATGAATAACAAAATGGATGAACAAAAGATTGAAATGAAGGAGCAAATTAATGCTCAAACCAGAAAAATTGAGGGGTTGACGGGAGAATTGAATGCCCAAACCAAAAACATAGGGGATTAAAGGGAGAATTGAAAGAACAAATTGAAGGAATGGGAAATAAAATTGATGGGTTAAAAGGGGAACTGAATGCTCAGAGTAATAAAATTGATGGGCTGGAAAACAAAATGAGTAAAGATAAGGGAGAAATGAAAAACAAAATGGATGAACAAAAGATTGAAATGAAGGGGCAAATTAATGCTCAAACCGGAAAAATTGAGGGGTTGACGGGAGAATTGAATACCCAAACCAAAAACATAGAGGGGCTAAAGGAAGAATTGGAGGGGCAAATTGAAGGATTAAAGGAGGGATTGAAAGAACAAATCGAAGGGATGGACAGCATAATTGATGGATTGGAGGGAAAAATGGAGGTGATGAATGAACAAATGAATGAACAAAGGAATAAAATGAAGGAAAGTTATTAACAATTGGAAGGAAAAATTGAGGGACTGATTAACAAAATGGATGCCTGGACGAATGAATTGAGGGAAGGACATACGAATGGTGCCATTGGGGCAAGCCAAAGGTGGCAGAAAATCATTCGGAATGGGGGGGGGGGGGGGGGGGGGAGGCAAATTGGGAATTGAGGCGGGAATGGCAATTGAAGTAAATCGGCAGGTAGATGGGGAGACTGCAAATGTACAGGTAGATGGGGAATGCCCGCAGGTAAACGTGGAGTGTCCACAGGTGACCGTGGAGTGTCCACAGGTGACCGTGGAGTGTCCACAGGTGACCGTGGAGTGTCCACAGGTGAACGTGGAGTGTCCACAGGTGAATTTGGAGTGCCCACAGGTAGATGGGGAGACCGAATGTGAGAATTGTAATAGGGAGTGTTTTCCCTCAAATCCCTTTCCCTTTCAATCCCTCAAAACCTGCTGGCCTGGTTGTTTATCCGGACCGGGTGGATGTCACAACACACCCACCGGGGTATGGAATTGAATCCTTGCTGTGCCAGGGCGGTGGTTCGGAGCAAGAGGGGATAACATTGTTGGGGGTACGTGCGATTGAGCTGGACCATGTATTTATTGATCAGGGCATGTCGGGGTGAGAAATGATTTGTGGTATTGATGATGATGATGATGATGATGAGCTTGATGTGACACAGCGGCTGGGGAGCTGGGACAGTCCCATAGAGGTATGGGATGACCAGGCCCAAAGGAGCCTGGGTGATGAGGTGAGTTGGTCCGAGGAGGTGGCGGAAAGTGGCTTTCAACACTAGCACGAGTGCAGAAAGTGGTTTTCAATGCCAGCACAAGTGTGGAAATTGGTTTTGTAACACGAAGAGAAATGCAAATTGTGGTTTGTAACACCAGCGCAAGTGCGGAAAGTGGTTTTCAACACTCGCACAAGTGCAAAAAGTGGTTTTCAACACCAACACAAGTGCAAAAAGTGGTTTTCAACACTAACCAAAAGTGTAAAAAGTTGTTTTCAACCAGCACAAGTGCTGAAAGTGGTTTTGCAACACTAACACAAGCGTAGAACGTGGTTTTCAACACGAGCGCAAGTGTGGAAAGTGGTTTTGCAACACCAGATGAAGTGCGGAGAGTGGTTTTCAACACGAGCACGATTACGGAAAGTGGTTTTCAATGCCAGCACAAGTGTGGAAATTGGTTTTGCAAAACTAAAACAAATGCGAATTGTGGTTTTCAACACTAGCGCAAGTGCGGAAAGCAGTTTCCAGCACCAGCATGAGTGCGGAGAGTGGTTTTGCAACACTAACACAAGTGCGAAAAGTGGTTTGCAACACTAACACAAGTGCGGAAAGTGGTTTTCAACACGAGCACGAGTACGGAAAGTGGTTTTCAATGCCAGCACAAGTGTGGAAATTGGTTTTGCAACACTAAGACAAATGCAAATTGTGGTTTTCAACACTAGCGCAAGTGCAGAAAGTGGTTTTGCAACACTAAGACAAATGCAAATTGTGGTTTTCAACAATAGCACGAGTACGGAAAGTGGTTTTCAATGCCAGCACAAGTGTGGAAATTGGTTTTGCAACACTAAGACAAATGCAAATTGTGGTTTTCAACACGAGTGCAAGTGTGGAAAGTGGTTTTCAACGCCATCACTAGTGTGGAAAGTGGTTTTGCAACACTAACACAAGTGCAAAAAGTGATTTTCAATGCCAGCACAAGTGCGAAAAGTGGTTTTGCAACACTAGCACGAGTGCGGAAAGTGGTTTTGCAACACAAGGTCAAGTGCGGAGAGTGGTTTCAACGCCAGCAAAAGTGCGAAAAGTGATTTTCATTGCCAGCACAAGTGCGGGTAGTGGTTTTCAACACTAACCAAAAGTGCGTAAAGTTGTTTTCAACATGAGTAGAAGTGCGAAAAGTGGTTTTCAACGCCAGCACAAGTGCGGAAAGTGGTTTTCAACATGAGTAGAAGTGCGAAAAGTGGTTTTGCAATACCAGCACATGTATGAAAACTGGTTTTCAATACCAGCACATGTATGAAAACTGGTTTTCAATGCCAGCCCAGTTGTGGAAAGTGGTTTTGCAACACTAACACAAGTGCAAAAAGTGATTATCAATGCCAGCACAAGTGCGGGTAGTGGTTTTCAACACTAACCCAAGTGCGACCACTGGTTTTCAACGCCATCACAAGTGTGGAAAGTGGTTTTGCAACACCAACACAAGTGCAAAAAGTGATTTTCAATGCCAGCACAAGTGAGGGTAGTGGTTTTCAACACTAACCAAAAGTGCTGAAAGTGGTTTTCAATGCCAGAACAAGTGTGGAAATTGGTTTTGCAACACTAAGACAAATGCAAATTGTGGTTTTCAACACTAACAAAAGGGCGAAAACTGGTTTTCAACGCCATCACTAGTGGAAAGTGGTTTTGCAACACTAACACAAGTGCAAAAAGTGATTTTCAATGCCAGCACAAGTGTGGGTAGTGGTTTTCAACACTAACCTAAGTGCGACCACTGGTTTTCAACGCCATCACAAGTGTGGAAAGTGGTTTTGCAACACCAACACAAGTGCAAAAAGTGATTTTCAATGCCAGCACAAGTGAGGGTAGTGGTTTTCAACACTAACCAAAAGTGCTGAAAGTGGTTTTCAATGCCAGCACAAGTGTGGAAATTGGTTTTGCAACACTAAGACAAATGCAAATTGTGGTTTTCAACACTAACAAAAGGGCGAAAACTGGTTTTCAACGCCATCACTAGTGTGGAAAGTGGTTTTGCAACACTCACACAAGTGCAAAAAGTGATTTTCAATGCCAGCACAAGTGAGGGTAGTGGTTTTCAACACTAACCAAAAGTGCTGAAAGTGGTTTTCAATGCCAGCACAAGTGTGGAAATTGGTTTTGCAACACTAAGCCAAATGCGAATTGTGGTTTTCAACACTAGCACGAGTACGGAAAGTGGTTTTCAATGCCAGCACAAGTGTGGAAATTGGTTTTGCAACACTAAGACAAATGCAAATTGTGGTTTTCAACACTAGCGCAAATGCGGAAATTGGTTTTCAATGCCAGCACAAGTGTGGAAAGTGGTTTTGCAACACTAACACAGGTGCAAAAAGTGGTATTAAATGCCACCACAAGTGCGAAAAGTGGTTTTGCAACACTAACACGTGTGCGAAAAGTGGTTTAGCAACACTAACACAAGTGCGAAAAGTGGTTTTGCAACACCAACACAAGTGCGAAAAGTGGTTTTCAACACGAGCACGAGTGCGGAAAGTGGTTTTCAATGCCAGCACAAGTGTGGAAATTGGGTTTGCAACACTAAGACAAATGCAAATTGTGGTTTTCAACACTAACCAAAGTGCGAAAACTGGTTTTCAACGCCATCACTAGTGTGGAAAGTGGTTTTGCAACACTAACACAAGTGCAAAAAGTGATTTTCAATGCCAGCACAAGTGCGAAAAGTGGTTTTGCAACACTAACACAAGTGCGGAAAGTGGTTTTCAACACTAGCACGAGTGTGGAAAGTGGTTTTGCAACACAAGGTCAAGTGCGGAGAGTGGTTTTCAACGTCAGCAAAAGTGCGAAAAGTGATTTTTATTGCCAGCACAAGTGCGGGTAGTGGTTTTCAACACGAACCAAAAGTGCGTAAAGTTGTTTTCAACATGAGTAGAAGTGCGAAAAGTGGTTTTCAACGCCAGTACAAGTGCGGAAAGGGGTTTTGCAATACCAGCACATGTATGAAAACTGGTTTTCAATACCAGCACATGTATGAAAACTGGTTTTCAATGCCAGCGCAAGTGTGGAAAGTGGTTTTCAACACTAACGCAGTGCGAAAACTGGTTTTCAACGCCATCACAAGTGTGGAAAGTGGTTTTGCAACACTAACACAAGTGCAAAAAGTGATTATCAATGCCAGCACAAGTGCGGGTAATGGTTTTCAACACTAACCCAAGTGCGACCACTGGTTTTCAACGCCATCACAAGTGTGGAAAGTGGTTTTGCACCACTAACACAAGTGCAAAAAGTGATTTTCAATGCCAGCACAAGTGAGGGTAGTGGTTTTCAACACTAACCAAAAGTGCTGAAAGTGGTTTTCAATGCCAACACAAGTGTGGAAATTGGTTTTGCAACACTAAGACAAATGCAAATTGTGGTTTTCAACACTAGCGCAAGTGCGGAAAGTGGTTTCCAACACTAGCATGAGTGAAGAGTGGGGTTTTCAACACTAACACAAGTGTGGGAAGTGTTTTTCAACACGAGCGCAAGTGCAAAAAGTGTTTTTCAACACTAAGATGAGGGCGAAAAGTGGTTTTGCAACGCTAACACAAGTGCGAAAATTGGTTTTGCAACACTAACGCAAGTGCAAAAAGTGGTTTTCAACACGAACACAAGTGCAAAAAGTTGATTTCAACACCAGCACAAGTGCGGAAAGTGGTTTTGCAACACTAGCACAAGTGCAGAACGTGGTTTTCAACACGAGTGCAAGTGTGGAAAGTGGTTTTGCAACACTAGGTCAAGTGCGGAGAGTGGTTTTCAACGCCAGCAAAAGTGCAAAAAGTGATTTTCAATGCCAGCTCAAGTGCGGGTAGTGGTTTTCAACACGAACCAAAACTGCGAAAGGTTGTTTTTAACACGAGCAGAAGTGCAAAAAGTGGTATTAAATGCCACCACAAGTGCGAAAAGTGGTTTTGCAACACTAACACATGTGCGAAAAGTGGTTTAGCAATACTAACACAAGTGCGAAAAGTGGTTTTGCAACACTAACCAAAAGTGGTTTTCAATGCCAGCACAAGTGTGGAAATTGGTTTTGCTAAGACAAATGCGAATTGTGGTTTTCAACACTAGCGCAAGTGCCATCCCTAACTGGGGTTGTGTTATTTTCCCTACTGGGCTTTTCAACAACCATCGGGTTACCATAAACTCGACCACCGGCCAAATCATTCCCGATAACAACAGATACTCCCTTTACAGGAAGAGTGGCTTGAAACCCTACGGTGACCGGTCCTGACACCAACTCCGACTCCAAATGGATGACATGAAGTGGAGCTCTAACACAGCCACCAACCCCCTGTAAACGAACACTACCACCAGTTGCCGTCTCCTCTGACAATGGCAAGATGACTTCAAGCATTAAAGATTGATGTGCTCCTGTGTCCCTCAACATCCTAACAGGTCTCCGGTTAGTCGGGTCTCCACCCAGGGACACCAACCCCTCTGAAATAAATGGTTGATAACTCTGTTGAGGGCGATTTCTCACATTGGCCATTGCATTCGGAGTTGTACTAGTCGAACTCCGCTCCTGATCTTCCCTTTTCAGGGTGTAACACTGGGACATCAAGTGGCCAGGTTTATGGCAATAAACGCAAGTAGGCCCGGAGGAGAACCTCGTGGTCTGCCTCGAGCCCCCCAGAGGATACGTCTGCCTTGGACCTGTTGTCTTCTGATTTCTAGAAGTCGTGGTATCAGAGTGGTCCTCATAGTCATCTCGAGACCACCCCCATGAATTTTCGTTCTCCGCCCCTGATGTACCATAGCTCCCCTGGCCAGGTCTAGGCAAGAAGTTCGGTTTGTGGAACCCCATCCTGTGTGTTAAGGCATAATCATCTGCCATGGTTGGTGCTTCATACAGCTTTGGTACCTTCCTTTCTTCCAAGTGTACTTTAATGTCCTCGTGGACACACTGTTGGAATTCCTCCACCAGGATCAATTGTCGCAATAATTCGAAGTCTTTCCCCACTCCTTTTGAATCACACCACCTATCAAACATGGTTTCTTTCAAACTGGCAAACTCCACATGGGTCTCACTCTCCCTCTTCCTGGCATTCCGGAATTTTTGTCGGTAAGCTTCCGGGACCAATTCATAGGCTTTGAGAATGTGTTTCTTCAATACCTCATAATCTGCACATTGGTCAATCGGTAAAGCCGAATAAATATCTTGAGCTTTACCCACCAGAACACTTTGCACTAGTATGGACCAGTACTCCTCAGGCCAGTTTAACAGTCGAGCCACTTTCTCAAAGTGTGGAAAAAACTTGGCTACCTCCTTTTCATTGAAGGGTGGAACCAGCCTCACATGTCTGCCAACATCCCAGGTGTTCTGGCTAGGTGTCGAACCAGTCAGCAGGGATGGTACCTCTCCCCGTTCTCTCATTAACTCCAGCTCCTTGAATTTGATTTCTTGCTGAAGCTCCATGTCACGTTCCTTTAATTCCCTTTCCTTTTTCTCTCCTCTGCTTCGAGCTCCCTTGCAGCTCTCCTTTCCTCTGCTTGTTCCTTTTCTGCTTTCCTTTCCGATGCTTTTAACCTTTCCTGGAGTTCTCGTTCCACTCTCCTTTCCTCTGCTTGCTTCTCTTCTCTTCTCTCTTCTGCTTTCCTTTCCTCTGCTTTTAACCTTTCCTGGAGTTCTCGTTCCTGTTCTGCTCTTTCCTTTTCTGCTTTCCTTTCCTCTGCTTTTAGCCTTTCCTGGAGTTCTCGTTCCTGTGCGGCTCTTCTTTCCTCGCTCTGCAATTGCAACTCCAGTTTCCGGAGCTCCACCTCTTCTGGTTCCTTGGGTAACCAATCCCGGGCTACCTCTTCCCATGTTCCTAATCCCACCATAGCTGGTATCACCACTGTCTGCATTTCTGCCTTCCTCATATTAGTTCGGACCTCCAAGCTAAAATGCTTGGCCAATTTGAAGAGGTCCGATTTTACTAATGCTCTGAACTGTGCTTCACTAGGGGTCACTGTAAACTTCTCTGCGTCAAACTCCATAGTGACTACTGTTAACACCTGTTAACCTTCACACAAGAAATTTAAAAAACAAAAAAATATATATATTTTTTGGTTTTTGGAAAAATTTGGGAATGTTGGATAAAGTTCCAAATTTGGGAATTCTGGGAATGTTAGGGAATTCTTTCCCGGACTAAATGTAGGAAATTTTATATCCCGGACGCAGACCCAATTTCGAGCCCACCAATATCAATTGGACGAGCCCCCAATTTCTGTTACGTGTTCTTCCCCAACCTCCTGGTCTCGGTACACCTCCGAACCCCCGGGAGGGGCCACGGCAGAAAAATATATTATTCCGTGTCAAAATCAAGCAGGAAACCACACCACTGGTTATGAACAAACAATAATATATTATAAATCACACCGGAATCACGACACAAATAATAATAGCAATTCACCCTACAATCACTATCTTAAGATGGTACCACCTTACCTAGTCCCTTAACCCAAACTCACGGCACTCCCCCAATGCCTCTGTACCCCTCCAAGGCGATGTCCCAATGTCTCTGTACCCCTCCAAGGCGAAGTCGATTCGCTCCAGCGATCGTTGGATCAATGTCAGTAGGGAATAAATGTTGTATCTAAGACACGCTCCCATTGACTTTTTTTTTTTTTTTTTTGTATACAAGATCGAGGCTCGTGAAAGAGCGAACATTAATCACACACAAAGACAAACCGACACATAAAACATATAACATCGGGAGCGGTAGACAAGATGGGGAGAGAGGGGGAAGGACACAAACACAACATTTGAGAGCAGGGACCGACAGACATGGAGACATCGAGAGATCTGAGAGAGGGCGAGGGCTTTGGGGGGGGGGGGGGGGCATGGGAAGGGGGCGGTGGGAGAGGTATAAAACATATGGACACTGCCAGGACTTCCAGGAAAGAAGTTGGAATTTCAAACAAGGTGGATCTGGGGTGAATTAGCGGGGGTAGAAAAGATCAAGGTTTTGGATGGGGGAAGATAAGAGATGGTGGTGAACAGCTGTTTTAAAGACCTGGAGGGAGGAGTGGGATTGAAGGGAGTGAGGGAGTTTGTTCCAGAGGCGGGAGAAAAGAGGAATGAAAGAGTGAAGGTGAGCAGAGAGCCGAGATTTCGGCAGTTTAACCATCAGAGGGTTGCTGGCAGATCTTGTGCGACCTGTAGGAATATTTGGGGGACAGAGCACAGAGAAAGCTGGGGGTGCAAGGCCGGAGAGGAGTCGGTAGAAGACAGAAAGACCACCTACCTGCCTGCGGTGAGTGAGTGAAAGACCCTCAGAGATAGCTTCATCGCGGGAGATTCCAATAATTCTGAAAGCTTTGGTTTCAACAGCGTGAAGCCGAGCTAGGTGTGAGGCAGGAGCACCGGCCCATAGGGGAGAACAGTATTCCATTGAGCTGCGGATGAAAGCCTTGTATGTGGTGAGGAGCTCAGGTGTGCCGAGGAAGGACTTCGCACGACGGAGGATGCCCAGTCGGCGACTGGCTTTGGAGGCCAGCTTGGAAATGTGGTTTTCCCAAGAAAGATCATGGCAGATAGTGAGACCCAAAATCTTGAGCGACAGAACGTCTTGGAGAGGATTGTTGAGAAAGTAGATGGGAGGGTTGTCCAGTCGATCTTTTCGGAGAGACATAGTAAGAGTGTGAGATTTGTCAGGATTGAAAGACATGTTCCACTTGTTTGACCAGTCTGTGATTTTGTCCAGGTCTTCAGAGAGTGAGGAGGCAGCAGACTGCCGATCTGAGGGAAGTGGAATGGAGCGGCAGAGAGTGGAGTCATCAGCACAGAGATAGAGAGGATTTTCGAGAGAGTCAGAGAGATCATTGATGAAGACCAGAAAAAGCACGGGGCCCAGAACACTGCCTTGGGGAACTCCAGCCTGAACAGGAAGAGGAGATGAGAGAAACCCATTCAGGGCCACACGTTGACGACGACTAGAGAGGAAGTCCGCCAGCCATGCGTGGAGATTTCCATGGATACCAAAGGAGGAGAGTTTGGTGAGCAGAGCGGGGTGCCAGACCGTGTCGAAGGCACGTGATATGTCGAGGGAGACAGCTCTAATTTCCTGTTTGGCATTGAGGACCTCCATCCATTGTTGAGACAGCAGAAGCAGCATGTCCAGAGTAGAGTGACCTGGTCTGAAACCAAATTGATGATCAGAGATCAAGCCATTGGAGAAGAGGAAAGATTTCATATCCGAAGCAATGATGGATTTCATGACTTTGCTGATAATTGGGAGAAGGCTGATTGGTCTGTAGTTGCTAGGATCTGTTTTTGCACCTTTTTTGTGCAAAGCGGTGATGTTGGCTGATTTCCAAGCAGATGGCAGTTGACCTTGAGCAAAAGAGAGGGTGAAGAGAACAGAGAGAGGGTGAGATAGAGCAGCAGAGCAGGATTTTAGGACCCGTGGGCTGATGCCGTCGGGTCCAGTTGCAGAATCAGAGTCGAGGGTTGACAGAAACTTTTCCACCTTGTCAGGAGGAAAGGACACGGAGTCCAGGAGCAGCAGGGTATGACTGGGTATGGTGGGTACAGAGAGGGATGGGTTTGGGACACAAGATTTAGAGGCAAACACAGAGTTGAGGCATTCAGCTTTTTCACGTGCGGAGTCAGCTGTGTAGCCGTTTGAGGTAAGGGAGGGGATGGAGGGGGAACAAACACCAGAAACGGATTTGACAAGACGCCACCAGGATTTGGAAGAAGGAGACAGATAAGAGAGTTCGGTCTTGAGAACGGAGAGATATTGTTTCCTGGCTCTCCTGAGGGTGGACACACACTTGTTTCGGGCTTTGTGAAAGGAAATGAGATTTCCTTCCGTTGGATTTGCTTTCCAGGAGACGAAGGCAAGTTGTTTCTGGGCAACAGCCTCACCACAAGATTCCGTGTACCATGGATGGGAGGAAGGGTATGACAACTGAAGACGAGATGGGATAAATCTGTGCATGAGAGAGAGCAATTTACTTTGGAAGAATTCCCAGGATGAGTTGATGTCAGAGGTGGTAGAGATGGGAGACCAGTCCAGATGATTGATGGCTGCTTGAAGACCGTGCCAGTTGGCCTGAGTGAAATGCCAGACTCGTCGACGCTGAGCAGGCTCCCTGAGGATGGTCAGAGAGATGTCCACTTTAACAAGGACATGATCAGATGATCCGATCGGAGCAGAAGAAGAGCAGCAGACATTTTCAGGGAAGTTAGTCATAACCAAGTCCAGAAGAGAAGATGTTCCGTTGACTGAGATCCGGGTCGGGAAATTGACAGATTGTGTCAGTCCCAGTGAGTCGCAGAAGTCCTTTGCTGAGGAGCCATGGCTGGTGAGAGAGGTACCCACACCCAGCCAACTGGCATGATGACAGTTGAAATCACCACATATGAGGAAGAGAGAGTTGGGATGAGTAGATAGAAGTTGGTCCATATCATCAGACAGCGAGATGTAGATGGAGTCATCACTGTTTGGTGGACGGTACAACACACATATGAACAAGAGGTGGGAGCGAAGGGGAAGCCGTAGCCAGAGGTATTCCTGGGGGTGAGGTGGAGAGAGTGCAGTGCAGGGAGAGTGAGGAAGAGAGTTTTTGATAAAGATAGCAACCCCGCCTCCAGGACGAGGCTCAGGTCTATCATACCGGAGGAGGGAGTAGCCCGGGAGAGATACTATGGAATCAGAGACATCATAAAGGAGGAAAGTTTCTGTTAAGCAGATCACATCTGGTTTGACAGAAGCAACCTGTATGGAGAGATCAGTTAAGTTTGAACGAAGGCCCCGGATGTTTGAGGTCCATACCGTTAATGAAGAGGAAGGGGGAGCATCAGATACAGAACAGGGGGGAGGAGGGGTAGGGTAAGATGTGGAAGATGTGGAAGAGGTAGGGAGAGCTGTTGAAGGTGTGTCAGAGATTTCAGAATAGCTCGGAGAAAGGGAAGGATGGGGCGGACAAAAGGTTTGATGGTGATTGGGTGAGCCACAATGAGGTGTTATTTGAGGAGGGGGAAGAGCGAGGCAGAAGGTTGGGGGAGATGGAGGTGAGAGTTTGAAGGGGGAAGAAGCAGGGAGGACGCTTTGAGGAGGGGGAGTGAGAGGGGGGAAATTGAGAAGCAATGAGGGTGGGGAGATTTGAAGGGGAGGGGTGAGGGGGGAGTTTGGGAGGGAAGGGACAAGGGGAGGGATTTGAAAGGGATGGGATATGGGGGAGATTTGGAGGGGAGGGGTGAGGCAGGAGTCTAGGAGGGGAGGGGCGAGGGGGCGTCTTGGCGGGGAGGGGTGAGGGGGTAGTTTAGGAGGGAGGGGGCAAGGGGGGAGATTTGAAAGGGATGGGTGATGGGGAAGATTTGGAGGGGAGGGGTGATGGGGAAGATTTGGAGGGGAGGGGTTATGGGGAAGATTTGGAGGGGAGGGGTGAGATTGGATTTTTGAAAGTGTACGATTTATGGGAAACGAACATTTATTGCAAAATGAGTTTCTTGTGACCTTCGAGTTAAAAATACGTTTAAGGACGCTGGATGGAGGATGGAGTGCAGGAGAGTTTAGGGAATGTAGAAAAAAGGCACTATAGGAGATGGATATTTTTTTTGGGATGAATTGATTTGGTGAGCAAGTCGAAAGCAGCCTTTTAAAGAAGAAGAAGAAAAAGGTGTTATAAAATATGACGGAATACATAACTTGAGGGGAAAGTGTAAACATTGAAGGTTAATGAGTGAAAAATATCTGGGGAAATGGGGGAGAAACACGTGGTCGAAGAACGAACGAACGAATAAGAATGAATAAACGAATGAGAACAGAGAAGGAAATGTTGTTGTTTTTTTTGTTTTTTTTTTGAGTTGAGATTTACACAAGGAAGTAGGCTATGGGTGAAAAGCCTGGGAATACAGAGAACGAAAGTTATTGGATCACAAACGACGGACCACTGAGAGAAAAACAAAGCCTCAAGGTTGTACAGTGCACACTGTACAAGGCCTCAAGACACGACATGAATTAACACGATTTTCAATACAGGTATGAAAGATTTGCACCGAAAAATCTTCGTCGGGACACAATATACGTACAACACCATAAATAAATACAGTTTTAACGAAAATACAAATGGGAACAATCACTTAACTTCGATTTCAAATCGTTCGCGACGCGGCAAAGGCCTTGCTCGCGACACGACAAACAGACTTACATGTTAATTTTCTTCAATAATAGTCCATTTTCTGACTTTTAGGCTATTTCATCGATTTTTTAAACACCCCTATTTCTCCACTCTCATTTTGCCCCCCATTGACTCTCATTTTTTCATTAACGTTTTTAGATATTACTGCATCCCAAAACGCCTCTTTTCTCCCACCCTAATATTTACGAACCTTCTACCCTTATGAACCGATGATCCTTCTGGCCTTATGAACCTATGATCTAAGTCTTATGAACCTTTTACTCTTAATATCAATGATCCGACACCATCTAATATTTTAACTGAGCCAAGATAAAATGTTCTTGTTTGATATTTCAGCAAGGCACCTAGTCTGACCGAGTGAACTCTGCCCATTCTTTCATACACCCTACAAACACTTTATCAGTGGTTTCACTCATTCCAAATTTACCATCTCCATCTAGGATATTTACGAATGCTACCCACTCATCAGTATTTTTCTTTTGAGCTTCTATAAAATGATATACTTCTCTAAGAGACCTTGTTTGAGATCCTCCTCTTCCACATATCATTTTCAAATTATAATAAACTGTTATTCGATTCATTATTTGAAAACCATCAAAGTTCTCCGTCCACTCAAAATCCCTTCCATAGCCAAAGAAGCCTGTTTTTATATTTAACCTCATATATGTTTTAAGAACCTTTTGTTTCATTATCATCTCCAACTGTTTGATCTGGTATTTTTCACACTCATTATTTTCCATTTTTTTCCATTAATATACCAATCCTGTTTCATTCTATATTCCTTTGTTTGTTTACTATTATGTATCATTTATATAATCGACCATCTTTAAATAAAAGTATATATTTTCCGTCCTCTTATAGACCTATGATCCTTCTACCCCTAACACCTATGATCTATGATCCTATGATCTATGATCCTATGACCTTTTGGACCTATCCTTTTTCTTTTTTGATCCTTTTTGATCCTATGATATGGACCTATGATCTTTACGAACCTTTTGTTTATAGCACTTATCCTCAATGTTATTCATTAGACCACTCAAACAATGATCCTTTTAGCCATGTCGACCTATGATCCTTATGAACCTTTTTCTCTTAATATCAATAATTTAATTTTTTCATTAACTTTTTTATAACTTTTTTAACACTAACATTACCATTAACAAAGAAGATATTACCATTTTTAAACGAGGGCTACGATACAAAAAACCGTTTTTCATTAAATCTTTGCACTTTGGAGAAATGACACTTGGATAAATTCCAGGAATGAATTCCATCGTCTAATTTCCTGTTTCCTCGAAATGTTAAAACTGAGTTCTGTTCCCGAAAATACATTTTGTTCATTATTTAAGCCGTGTTGCCGTGTCGTTTTTAACATTATGAACCGAAGAAGATGAGCATCAACATGTCTTATTTCAGTCTCTACTCTGATGAAGATTATATCAACTCACCAGGACTTTGGTAAGTTCATTCAGAATAAAAGTGTCCAATGAGAGCTTTGTAAGTGATTAATTTTATGTCTCATGATTTAATAAATTTTTTTCTCTTTTTTACAGCAATTCAAATATTGTGAATATCCCAGCAGAATTTCAAACTGTTCCTCAAGAGTTTCAAAACGAACTGGATTTGAATGAATTCAATGTTTCATCGTTCTCAGAAGATTCATGTGAAAGGTATGATGTGTGTCTGTCTGTGAATAAGAGAGATCGAATTGAGAGGAATAGAAATGAATAAACGAGATGTCTAGCATACTTCAGCGCAGTAATTTCTCTTTATTTTGTTTACAGTATTATCCTCGAAGAGATTATTATTTATATTATCCTCGAAGTGAGTGGGATTATTTTGAGATCCCAAAGAGTCGTTATTTACTACCAACCTGCGATACCCTACATTTTCAACTCGACGATCTTGACGCAAAGCTTGATTTTTTAGAGGTAGGTTTGTGAGTGTATGTGTATGTATGTGTATATATATCATTCATATTTTCTCTCCCCTCTTGTCTTTAACAGAAAGAGATTCAAAACCTAAAGACATCATGAAACTACCTTTGACTTGTGCTGGGAAGAAACTGAATATATACTTCCAAAAAAATGTTTAATATTATATGAATATATTTGCTTTGTCTACAACTATTTTATTCTTAATTACAAAAAGAGAATAAAGGAAAAAAGGAGGGAAAGGTGCGTCCCCCTCCCTTGACCCCCCTTCACCCCACCTCTCCCATCCCCTTGTGAGTGTGGGGAAGGTGGGGGTGGGATGAGGGGGGGGGGGGCTCAAGGGTGGGGGACGCACTGGGGGTGGGGGATGATGGGTGTGGTCTGTGTGGGCGTGGTCAGTGTGGGCGTGGTCGGTGTGGGCGGGGCTTATGTTTTTTTATGAGTAATTAAATTATCTAATCTGGATGGTTGTTGTTTAATGGCTTTTCAGTTTTGTTTTTTGTAATTCCTGTGAATAAAATGACCCTAATATTTCTTCCCCATTCATATCATATAATTTGTAAGTCCAAGGGCCTGTATCCATTTTATCAACAATTTTAAATAATTCATTAGTCCATTTTTTTGTATAACCTTTCTCAAAATGGCTTTTCCATCTGTATATCTATCTATAATTCCAGTAATCTCTGTGTGTGTGTATGCGACCGCTGTTTCTCGACAACTACCGGTCCGATATACTTGAAACTTGCCAGGTATATTGCTGGGGACCCGAGGATGTGCCTTTTCAAGGTTTCATATTAATCGGACAATTACTTACCGAGCTATGTCCAAAAAACGATTCAACCAATCAGAGAGCAGCGAGCTATCGCGTGTGCCGAACGTGGCGAACACACTCTGCCTCGGACGGCACATTTGAGAGCGTATTCATTTATTTCACGTTGGCAAACTATGTTGCCGCTATGTTGGCGTTAAACTATGTTTTAAAACTAATTAAAACCATTTCATGTAAATAGAGGGGGGGGGGGGGGGGGGGAGATTGTCACTGTACTCGCAAGCCGTTCGCCGTTCGCTTTGGCGTTGCGAATAGACCAAAACATTTCATGGCCCAAACCATTTCATGTAAAGCGTTCGCCGTTCGCTTTGGCGTTGCGAATGGACCAAAACATTTCATGGACCAAACCATTTCATGTAAATAGAGGGGGGGGGGGGGATATAATTTTAGATATATATATAGTATGGGCATGCCCTAGTTCTTACAATATCACCAACTTTGAACTTGGGTTTTCTCAAATTAATCTCCTTTTCATATTCTAATTTTGTAAATGTTTCCGATGGTTTTGATTTTGTTGATGAATGAACTGTATTATTGTAATTATCGACAATATCCTCAATTAAATATACCCACTGTTGAGAACCGAGTTGTGTGAATTTTTAATATAATTTCTCTTTCAAAGTACGATTAAAACACTCAATAACAACTGCCTTTCCTTCATTAAAGGTGCTGTATAATTTAATACCCTTCCCCTTAAGAAATTTCATAAATATTTTGTTATAGAACTCTGTTCCCTCATCGGTCCACAGTTTCTTTGGTTTTCTTTTATCCCTATCAAATATTAGCTTAAAGGCTAACATGAAAGTATCACCTCTTTTATTTTTTAAAGGAACAACCCAGGCAAATCTACTCCTCAAATCAATAACGGTTAAAGCATACCTGTATCCCTTATCATTATTTAGTTCGATTAAATCAGCGGACCATATGTGGTCGGTGTATTTAGAATAAACTTTCCTTCTTTTAAACTTTGTGATTATAGGTTTATGTAATTCATTAGCCAAAAGCTCCTCAGTCTTGATGACATCATTGGAGTTTAATAGTTTTTTGGGGAATAACCAAGACCAAGTTTCAATTTAGCACTTATCATTTTTTTCACAATAAACCTATCAACTTTATCTCTCAACGTAGGATTTCGTATCAAAGACAAATTATACAACATTTCTCTGTCTGCTT
Source organism: Myxine glutinosa (assembly GCF_964187855.1). Lineage (NCBI taxonomy): Eukaryota > Metazoa > Chordata > Myxini > Myxiniformes > Myxinidae > Myxine > Myxine glutinosa. Next base: position 62,420,944 of record NC_136265.1, read on the forward strand.
CATGTTTTTCATCCAATGTAGTGGTATTCCCATAAGCAATATCATGCTTCATACACACTTCATCAACCCTATTTATAGGTTTAGACCAAGGTTTAGGATTGTCAGCCTCATCTAATCTTTTATCCAAGTTTGTTCCTGGACCACAGAAAGAATACCCTGGAAGGTGTAATTCCCCTGGAATTCCAGTTGTTGTAAATTTACTTCCTGACAGAAACTTTTGTATGTCTCCTCCACTTTTAGGAGAGATGAATTGGCACTTTTTAGAGCCACACACTTGACATATTCCTTTTTGATAAACTCTATTATTTTTAGCTTTAACATAAGAGATATTTTTAGATTTAGTTTTCTTTTTACTTTGAGACAATAACTCATATTTATTTATCAGAAAAATTCCGACAGAGTATCAAAACCTTTTTGGTTTTCAACATATACATTTCTATCTTTATTTTTAAAACATAAAGAATCCTTAGGAATGCCTTCACTCTCTCCTCCATTTATTTACAAATAAAAACTAACTAAAGTCAATAACACCAACATCATCAACGATATGACCTTTGTCTTCTTCATGTAAATCTCCTCACTGAACTCATCTCAACCATTTTTTAAATCATTATCTTAGTAAGAGTCGTTAATTCTTTATTTTCCTCTTCGGTGCATTGAGATTTATTTATTTGCTGTAATACACTCAATCTTTTACGAATCTCAATGATTTCCATCTTTTTATATTTTTCCTCCCTCTCTCTTTGCTCCCTTTACTCCCTCTCCTCCTTCTCCTTTTTCTCTCTTTCCTCCTTCTCCCTTTCCTCCCTCTCCTCCTTCTCCCTCTCCTCCTTCTCCTTTTTCTCTCTTTCCTCCTTCTCCCTTTCCTCCCTCTCCTCCTTCTCCTTTTTCTCCCTCTCCTCCTTCTCCTTTTTCTCCCTTTCCTCCTTCTCCTTTTTCTCTCTTTCCCCCTTCTCCTTTTTCTCCCTGTCCTCCTTCTCCTTTTTCTCCCTTTCCTCCTTCTCCTCCTTCTCTTCAACTCCTTCCTCATCCCTTGCTACCCTCGAGCTTGAGCCCCAAAGAATCTTATACATATACTCATCTGGATTTTGAGATATTCTTGTATCTATAATTATTTTTCTCATAATAGGGAACCAATAAGATTTGTTGATGATTTCTAAAAGAGTTTTATATTTCATAACTTTGAGAAGTTCATTTTTGTTTAATATTTTAAACAAGTCCCTATTTGTGGGTTTAGCAATATCAGTATAAGGCCAGTTTTTTATGACAAAATTCCCATGTATATGCTCCAAATCATAAGGTATGTAATACCGAGCACCCTTTTCTTGTAGGTATCCTTGAATACAAAAATTATAATTCTCTTGTAGTCTTCTTCCTGCCATTTATGTATCAGAAATATATGTGAGATTAATATTATGACAGGTAATACCACCCCATCTTCCCACTACCAAATCGGTTTGTATTCCTCGGCTTTCTATCCTTATCTCATTACCTTCCTTCTGTCATGCTAACCATCGCTATACTATCATATATTTTTCTTTTCTTAAAATCATGTATTTGTTGTTTACTAATTGTACTTCCACATAAATCCTTATCCTCACCAAGCGGATAATATTCTTCTTTGCGAGACTGATTAAAATCATGTAGGTCTTCTAAGTTTATTGAAAAAGACCAATTATACCCTAAATCAGGCATATCATACCCCATTTATTAATTCGCATATTAACTATATGTCCTTCTTTATAAAATTCAATTGTAAGCAGATCGTTAAATTGAATGAGGAAAGGTGTATGGTCAGTATAACCAGGTGTTGGGCTTGTAAATTTTACTTGTTTAACAAAACGTGCTGTTTTATTTAAAGATATATATTGTGATAAATCACTAAATCTAATTAAGTCATTCGCATCTGTAGGGTTTGGATAATTGATTAATTTATAAGTATTCTTCATATTAATATTTTTACTTATACCATATTTTTGTCGTTCAGCCTGTGCCTTTGTATAATAATTTGATAAATCAATATCCTGAGAGGATTCTCCAAAGATAGAACCATCTTTTCCGACATAAGTCATTTATATTAGATTAAAAATGACATCATTAAAATTTTCATTATTGTTGAGTTGAAATAATACATATAAACATAATTGGACACAACATTTAGAATTAATTTCTTGAACTTGAAATGTTTGATAAACACCATTCTGTAAGAATTGTATTACTTCAAAAGGTGGTGACATACCATTTTTTTTTTTTTTTTTTTTTTTTTTGTATACAGAGTCGAGGCTTGTGAAAGAGCTAACATTTATCAAACAAACAAATCAAACAAACAAGCAAACAAAGTATATAAAAAGGGGAGTGGTCGACAAGATGGGGAGAGAAGGGGAGGAAGCACACAAACACAACATTTGATGGCAGGGACATCGGGAGATGTGTGGGAGGCAGAGGGCCTGGGGGGAGGCAGGATAGGTATAAAACGCAAGGACACCAAGGACTTCCAGGAAAGAAGACAAAAGTCACCTCAAAAAGTGGATTTGGGGTGAAATTAGCGGGGGTAGAAAAGATCCAGGTTTTGGATTGGGGAAGATAAGAGATGGTGGTGAACAGCCATTTTAAAGACCTGGAGGGAGGAGAGGGATTGAAGAGAGTGAGGGAGTTTGTTCCAGAGGCGGGAGAAAGGAGGAATGAAGGAGTGAAGGTGAGCAGAGAGTCTTGATTTTGGCAGTTTAACCATAAGAGGGTTGCAGGCAGATCTTGTGTGACCTGCAGGAATATTTGGGGGACAGAGCCCGGAGAGAGCTGGGGGAGCAAGGCCGGAGAGGAGTCGGTAGAAGACTGAAAGACCACCAACCTGCCTGCGGTGAGTAAGTGAAAGGCCCTCGGAGATAGCATCATCGCGGGAGATTCCAATGATTCTGAAGGCTTTGGTTTCAACAGCGTGAAGACGAGCTAGGTGTGAGGCAGGAGCACCAGCCCAGAGGGGAGAGCAGTATTCCATTGAGCTGCGGATGAAAGCCTTGTATGTGGTGAGAAGCTCAGGTGTGCCAAGGAAGGACTTCGCATGACAGAGGATGCCCAGTCGGCGACTGGCTTTGGAGGCCAGCTTGGAAATGTGGTTTTCCCAGGAAAGATCATGGCAGATGGTGAGACCCAAAAGCTTGAGTGACAGAACTTCTTGGAGAGGATTATTCAGAAAGTAGATGGGAGGGTTGTCCAGTCGGTCCTTTCGGAGAGACATCGTAAGAGTGTGAGATTTGTCAGGATTGAAAGACATGTTCCACTTGTTTGCCCAGTCTGTGATTTTGTCCAGGTCTGCAGAGAGTGAGGAGGCTGCAGACTGCCGATCTGAGGGATGAGGAATGGAGCGGCAGAGAGTAGCGTCATCAGCAAAGAGATAGAGAGGATTTTCAAGAGAGTCAGAGAGATCATTGATGAAGACCAGAAAAAGCACAGGGCCCAGAACACTGCCTTGGGGAACTCCAGCCTGAACAGGAAGAGGAGATGAGAGAAACCCATTCAGGGCCACACGTTGACTACGACGAGAGAGGAAGTCCGCCAGCCATGCGTGGAGATTTCCATGGATACCAAAGGAGGAGAGTTTGGTGAGCAGAGCGGGGTGCCAGACCGTATCGAAGGCACGTGATATGTATAGGGAGACAGCTCTAATTTCCTGTTTGGCATTAAAAAACCTCCATCCATTGTTGAGACAGCAGAAGCAGCATGTCCAGAGTAGAGTGACCTGGTCTGAAACCAAATTGATGATCAGAGATCAAGCCATTGGAGAAGAGGAAAGATTTCATATCCGAAGCAATGATGGATTCCATGACTTTGCTGATATAATTGGGAGAAGGCTGATTGGTCTGTAGTTGCTAGGATCTGTTTTTGCACCTTTTTTGTGCAAAGCGGTGATGTTGGCTGATTTCCAAGCAGATGGCAGTTGACCTTGAGCAAAAGAGAGGGTGAAGAGAACAGAGAGAGGGAGTGAAAGAGCGGAAGAACAGGATTTTAGGACCCGTGGGCTGATGCCGTGAGGTCCAGTTGCAGAATCAGAGTCGAGGGTTGACAGAAACTTTTCCACCTTGTCAGGAGGAAAGGACACGGAGTCCGGGAGCAGCTGGGTACGACTGGGTACGGTGGGTACAGAGAGGGATGGGTTTTGGTCACAAGATTTAGAGGCAAACACAGAGTTGAGGCATTCAGCTTTTTCACGTGCGGAGTCAGCTGTGTAGCCGTTTGAGGTAAGGGAGGGGATGGAGGGGGAACAAACACCAGAAACAGATTTGACCAGACGCCACCAGGATTTGGAAGAGGGAGAAAGATAAGAGAGTTCGGTCTTGAGAACGGAGAGATATTGTTTCCTGGCTCTCCTGAGGGTGGACACACACTTGTTTCGGGCTTTGTGAAAGGAAATGAGATTTCCTTCCGTTGGATTTGCTTTCCAAGAGATGAAGGCAAGTTGTTTCTGGGCAACAGCCTCACCACAAGAATCCGTGTGCCATGGACGGGAGGAAGGGTATGACAACTGAAGACGAGATGGGATAAATCTGTGCATGAGAGAGAGCAATTTACTTTGGAAGAATTCCCAGGATGAGTTGATGTCAGAGGTGGTAGAGATGGGAGACCAGTCCAGATGATTGATGGCTGCTTGAAGACCGTGCCAGTTGGCCTGAGTGAAATGCCAGACTCGTCAATGCTGAGGAGGCTCCCTGAGAATGGTCAGAGAGATGTCCACTTTAACAAGCACATGATCAGATGAGCCGATTGGAGCAGAAGAAGAGCAGCAGACATTTTCAGGGAAGTTAGTCATAACCAAAGTCCAGAAGAGAAGATGCTCCGTTGACTGAGATTCGGGTCGGGAAATTGACAGATTGTGTCAGTCCCAGTGAGTCGCAGAAGTCCTTTGCTGAGGAGCCATGGCTGGTGAGAGAGGTACCCACACCCAGCCAACTGGCATGGTGCCAATTGAAATCACCACATATGAGGAAGAGAGAGTTAGGATGAGTAGACAGAAGTTGGTCCATATTATCAGACAGCGAGAAGTAGATGGAGTCATCACTGTTTGGTGGACGGTACAACACACATATGAACAAGAGGTGGGAGCGAAGGGGAAGCCATAGCCAGAGGTATTCCTGGGGGTGAGGTGGAGAGAGTGCAGTGCAGGGCGAGTGAGGAAGAGAGTTTTTGATAAAGATAGCAACCCCACCTCCAGGACGGGGCTCAGGTCTATCATACCGGAGGAGGGAGTAACCCGGGAGAGATACTAAGGAATCAGAGACATCATGAAGGAGGAAAGTTTCTGTTGAGCAGATCACGTCTGGTTTGACAGAAGAAACCTGTATGGAGAGATCAGTTGAGTTTGAACGAAGGCCCCGGATGTTTGAGGTCCATACCGTTAATGAAGAGGAAGGGGGAGCATCGGATACAGAACAGGGGGGAGGAGGGGTAGGGTAAGATGTGGAAGAGGAGGAAGAGGTAGGGAGAGCTGTTGAAGGTGTGTCAGAGAATTCAGAATAGCTCGGAGAAAGGGAAGGATGGGCCGGACAAAAGGTTTGATGGTGATTGGGTGAGGCACAATGAGGTGTTAATTGAGGAGGGGGAAGAGCGAGGCAGAAGGTTGGGGGAGATGGAGGTGAGAGTTGGAAGAGGGAAGAAGCGGGGAGGGTGCTTTGAGGAGAGGGAGTGAGAGGGGGGAAATTGAGAAGAAATGAGGGTGGGGAGATTTGAAGGGGAGGGGCGAGGGGGGAGTTTAGGAGGGAAGGGACAAGGGGAGGGATTTGAAAGGGATGGGATATGGGGGAGATTTGGAGGGGTGAGGGGGGAGTCTAGGAGGGGAGGGGCGAGGGAGAGTCTTGGAGGGGAGAGGTGTGGGGGGAGTTTAGGAGAGAAGGGGCAAGGGGGGAGATTTGAAAGGGATGGGTGATGGGGAGGATTATGAGGGGAGTGGCAAGGGGGAAGATTTGGAGGGGAGGGGTGATGGGGAAGATTTGGATGGGAGGGGTTATGGGGAAGATTTGGAGGGGAGGGGTGAGATTGGATTTTAGAAAGTACAATTAATGGGAAACGAACATTTATTGCAAAATGAGTTTCTTTTGACCTTCGAGTCAAAAATACGTTTAAGGACGCTGGAGGGAGGATGGAGTGCAGAAGAGTTTAGGGAATGTAGAAAAGAGGCACTGAAAGAGATGGAATTTTTTTTTGGGATGAATAGATTTGGTGAGCAAGTCGAAAGCAGCCTTTTAAAGAAGAAGAAGAAAAAGGTGTTATAATAGATGACGGAATACAGAACTTGAGGGGAAAGTGTAAACATTTTAAGGTTAATAACAGTGAACGTTAACAGTGAACAGTAATAACTGTTATTACAGTAACAGTAATAACAGTGAACGTCGTTCGAAGAACGAACGAACTAATAAACGAATGAGAACAAAGAATAAGAACAGAGAAGGAAATGTTTTTTGGGGGGTTTTTTGAGTTGATTTTAAATAAGGAAGTAGGCTATGGGGTGAAAAGACTGGGAAAAGCAGAGAACGAAAGTTCTAGTTCATAACTAGTTCATAGTTATGAACTAGTTCAGTTCTATAACTAGTTCAGTGATAGTTATGAACAAAAGTTCATAACTATCAAAATAATATTTATCCTGACTATTATGAATACAAACCCAATGAGAACCATTCTGTGTGTCTAAATTCATAATAATATTCTTTGTATTATTGGACAACTTTGTTAATTCATCTCTCATACAGATTACCACGTTATCCATTTTTAGTTTTTTACAATACTTAGCTAGTTCTATATTTGACTTTGTATTCTTTCCAAATTGTTTAAACCATTTATCCATGAGAAAGATATAACCCACATTACCCCTTTTAGTTAGTTTAACACCCGCTTGAGCGATAGAGGAGAGCATATCTCCAACCAACAATCCAGCTTTATCAGGTAGACTTTCAAGTTTTTGAGCAAAATCCACAATTACACCAATTCCACTAATTTGTTTCTCCAACTCCTTGTTATGTCTTTCCAATTCTTTTTGAGCTTTTAGTTGTGCCTTCCTTTCGTTAGCAGTTTTTACCGCTGCTGAAATACCACCAGTCAATGCTCCCGCCGCACTTAAACCAGCAAATAACGGAATTAGAAACGGGAGAAATCCTCCCTCTTGTATTGAATATTTCTTCAACATAGGTTTTGACATTTTAATTTTAAGTGATCCAGCATTACTTAGTGTTTTTACCTGCTCTCTTGTGAGCAAAACCAATTCTTACTGCTCCTTTTCTTTGAATTGTATTAACATTAATAATACAAGGCTTTTGATTTTGAATACAAGATGTTAATTTATTAAGATTGATTTGATTAACATATACCGGTTCTTTCCTACTCATTTATTTATGAGAAAAAACCTATGTGATATTAATCATAACACCATTATCTGTATTAATCTGTAGTTCTGTTTCTTCTAAGAGCAAACAATAAGCATTAACTTCTTCACTCCCCCCTCTTTCAATGTATAGAGAAGTATCCACTCTATTAGACGTTATAGTTTCCTTTTGAGAACTCAGGTCAATTGCGTAGATTGTATAAAGTTTTTGAAACGCAACCATATCCAAAATAGGTTCATTATTACCGTTGCTTTCACACACCTTTTGGTAAGACTTGTAGGCTTCCGCATAATCATTTTTTTCCCAATCAATTTCCAATCTATCTCGCGGGTAAAATGTACCATCAAGAGAAACCCGAAGTTGTTTCACCTTAGCATTATCACTCAGCGCATTATTCTTATAAGTACCTTCATCTCCATATGGTTTCTTAAAAATGAGCCATAGGTATCGCGGTTTTCCTTGAAGAACACTAAATTCCAAGTGTAGGTAGTGTGTTCCAGTTTAACGTGTTGACATTTTCTTTTAAGGTATGATACATTTAGTGGTTTCTTTGAGTTAAGTCTTGTATTTAACATCTCTTCCGTTTTAAGATTAGGAGTATATTCACTAATATACCAACACAAATCATTAATAACAAATTTATTAATATCACCAAAAGCATTTTGAGCCCCAAAAAGCAATCTATTTACATTATCATTCCTTTGTAGTTGAAATCTAATTTTAAGCCAATACAAAACTTTATCATAATCACAAAATCCAAATATACCTTTAAGAGGTACTGCTATGGTAAAACTATTCTCTGCTTTTGTATCATCATTATACATTGCCTTCCTTTGAATATAACCAGGGTCTGCGTTTGTACCCGTTGACATATCAGGAATAAAACCTTCAACAGCTCCCTTACCCATTCTATCACTAAACGAATATAGTGTAAATTTCATCATTTCAGATGTAGCAGAGACATAATCAACCGCTTCAACCTCTTGTGTTCCAATATACAGGCGGACACTATAAAACATTTTCCAGAAGAAATCATTTACGAGTGTAGCATTAGTATTATTCGCAGCCTTAGTGAATTTAAATTTACACAGCAAGAAACTATCAGCTAGATTCAAGTAAGTTTGTTGATTTTTTATTTCAAAACTTTTTGTTCCGTTTGAATTCCAGTCTGTTCCTGTTATAGCATTTACCTTAAAATAGTCTTCCTTTTTAGTGGAGTTTGAAATGATAATTGTATCATCCAAATCATAGATACTATCAATCGCTTCCATACTTGTATTTATATAGCATTAAAATCGTTGAAACCCTGACCCAAGTATTTTAATGATTTTTTGCCGTTCTTGTGAAGATAGTTGAGTTTTACCTTGTAATTTATGAGACTCCTTTTGAGCATCTTTTATACTCTTTATAGCATCCGCTACATTTTACACGGCAGAAGCAGTTGAACCAATTAGGTCTGTCTGTTTAAGAATGGTTGAACCAATACCCATTAGAGTATCAATTATTCCATCTCCTTTATTTCTAAATTGATTACCTACACCTCGTTGTCTCTTAGGTTTATAGTATCCTCTACCAAGAAACATACCTTCACCCTTTTTGTATGGTGAAAGGAACATCCCATCCCCTGTAATTATTTTATATTTTCCCAACTCGTGTTTTCTCACAATAACCATTATTTATTTATCAAAAAAACTTCACGAAGGTGAATTCTGATGGATATAATTTCATCATTGAAAAAAATCATCCGATTATCTTGATCGGTTATCCTAAAATTTACTCTGTATATGGTTTTTCCTGACACAGGTAAATATACAAGATTTTTTGGTTCCATATTAAATTTATAACCAATCGGGGTTGAGTATGCACTGAATGAAAATATTGTATTTGTTTTTATTCCATCGTTATAAGCACCATCAATCAAATCACAATGAATTAATACCGAATTTATACCGGAGGATATTTGAATGACATTATCACTGTAAAACGTCCCGTTAGTTTCAAACTTTTTTGAAGAGAAACCCAACAACTCTCTAAATGATTTATCAATCGTGAAATCGACTTTATAATTATTTTTAAGTTTAATAGTTGATTTTGAAGTGTGTTTTTGAATATCTATTACAATATTTTTTGGTTCATCACCTTTTTCTTTCATAAGGCGAGAGACTTCAGAAGATATTTGAGAAATCTCATAAGCTCCGGGTGAAACTGTTATAGTTTTATACCCACTTCCTGAATTATAACTAAACTTGTTGTTTTTCTCTGTGATATTAAACAAGGTATTATAAGTTTCCATTGACAATAAAGATGCCTCATATTCTTTTGTGGGGACAAGTTGTAGTGGGTAAGGGAATGAAGCTGTGTAATCACTCGTTGTGAAATTAAAACTAAGAATTGTGCTTCTCATCTTATTTAATATCTATTAAAATATCTTTGTATTGACATTTATTAATTATTTTCATATTCATCAACTGATCTAAAATGGCTGTGGCTTCATTAAAACAATTGTTGTTTCCAGCCTTCTTACTACCTAACAGCAATAATAGCCTATTAACTAATTGTGATGGGTCATTTGGAAGAAAACTAACACCTGAACCAAGCTTACTTAAAGCATCAATAATATGTTTCTCCTTCTCATTCTTCTTTCTTTTACCAGCAACAGAAACTCCATAATCAAGTGAGTTTAGTAAATCAATATATACCCTATCTTCCTCTCTTTCCATATCAAGTGGTTCATCAAAATATTTTGAACCGCTGAATCCAGAGTTTGTGAGAAGAAACATTAATCTTGGAGTTAATTCAACATTTGGTTGAGCAGAACTTAAGAACACCAATTTATCATTAAATATCAATAACTTTTCTTTCACAAGATAAAACACTGCTGGTTCTTCTGTTGGAATGAGACCTGCTCTGGTTTTTGAATCCGCTGAATATTCATTGTTTTGAAGAGCTTCCACAACATAATTAGGGGGTTGATTTACCTCATCAAGTTTCCGAAATAATCCTTCATCATCATATTCTAATTCTCCAAGTTCTTGCTCTGTCATTTGACTAAAATCTTTGAGCATTTGAAGTTTTTTTGGAGTAAATTCTACCGTGGGAACTGTAGGTGAAATCGTTTGTTGAGTTTTTTAAAGTGGTTTAAAAATTTTCTCTTGTTTTCTTTCAAAGGCTTCTTCACCAGTTAGTTTCTGTCTCCGTTTCTTATTTATCTCTTTCTGTTGCTTTACAACTTTTGAAACCAACTCTTGATGTTCCTTAAACTTTCTTGCTCTTTCTTCGGCATTCATTTTCTGTATTTATTTATTGAAAAATATCATTTAGTATCTCATCTTGTTTTACAACAATATATTTATATTTTCCAATCGTATGTTTCATATAATTTTCAAATTCCTTCTTACTACATAATGTAGAACAATTATCTCTCCAAAAATTATTTATATCTATTGAATTTAACTTAAATAAAATAAAAGTATAAGCATTATTTCTTATTGAGCATCGAGGGAGTTGAAAATATGACTGACTAAGATAAATACAATTACAAGAAGAATGTCTCCCTCTTGTATAGTAGCTATCCATTAATGTTTGGTTTCTCTCATTAACACAATCATCAAAGATAACAAGATTCTTTTTTGATTTATCTAAATCTTGCGGTGAAGGTATATCATCCGTATTATCACTGAGAATACAAGTTATGGGTTATGGTTTTGATTTTGATTTCTGTGTATCACAAAATAGTTGTATTATATCCTCAATGTTATAATCATTTAGTTTGTTTTGAAGTTTAAATAAACCGATAATGTTTTCCTTTTTAAGACCCGCATTAAAACCTTAAGATAGTAGTTGATACTCGGGTTGAAAACTTGACTTTGTAAAAATTATTAATTATCATAATCTAAAAAATTAGGACTAAGGAGCATCTTTAAAAGTAAACAGGTTTTTCCACATCCGCTTGAACCAACCATTAGACATCTCAATGAATTTGGAATATTTTTATGGTTATTAAATTTTATCTTATTTTCCCAAACGGGTAAAAAATCATTCATTTATATATTTGGAAAAAAAGTAATCTAACTTTTTTTGAGCTATTTTAGAAACATTATATTTTATCCTGAGTTCAGGTTTAATTTCAAAATAATCCATTATTTTATTTATAAAGTATCTTGGATTAACATTTCCATTAAAAATTATTTTGAATAATAAATATCATTAAACCCTTAAACATTTCCTCAATACAAATAGTTTCTTCCCTTATAAGAAATGGTGTATTATCATCATAATACTTAACATTCATCTCTCTTATTAAAGTTGTAAAGTATTTCATTTTTAGCCGCGTCGCAGACGCTGGTCATAGAGTGCCCTCTGCTGTTGTTCTTCTTCTTCTTCTTGTTCTTGTTGTTCTTGCAGAGAAGACAAAACCTCAAAGCTCCACCCATTCGGGGAACCATAGCTCCACCCATTGTGGGAGAGGCTTCATATAAACAAATATCCACCATTTTATTAACTCGCATTGCTTTGAGGCCTGTTTTGTAGGCCCGTGGTGTCTTGCTCTCTCACACAGTTTTCTTTCAAATCAAATTCGATATATCATTTCATTTTTCACAGTCGCTAACATAGTTTTAGACTCGGTTGAAAAAAAACGGGAAGAAAATCCGATGAAAGTTGCCCTTTATAGAACGAAATGAATTCTCAAAGGCCTGTAACTTCAAGTCCATTGAGATATATATTTTTTAAATCGCGGCATGGTCAGTCATACACCGCCCGAAATAACAGACGGGAAAATGCCGAGATATATTGTTGTTTTTTTTTAAATCGCGGCATGGTCAGTCATACACCGCCTGAAATAACAGACGGGAAAATGCCGAGATATATATATTTTGTTTAAATTGCGGCATGGTCAGTCATACACCGCCTGAAATAACAGACGGGAAAATGCCGAGATATATAAAAAATTCGTCGCCACACACGGGAAATTGCCGAGATATATTTTCACTTTGCACAAAAATAACATCAAGTAATCGAATCAATAGGAATGTCCTGTGCCTATAACATCGACGTTATAGGCACAGCTGCATCTAGGCATTGTGTAACATCGACGCGGCTTTTGTTTTAATTAAAACTTTTTGTACTTGTTGGTTCTAATTTAGAAGAGTTATATATTTTTCTATATTTTTTATTATCATTAATTAGAAGATAATCACAGAATAAACATTGTTTGTATGAATCCTCATCATTAAGCCCCACTCTATCACAAGCCGGACAATTCTCTAATTTATCATATGGAGAGTCTGGAAATTCTTTCATATTTAAACAGTAAATTTTTACTTAAACTAAACGCAAGTTTTTTTTAGCTAATAAATACAATGTTTCAAAACACAAAAGACAAATTTCAATCAATCTCTACTTCGGTGGAAGATATAGAAAAATATGTCAAAGATGTTAAATTGAACAAAGATAAATATGGAAATTTTTGGATTAAACCCGTAATGGAAAATAACATGAGTCCCTCTATTTCATTTAAAGGAAGAGCTCTAACTATACCTGGAAAAACATCCATTAAAGTAAATATAACAAAAGTTTCTCCTCTACTCCTGGCGATTTATTCAAAGCTTGAAAAAGTGATTGATCGTGATATTTTGAAAAAGAATGATAAGACCATCAACAATACTCGTGGAGAAATTTGTATTTACTTTAATAATCCAAAGGATGTAGATCTAAGTAAAATGAATGATGTTAATATTTCTGGTGAAATGTCATTTCGTTCTATGATAGTTAGAGATTATTTAAAGATAACTTTTGATATTAAAAATGTAGAGATTGAATCCATTAATGAAAGAAAGTATATAGATATTGATGGGAATATTTTTTCTGCTAATTAAATATGAGTCATTACAGCAGTGAAGATTTTATGATTTCATTGAACTCGGACGATGGTGATGATAGTATTTCATTGAACTCAGATGATAGTTATGATACTATTAGTTTGTACTCAAATGATAGTTATGATAGTAGCTTTATTGATGACTCCGAGTATGATTCTGAGTATTCAAGTGATAGTTATGACTCAGATGATTCCGAGTGAAAAAGTGTTTTATTTTAAGCACAGCGATATATATATATAACGGAGCTGTAAAGCTCAAAAGTGTTTTATTTTAAGCACAGCGATATATATAAAACACCACGTTTTATCACGCTATAAATATGGTTTATTGTGATACTTGTGAAAAAGAAGTAAAATATTACAAGCATCATTTTCTCACCGCAAAACATATACGCAAGACACTACCTCCTGCTCCACCTAAAACAAAACATTGTAGTCTCTGTAATAGAGATATCCTAAAGAAGGGTTTCAAAGCTCATCTTAAAACAAACAAACACTTGTCAAAATTGTTTACTATTAAAAATACTGATGGTGCTTTCAAAAATCGTATCAGAATACGCATATTTGACTTTCATCCTCCTGGCCCCAACTCAATTGTTGAGGCTGTGGATATCATCAAACCCTCTGTGAAAGATTTTATTGAAAAGACTCTTATTGAGTTGAAATCAATCAAGTTCTATATGGGTATTAAAATGAAAATCTCAAAAGAAGATCTATTCACTGGTGATGTTATCACTGATAGAGCTTACATGTTAACTAAAAACCACTTTATATCTTCATATCAAGATTTTAAAACATCAGGAGTCTATGATCAACTGATCCGACAAGAACAAAAACTTGAGCATACTATTACTGGAAGTGGTTGGAATATAGATCAGATACTATTTATTGATATTCATATTCTTAAATCAGATCCTCTAAATGCTTCTTCTTACATTGATTTACCTCATGTTATTAAAAATAAAAAAGCAGTTATCAATATCAAAAATAAAGACACAATGTTTTCTCTGGTCTATTCTGAGACATTTACATCCTCCACATTTTCATGATGAAAGAGTATCTCATTATGAAAAATATGAGAATACATTAAATATGAAAGATCTAAAGTTTCCAATGGCTTTAAATGATATTCCTAAATTTGAAAAGTTAAATAATTTATCAGTTAATGTTTATGGTCTAACAGAAACAAACAACATTGAGGTTTTAAAGCTTACTGACAATTGTAAACAAACTAATATTAATCTTCTATATTTTGATACAGAGGAAAATTCACATTATGCATACATCAAAGATATTTCAAAATTAATAAAACCACAAGTATGTAAAAGAACAAATAAAATATATGTTTGTAAGCATTGTCTTAACTTCTTCCATACACAAGGAAGATTAGATAAACATTCAAATTATTGTGGTGAACATAAATCAACAGTAATCAACATGCCTAAAAAAGGCTCAAAGGTCTCATTCAAAGATGAAAATAAAACGTTGAAACATCCATTTGTTATATATGCTGATTTTGAAAGTATTTTAGAAAAAATTGATACTGCTTCTCCAGACCCAAAAGAATCATATATAAATAAATATCAAAAACATACTCCTTGTGGTTTTTGTTATTATATCAAATCATCCGTTGGTGATGAATATAACAAGTTAGAGGTGTATAGAGGCTCAAATACCCCAGAGGAGTTTGTGAAATGACTAGAAAAAGACTGTATTCGATTAACCAAGATAATGAGAGAAACCAATAAACCAATGTCCTTGACGAGTGAAGAAAAAAGAGAATTTAGAAAAAACAATGTCTGTCATATTTGTGAAAAAAAAATTGGTAAAGGTTTCAAGGTTAGAGACCATTGTCACCTCACTGGTAAATATAGAGGTCCGGCTCATCAAAGTTGTAATATTAATTATAAACTCCCTTCTTTCATTCCCGTCTTTCTTCATAACAACGCTAATTATGACACTCATCTATTTATCAAGGAACTCTCAAAGACCTCTGGAAGTATCTCAGCAATCCCAATCACAGATCAGAAATATATTTCATTCACAAAAACAATCTTTATAAAAACAGGCTTTGACTTTAATAATAAAAAAAAACTTATGATATAACTAATATTAGATTTCTTGACACATTTAAATTCATGAATAGTTCCTTGGCTGAGTTGGTTGAAAATCTAAAAGAGTTTCCATGTCTTTCAGAGTATTTTTCAGATAAAGATTTACGAACACAAAAGGGAATTTATCCCTATGACTATATGGACTCATTTGAGAGATTTACTGAGACAAAACTCCCTTCAAAGGATTCATTCTATAACATTCTAAATAATTCAAATATTTCAGATGTTGATTATTAACACGCACAAAATGTCTGGAATCATTATGGAATTAAGAACATGGGTGAATATCATGATCTCTATCTCAAAACGGATGTTCTTCTTCTAGCTGATGTCTTTGAGGCTTTCAGAACAATCTGTCATTCTAATTATGGATTGGATCCTGCTCACTATTACACTGCTCCTGGATTGGCTTGGAGTGCTACGTTGAAGATGACTAAGCAAGAGTTGGATCTTATAACAGATGTTGATATGCTCTTGATGATTGAGAAGGCAAAAAGAGGTGGAATTTCACAAGTCTGCTCGAGCAGATACGCAAAGGCAAATAACAAATATCTTCCGAATTATGATACAACGAAAGAGAGTTCTTACTTGATGTACTATGACGCAAATAACTTGTATGGCTGGGCAATGTCTCAAGCACTTCCTTATGGAAAACTTAGATGGGTAAAGGAAAAAGACTACAAAAAGGTTTTACAAGATGTATGTATATCTACACAAGCTGAATTAGATTAAAAAAAAGTTGGTTATTATTTTGAAGTTGATTTGAAATATCCAGAGGAACTCCATGACCTACATAAAGATCTCCCGTTTGCTTGTGAAAAGGAAAGTCCAAAGAAGGAGTGGTTAAGTGATTCTCAACAATCATTTAATGTAAAGGGTAAAGCGTCTGAGAAGCTTCTAACAACACTATACAACAAGAAAAATTATGTACTCCATCAAAGAAATTTGAGACAATGTCTTTCAAAGGGTCTCCGTGTTGAAAAGATACATAGGATTCTCAAGTTTAATCAGAGTCATTGGTTCAAAAAGTACATTGATTTTAACACACAAAGCAGGATTAAATCAGAGAATGATTTTGAGATAAACTTCGCAAAATTAATGAATAACGCTGTATTTGGCAAGACGATGGAGAATGTTAGAAAGAGACAAAACATTCATCTAACTACTACATGGAAACAAGCATCAAAATTAATCAACAGACCAAACTTCTCGAGAGAAGAAGTTTTTACGGAAAACTTTAGTGCGATATATTAGTAGTGAATATATGTTGCTTCTGGGACACTCTCATTTTCCCATTGACTTACATGTTAATTTTCCTCTTAACCTCATTGCCCATTAACACCTCTATTTCTCCCACCCTAATCTTTATGAACCTTTTGTCTATAGTACCTATCCTTAATGTTGTTCATTAGACCACTCAAACACTACAAATATTTGTTTTCCCTTATAGACCTATAATCCTTCTTCTACATATCATCTGGCAGATTATCTTTGACCCACTCAAACATCGACCCATTCACTTCCATGTTAATTTTCTTCTCACCTCTTTACGAACCTTTTAGCCTTTTGACACTCAAACAATGATTCCCCCTTGGTCTTATGGTACTCTTACTATCAATTATCCCGAGTAGACCACTCAAACATTGATCCTACAAATATTTGTTTATGCGTGGGAAATAATTTAATTCTCTTGCCACTCCCTTCACCATCTAATATATTAACAAAAAAGATGTTTGAGTTTGGTTATTTATTAAGTTATTTTAACTGAGCTGAGATAAAATGATAAACCTCCCTCAATGTTCTTGTTTGAGCGCCTCCAGTGCCACACACTTTTTGGTAGGTTCTGCCCACCTTTTGTGAAGCTCCGTCCACTTTTTGCTAAGCCCCGCCCACTTTTTGTTAAGTCACGCCCACTTTTTACTAAGCCCGCCCACTTTTGTTAAGCCACACCCACTTTTTGCTAAGCACCGCCCCTTTTGCTAAGCTCCGCCCACTTCTGCTAAGCCCCACCCGCTTTTGCTAAGCCCCACCCACTTTATAAACTCTTCAGCATTGTATCATTTCCAGGTAATACATTACATCATTTTCAGGGAATTCCCATCACATCATTTCCAGTTAAGACACGCCCAGGGAATTTCCACAGGAAATGACACACCCAGTCCTTATAAAAGGCACCGACCACACAGGCTTTTTCAAACACGCTTTCTGCTTCACTTGAGAATGGACTACTATGCCGAAATGGAATGGGATAACTTTGCTATTCCTTGGAGTCCTACTACCTGTGTAGAACTCAACCTTCAGATTGATGAACTGGACTCGAACCTCTTATCAATCAATGGAGGTAAGTTTGTTTATTTATTTATTTATTTATTTATTTATTTAATTATTTATTTAATTCTTTGTTAGATTTTTTTTTTTTTTTTTTT
Source organism: Myxine glutinosa (assembly GCF_964187855.1). Classification (NCBI taxonomy): domain Eukaryota; kingdom Metazoa; phylum Chordata; class Myxini; order Myxiniformes; family Myxinidae; genus Myxine; species Myxine glutinosa. Next base: position 62,438,729 of record NC_136265.1, read on the forward strand.
AGATGAGACTCGTGTAAGAGTTAACAAGGTTTATTTTAATATTCATAGAGCTTGATTTATACAAATAAAAATATTGTATTAAATTAATATTGTTATTTCCTTTCACAGGAAATTGTATCTGAGATACGAAATGAAAATTCTGCTTTTAACACAACTTGGGATGAAGTTATTTTTTTGTTTGAAGACATTTTGAACAACCAAGACCCCCAGAACGAGTTCTACCTTGATGACCCAGCCAAAGAGTTATACCTTGGAGATCCACAAAATCCTGAAAAAGAGTTTTACCATGATGATACTTGTTGTGAGTTATCAAAACAAAACCCACTGAACAAGTTCTACCTTGATGAGCCAGAATACAAGTCACACATTGGAGACCCACAAATTTCTGAAAATTGGGAAAGGGGAGTTCTCCCTGATGGTCCGCAGTTATACTATGTGAGACACATCATAGAAACCCTAAAAAATTGTGAAACGGGACTTCTCCCTGATGGTCCGCAGTTATACTATGTGAGACACATCATAGAAACCCTAAAAAATTGGGCAAGGAGAGTTCTCCCTGATGGTCCGCAGTTATACTATGTGAGACACATCATAGAAACCCTAAAAAATTGGGAAACGGGAATTCTCCCTGATGGTCCGCAGTTATACTATGTGAGACACATCATAGAAACCCTAAAAAATTGGGCAAGGAGAGTTCTCCCTGATGGTCCGCAGTTATACTATGTGAGACACATCATAGAAACCCTAAAAAAATTGGGAAAGGGAACTTTTCCCTGATGGTCCGCAGTTATACTATGTGAGACTTATCACGGAAACCCCCAATATTTCTGAAAATTGTGGTTCTACCTTGGAGACTTGGAAAGATGGTTATATTTTTGGAGACTCGGAATGGGGGTTTTGTTTTGATGACTCGGAATGTGATACCTATCTTGGAGGCTCAACAGGAATGTGGTTATACCTTGGGAACTTGGAAAGTTGGTTTTATTTTGGAGACTCTACCTGTGGGGTCCATCTTGGAGACTCTTTGGATTCTAAAGCAATGAATAATGTTCTTTGTTTAATGACGCTTGATTTAAGCAATATCAAGAAAGTTCGAGGAAGAAATGCTGGAAAATTCTTTCTTCCCATTTCTACTTCTTCAAACTTGAAAGCCTTGAAAGACAGAATTGGCAGAAGAGTGATGACTCCATCTACATCTCGCTGTCTGATGATATGGACCAACTTCTATCTACTCATCCCAACTCTCTATTCCTCATATGTGGTGATTTCAACTGTCATCATGCCAGTTGGCTGGGTGTGGGTACCTCTCTCACCAGCCATGGCTCCTCAGCAAAGGACTTCTGCGACTCACTGGGACTGACACAATCTGTCAATTTCCCGACCCGGATCTCAGTCAACGGAACATCTTCTCTTCTGGACTTGGTTATGACTAACTTCCCTGAAAATGTCTGCTGCTCTTCTTCTGCTCCGATCGGATCATCTGATCATGTCCTTGTTAAAGTGGACATCTCTCTGACCATCCTCAGGGAGCCTGCTCAGCGTCGACGAGTCTGGCATTTCACTCAGGTCAACTGGCACGGTCTTCAAGCAGCCATCAATCATCTGGACTGGTCTCCCATCTCTACCACCTCTGACATCAACTCATCCTGGGAATTCTTCCAAAGTAAATTGCTCTCTCTCATGCACAGATTTATCCCATCTCGTCATTATAGGTGTCCAGTTGTCATACCCTTCCTCCCGTCCATGGTACACGGAATCTTGTGGTGAGGCTGTTGCCCAGAAACAACTTGCCTTCGTCTCCTGGAAAGCAAATCCAACGGAAGGAAATCTCATTTCCTTTCACAAAGCTCGAAACAAGTGTGTGTCCACCCTCAGGAGAGCCAGGAAACAATATCTCTCCGTTCTCAAGACCGAACTCTCTTATCTGTCTCCCTCTTCCAAATCCTGGTGGCGTCTTGTCAAATCCGTTTCTGGTGTTTGTTCCCCCTCCATCCCCTCCCTTACCTCAAACGGCTACACAGCTGACTCCGCACGTGAAAAAGCTGAATGCCTCAACTCTGTGTTTGCCTCTAAATCTTGTGTCCCAAACCCATCCCTCTCTGTACCCACCATACCCAGTCGTACCCTGCTGCTCCTGGACTCCGTGTCCTTTCCTCCTGACAAGGTGGAAAAGTTTCTGTCAACCCTCGACTCTGATTCTGCAACTGGACCCGACGGCATCAGCGCACGGGTCCTAAAATCCTGCACTGCTGCTCTATCTCACCCTCTCTCTGTTCTCTTCACCCTCTCTTTTGCTCAAGGTCAACTGCCATCTGCTTGGAAATCAGCCAACATCACCGCTTTGCACAAAAAAGGTGCAAAAACAGATCCTAGCAACTACAGACCAATCAGCCTTCTCCCAATTATCAGCAAAGTCATGGAATCCATCATTGCTTCGGATATGAAATCTTTCCTCTTCTCCAATGGCTTGATCTCTGATCATCAATTTGGTTTCAGACCAGGTCACTCTACTCTGGACATGCTGCTTCTGCTGTCTCAACAATGGATGGAGGTCCTCAATGCCAAACAGGAAATTAGAGCTGTCTCCCTCGACATATCACGTGCCTTCGACACGGTCTGGCACCCCGCTCTGCTCACCAAACTCTCCTCCTTTGGTATCCATGGAAATCTCCACGCATGGCTGGCGGACTTCCTCTCTAGTCGTCGTCAACGTGTGGCCCTGAATGGGTTTCTCTCATCTCCTCTTCCTGTTCAGGCTGGAGTTCCCCAAGGCAGTGTTCTGGGCCCCGTGCTTTTTCTGGTCTTCATCAATGATCTCTCTGACTCTCTCGAAAATCCTCTCTATCTCTTTGCTGATGACTCCACTCTCTGCCGCTCCATTCCTCTTCCCTCAGATCGGCAGTCTGCTGCCTCCTCACTCTCTGAAGACCTGGACAAAATCACAGACTGGTCAAACAAGTGGAACATGTCTTTCAATCCTGACAAATCTCACACTCTTACTATGTCTCTCCGAAAAGATCGACTGGACAACCCTCCCATCTACTTTCTCAACAATCCTCTCCAAGAAGTTCTGTCGCTCAAGATTTTGGGTCTCACTATCTGCCATGATCTTTCTTGGGAAAACCACATTTCCAAGCTGGCCTCCAAAGCCAGTCGCCGACTGGGCATCCTCCGTCGTGCGAAGTCCTTCCTCGGCACACCTGAGCTCCTCACCACATACAAGGCTTTCATCCGCAGCTCAATGGAATACTGTTCTCCCCTATGGGCCGGTGCTCCTGCCTCACACCTAGCTCGGCTTCACGCTGTTGAAACCAAAGCTTTCAGAATTATTGGAATCTCCCGCGATGAAGCTATCTCTGAGGGCCTTTCACTCACTCACCGCAGGCAGGTAGGTGGTCTTTCTGTCTTCTACCGACTCCTCTCCGGCCTTGCACCCCCAGCTCTCTCTGTGCTCTGTCCCCCAAATATTCCTACAGGTCGCACAAGATCTGCCAGCAACCCTCTGATGGTTAAACTGCCGAAATATCGGCTCTCTGCTCACCTTCACTCTTTCATTCCTCTTTTCTCCCGCCTCTGGAACAAACTCCCTCACTCCCTTCAATCCCACTCCTCCCTCCAGGTCTTTAAAACAGCTGTTCACCACCATCTCTTATCTTCCCCCATCCAAAACCTTGATCTTTTCTACCCCCGCTAATTCACCCCAGATCCACCTTGTTTGAAATTCCAACTTCTTTCCTGGAAGTCCTGGCAGTGTCCATATGTTTTATACCTCTCCCACCGCCCCCTTCCCATGCCCCCCCCCCCAAAGCCCTCGCCCTCTCTCAGATCTCTCGATGTCTCCATGTCTCTCGGTCCCTGCTCTCAAATGTTGTGTTTGTGTCCTTCCCCCTCTCTCCCCATCTTGTCTACCGCTCCCGATGTTATATGTTTTATGTGTCGGTTTGTCTTTGTGTGTGATTAATGTTCGCTCTTTCACGAGCCTCGATCTTGTATACAAAAAAAAAAAAAAAAAAAAAAGAGGAAAAAAAATGAAATACGTATTTAAAAAAAAGAAGAAAAAAAGATTATGTTAGGGTTTGGGTGGGATTTTGAATGTGAGGGTTAGGGATGGGGTTGGGTTAGGGATGGGGTTGGGTTAGGGTTGGGATTTTGAATGTGAGTGTTAGGGTTGGGGTTGGGTTAGGGATGGGATTGGGTTAGGGTTGGGATTTTGAATGTGAGGGTTAGGGATGGGTTGGGTTAGGGATGGGGTTGGGTTAGGGATGGGGTTGGGTTAGGGATGGGGTTGGGTTAGGGATGGGGTTGGGTTAGGGATGGGGTTGGGTTAGGGTTAGGGATGGGGTTGGGTTAGGGATGGGGTTTGGGTTAGGGATGGGGTTTGGGTTAGGGATGGGGTTGGGTTAGGGATGGGGTTGGGTTAGGGATGGGGTGGGGTTAGGGTTTGTATATTATTATGACTCACTCACACATACACACACAAAAGTTAAGCCCCAACTGAAAAGTTGAGGGATTCTGTGTTTGGGGTTCACAGATCTCAAGAACGTATCCCCATTATACACACACAAAAGTTAAGCCCCAACTAAAAAGTTGTGGGATTCTGTGTTTGGGGTTCACAGATTAAAAAACGTATCCCCATTATACACACACAAAAGTTAAGCCCCAACTGAAAAGTTGAGGGATTCTGTGTTTGGAGTTCACAGATCTCAAGAACGTATCCCCATTATACACACACAAAAGTTAAGCCCCAACTAAAAAGTTGTGGGATTCTGTGTTTGGGGTTCACAGATTTAAAAACGTATCCCCATTACATTTTATTTATTTATTTATTATTTTCAAGGGTATTATCTGCTTACTTGTGTTTTTTGTAATTCTTGCGAGTAAAATGAACCCAAGATTTCTTCTCCATTTAAATCATATAATTTGTAGGTCCAAGGAGCTGTATCCATTACATCAATGATTTTAAATAATTCACGAGTCCATTTTTGTGTATAACCTTTCTCAAAATAACTTTTCCATTTGTATATTCTTACAATATCACCAACTTTAAACTTGGGCTTTCTCAAATTAATCTCCTTTTCATATTCTAATTTTGTAAATCTTTCCGATGGTTTTGATTTTGTTGATGAATGAACTTGGGTTATTGTAATTATCGACAATATCCTGAATTAAATACACACATTTTTGAGAACCGAGTTGTGTGAATTTTTTATATAGTCTCTCTTTCAAAGTACGATTAAAACGCTCAATAACAACTGCTTTGCCTTCATTAAAGGTGCTGTATAATTTAATACCCTCCCCTTTAAGAAATTTCATAAATATTTTGTTATAGAACTCGGTTCCCTCATCAGTCCATAACTTCTTTGGTTTCCTTTTATTCCTATCAAATATTAGCTTAAAGGCTAACATTAAAGTATTACCTCTCTTGTTTTTCAAAGGAACAACCCAGGCAAATCTACTCCTCAAATCAATAACGGTTAAAGCATACCTGTATCCCTTATCATTATTTAGTTCGATTAAATCAGCGGACCATATGTGGTCAGTGTATTTAGAATAAACTTTCCTTCTTTTAAACTTTGTGATTATAGGTTTATGTAATTCATTAGCCAAAAGCTCCTCAGTCTTGATAACATCATTGGAGTTTAATAGTTTTTTGGGAAATAACCAAGACCAAGTTTCAATTTAACACATCATTTTTTTCACAATAAACCTATCAACTTTCTCTCTCAATGTCGGATTTCGTATCAAGGACAAATTATACAACATTTCTCTGTCTGCTTCATGTTTTTCATCCAATGTAGTGGTATTCCCATAAGCAATATCATGCTTCATACACACTTCATCAACCCTATTTATAGGGCTGGACCAAGGTTTAGGATTGTCAGCCTCATCTAATCTTTTATCCAAGTTTGTTCCTGGACCACAGAAAGAATACCCTGGAAGGTGTAATTCCCCTGGAATTCCAGTTGTTGTAAATTTACTTCCTGACACAAACTTTTGCATGTCTCCTCCACTTTTAGGAGAGATGAATTGGCACTTTTTAGAGCCACACACTTGACATATTCCTTTTTGATAAACTCTATTATTTTTAGCTTTAACATAAGAGATATTTTTAGATTTAGTTTTCTTTTTACATTTGAGACAATAACTCATATTTATTTCTCAGAAAAATTCCGACAGAGTATCAAAACCTTTTTGGTTTTCAACATATACATTTCAATCTTTATTTTTAAAACATAAAGAATCCTAAGGAATGCCTTCACTCTCTCCTCCATTTATTTACAAATAAAACTAACTAAAGTCAATTACACCGACATCATCAACCACATAATCTTTTCCTTCTTCTTCTTCTTTATCCCCACTTTCTCGTTTAAATCTCCTCCCTGAAACTGAAGACATTGACGTCGTTATTCTTGAAAATAATATTTTCATTAGACTTCTCATTTCTTTATTTTCCTCCTCAGTGCGTTGAGTTTGATTTATTTGCTGTAATACCTTCAATCTTTTATTAATCTCACTGATTTCCATCTTTTTATATTTTTCCTCCCTCTCTCTTTGCTCCCTCTCCTCATTCTCTCTTTTCTCCCTTTCCTCCCTCTCTTCCTTCTCTCTTTTCTCCCTTTCCTCCCTCTTCTTTTTCTCCCTTTCCTCCTTCTCCTTTTTCTCCCTTTCCTCCTTCTCCTTTTTCTCCCTTTCCTCCTTTTTATTTTACTCCCTTTCCTCCTCCTTTTTCGCCCTTTCCTCCTTCTCCTTTTTCTCCCTTTCCTCCTTCTCCTTTTTCTCCCTTTCCTCCTTCTCCTTTTTCTCTCTTTCCTCCTTCTCTTCTTCAACTCCTTCCTCATCCCTTGCTACCCTTGAGTTTGAACTCCAAAGAATATTATACATATACTCATCTGGATTTTGAGATATTCTTGTATCTATAATTATTTTTCTCATAATAGGATACCAATAAGATTTGTTGACGATTTCTAAAACAGTTTTATATTTTATAACTTTGAGAAGATCATTTTTATTTAATACTTTAAACAAGTCTCTATTTGTGGGTTTAACAATATCAGTATAAGGCCAGTTTTTTATGACAAAATTCCCATGTATATGCTCCAAATCATAAGGTATGTAATACCGAGCACCCTTTTCTTGTAGGTATCCTTGAATACAAAAATTATAATTCTCTTGTAACCTTCTTCCTGCCATTTAAGTATCAGAAATATATGTGAGATTAATATTATGACAGGTAATACCACCCCATCTTCCCACTACCAAATCGGTTTGTATTCCTCGGCTTTCTATCCTTATCTCATTACCTTCCTTCTTTGTCATGCTAACCATCGCTATACTATCATATATTTTTCTTTTCTTAAAACCATGTATTTGTTGTTTATTAATTGTACTTCCACATAAATCCTTATCCTCACCAAGTGGATAATATTCTTCTTTATGAGACTGATTCAAATCATGTAGGTCTTCTATGTTTATTGAAAAAGACCAATTATACCCTAAATCAGGCATATCATACCCCCATTTATTAATTCGCATATTAACTATATGTCCTTCTTTATAAAATTCAATTGTAAGCAGGTAGTTAAATTCAATGAGGAAAGGTGTATGGTCAGTATAACCAGGTGTTGTGGTTGTAAATTTTACTTGTTTAACAAAACGTGCTGTTTTCTTTAAAAATATATATTGTGATCAATCACTAAATCTAATTAAGTCATTCGCATCTGTAGGGTTTGGATAATTGATTAATTTATAAGTATTCTTCATATTAATATTTTTACTTACACTATATTTTTGTCGTTCAGCCTGTGCCTTTGTATAATAATTTGATAAATCAATATCCTGAGAGGATTTTCCAAAGATAGAACCATCTTTTCCAACACAAGTCATTTATATTAGATTAAAAATGATATCATAAAAATTTTCATTATTGTTGAGTTGAAATAATACATATAAACATAATTGACCACAACATTTAGAATTAATTTCTTGAACTTGAAATGTTTGATAAACACCATTCTGTAAGAATTGTATTACTTCAACAGGTGGTGGCATACCATAACTATCAAAATAATATTTATCCTGACTATTATGAATACAAACCCAATGAGAACCATTCTGTGTGTCTAAATTCATAATAATATTCTTTGTATTCTTTTTTATATGTATTAATTCATCTCTCATACAAATAACCACATTATCAATTTTTAGTGTTTTACAATACTTGGCGAGTTCTATATTTGACGTTGTATTCTTTCCAAATTGTTTAAACCATTTATCCATTTATTTATGAGAAAGATACAATCCATTACCCCGTTTAGTTAGTTTAACACCCGCTTGAGCGATAGAGGAGAGCATATCTCCAACCAACAATCTAGCTTTATCAGGTAGACTTTCAAGTTTTTGAGCAAAATCTACAATTACACCACTTCCACTAATTTGTTTCTCCAACTCCTAGTTATGTCTTTCCAATTCTTTTTGAGCTTTTAGTTGTGCCTTCCTTTCGTTAGCAGTTTTTACTGCTGCTGAAATACCACCAGTCAATGCTCCCGCCGCACTTAAACCAGCAAATAAAGGAATTAGAAATGGGAGAAATCCTCCTCTTGACTCGTCTATTGAATATTAGTGGGGCGGCTTAGCCCAAATATTCAAAAGAATTGTGCATTTTGTGAAACAAGCACCAAATTTGGCACAAATGTACATTAATATGTTGCGAACATTTTCAGATATTGGGCCACTTGAAATTCCGTAATTTTTTTTTTCAAATTTTTTCAAATTTCGTAATTTCAAATTTTTCGGGTGACACCGTCACAATTTCGGTCTTCGAGGCCGGCCGATAGGCAAAGTGTGACCGGAAGGGACGAGGTTCTCCTGACCACGTGGCCCTCGATCTGGGAAGCGAGAGGCGTTCCATTAGTGGACGCGCCCCTCACGCCCGACTTTTGGGCGGCCCCGGCAGGCCGTTTGTTTTGACGTTCCGTGACAGGCCCCGCACCCCCACCTCCGGGCCGACCGGAAGCTTGTGCTGAGTACATCATACCTGAACAACTCAGTGAGGCAGAACACAGCAGTGCACACCAGGGTGACCCCTTCAGTGCATAAACCAATCAACCTGTCCACTGCAGGGCATATAGAAATGAAGTTATTTTCTGCATATAATAATAATATAAGTTCAGTTCTATATAACAATTTCTGTTATCACCACTACCACTACAACTACCACTACTACAAGCTTTGTCTGGAATTTTGTGGACTAACAGACAAACAGACATACAGACAAGCTGGGATCAAAACATTACCTCCTTCCACCATTGAGTGTAGAGGTAAACATCATGGAAATTATATCATGCCCTAGATTTAATTCATGCTTACCCGTGTATTTGCTTCACTGGTTCACAAGGTCTTTTGCATACATGTAATTCAGACTCTCGTCTTCATTGCTGACCACACAATGTTCGCAACATATTAATGTACATTTGTGCCAAATTTGGTGCTTGTATCACAAAATGCACAATTCTTTTGAATATTTGGGCTAAGCCGCCCCACTATATCGGCCGGCCTCGAAGACCGAAATTGTGACGGTGTCACCCGAAAAATTTGAAATTACGAAATTTGAAAAAAATTGAAAAAAAAAATTACGGAATTTCAAGTGGCCCAATATCTGAAAATGTTCGCAACATATTAATGTACATTTGTGCCAAATTTGGTGCTTGTATCACAAAATGCACAACAGGTTTGCTCTGCTGCTACACTATATTTCTTTAACATAGGTTTCGTCATTTTAATTTTAAGTGAACCAGTATCATTTAGTGTTTTTACTTGTGTGTGTGTGAGTAAAACATCAATTCTTACAGCTCCTTTTCTTTGAATTGTATTAACATTAATAATACAAGGCTTTTGATTTTGAATACAAGATGTTAATTTATTAAGATTGATTTGATTAACATATACCCCTACCATTTATTTATGAGAAAAAACCTATGTGTTATTAATCATAACACCATTATCTGTATTAATCTGTAATTCTGTTTCTTCCAAAAGCAAACAATAAGCATTAACTTCTTCATTCTCTCCTCTTTCAATGTATAGAGAAGTATCCACTCTATTAGACTTTATAGTTTCCTTTTGAGAACTCAGGTCAATTGTGTAGATTGTATAAAGTTTTTGAAACGCAACCATATCCAAAATAGGTTCATTATTACCGTTGCTTTCACACACCTTTTGGTAAGACTTGTAGGCTTCCGCATAATCTTTTTTTTCCGAAACCAATTTCCAATCTATCTCGCGGATAAAATGTGCCATCAAGAGAAACCCGAAGTTGTTTCACCTTAGCATTATCACTCAGCGCATTATTCTTATTAGTACCGTCCTCTCCATCTGGTTTTTAAAAAATGAGCCAGAGGTATCGTGGCTTTCCTTGAAGAACACCCAAATTCCAAGTGTAGGTAGTGTGTTCCAGTTTAACGTGTTGACAGCTTCTTTTAAGGTATGATACATTTAGCGGTTTCTTTGAGTTAAGTCTTCTATTTAACATCTCTTCCGTTTTAAGATTAGGAGTATATTCACTGATATACCAACACAAATCATTAATAACAAATTTATTGTTGTCTCCAAAAAGCATTTTCAACCCCAAAAAGCAACCTATTTACATTATCATTCCTTTGTAGTTGAAATCTAATTTTAAGACCATACAAAACTTTGTCATAATCGCAAAATCCAAATCTACCTTTCAGAGGTACTGCTACGGTAAAACTATTCTCTGGTTTTGTGTCATCATTATACATTGCCTTACTTTGACTATAACCAGGGTCTGTGTTTGTACCCGTTGACATATCAGGAATAAAACCTTCAACAGCTCCCTTACCCATTCTATCACTAAACGAATATAGTGTAAATTTCATCATTTCAGATGTAGCAGAGACATAATCAACCGCTTCAACCTCTTGTGTTCCAATATACAGGCGGACACTATGAAACATTTTCCAGAAGAAATCATTTACGAGTGTAGCATTAGTATTATTCGCAGCCTTAGTGAATTTAAATTTACACAGCAAGAAACTATCAGCTATATTCAAGTAAGTTTGTTGATTATTTATTTCAAAACTTTTTGTTCCATTTGAATTCCAGTCTGTTCCTGTTATAGCATTTACCTTGAAATAGTCTTCCTTTTTGGTGGAGTTTGAAATGATAATCGTATCATCCAAATCATAGATACTATCAATCGCTTCCATACTTGTATTTATATAGCATTAAAATTGTTGAAACCCTGACCCAAGTATTTTAATGATTTTTTGTCGTTCTTGTGAAGATAGTTGAGTTTTACCTTTTTTAATTTCTTTGATTGCTTGTAATTTATGAGACTCCTTTTGAGCATCTTTTATACTCTTTATAGCACCCGCAACTGAACCCACGGCAGAAGCAGTTGAACCAATTAGGTCTTTATGTTTAAGGATGGTTGAACCAATACCCATTAGAGTATCAATTATCCCATCTCCTTTATTTCGAAATTGATGACCTACACCTCGTTGTCTCTTAGGTTTATAGTATCCTCTCCCAAGAAACATACCTTCACCCTTATAGTATGGTGAAAGGTACATGCCCTCCCCTGTAATTATTTTATATTTTCCCAACTCGTGTTTTCTCACAATAACCATTATTTATTTATTGAAAAACTTCACGTAGGTGAATTCTGATGGATATAATTTCATCATTAAAGGATAACATACAATTATCTTGGTCGGTTATCCTAAAATTTACTCTGTATATGGTTTTTCCTGACACAGGTAAATAGACAAGATTTTTTGGTTCCATATTAAATTTATAACCAATCGGGGATGAGTATGCACTGAATGAAAATATTGTATTTGTTCTTATTCCATCGTTATAAGCACCATCAATCAAATCACAATGAATTAATACTGAATTTATACCGGAGGATATTTGGATAACATTATCACTGTAAAACGTCCCGTTATTTTCAACCTTTTTTGAAGAGAAACCCAATAGCTCTCTAAACGAATTTTCAATCGTGAAATCAACTTTATAATTATTTTGAAGTTTAATAGTTGATTTTGAAGTGTGTTTTTGAATATCTATTACCATATTTTTTGGTTCATCACCTTTTTCTTTCATAAGGCGAGAGACTTCAGAAGATATTTGAGAAATCTCGTAAGCTCCGGGTGAAACGGTTATAGTTTTATATTCACTTCCTGGATTATAACTAAACTTGTTGTTTTTCTCTGTGATATTAAAAAGTGTATTATAAGTTTCCATCGACAATAAAGAAGCCTCACATGAGACAAGGGGGTCAAGTTGTAGTGGGTAAGGGAATGAAGCTGTGTAATCACTCGTTGTGAAATTAAAACTAAGAATTGTGCTTCTCATCTTATTTAATATCTAATAAAATATCTTTGTATTGACATTTATTAATTATTTTCATATTCATCAACTGATCTAAAATGGCGGATGCTTCATTAAAACAATTGTTGTTTCCAGCCTTCTTACTACCTAACAACAATAATAACCTATTAACTAATTGTGATGGGTCATTTGGAAGAAAGCTAACACCCGAACCAAGCTTACTTAAAGCATCAATAATATGCTTCTCCTTCTCATTCTTCTTACTTTTACCAGCAACAGAAACTCTATAATCAAGTGCATTTAGTAAATCAATATATACCCTATCTTCCTCTCTTTCCATATCAAGTGGTTCCTCAAAATATTTTGAACCGCTGAATCCGGAGTTTGTTCGAAGAAACATTAATCTTGGAGTTAATTCAACATTTGGTTGAGCAGAACTTATGAACACCAATTTATCATTAAATATCAATAACTTTTCTTTCACAAGATGGAACTGTGCTAGTTCTTCTGTTGGAATGAGACCTGCTCTGGTTTTTGAACCCGCCAAATATTCATTGTTTTGAAGAGCTTCCACAACATAATTAGGTGGTTGATTTACCTCCTCAAGTTTCCGAAATAATCCTTCATCATCATATTGTAATTCTCCAAGTTCTTGCTCTGTCATTTGACTAAAATCTTTGATCATTTGAAGTTTTTTTGGAGTAAATTCTACTGTGGGAACTGTAGGTGAGTGTTGAGTTTTCAAAAGTGGTTTAAAGAATTTCTCTTGTTTTCTTTCAAAGACTTCTTCGCCAGTCAGTTTTTGTCTCCGTTTCTTCTTTATCCCTTCCTGTTGTTTAACAACTTTTGAAACTAATTGTTGATGTTCCTTAAACTTTCTTGCTCTTTCTTCGGCATTCATTTAGTATTGAAAAATATCATTTAATGAATTGTAAAGGTCAATGGGAAAATTTTCCTTTTCTTCATCATTATAGTAAATGTGTTGAAATAAATCCTTTTCTTTAAATATTTCATCAAATTCTTTATTGGTATTAATACGAGTTGTTATTTCTTCTTCACTAATACTTGTATCTCTGCTTTTCATACGTTTGCGTTGAGTCTCCTCATCGATATCAAAACCGAATGATAAAATCTTAACTCCATCACCACACAATTGTTTAATAATTTGTCTCATTCCTTCAGGATTAGTTTCTAAAATCCCAAGACCATTAGATTTTACTTTATTTAACTCACTCTTACAATGTGAATATTTTGTAGAACCAAGAGAGACCTCCTCAAATATTTGACCTTCGTTCCTCAATCGCATATGTTCCTCCATTGAAATGTAGTAATAATCTTTCCCTTCTACTTCTCCTGGTCGCTTTGCTCTGGTTGTAGTACTCACAAAACGAATCATAGGGTGTTTTAAAAAAAAACTTACAATCTTTTCATTTTTACTATTCAAGAGTTTAGATTTATGAAAGTTCTTTCCTGAAGCAGATTTACCCACAAGATTAATAATAATAGTTATCATTTATATATGTAATTATGTTTAAAATAAAAATACATCCTTTAATATCTCATCTTGTTTCACAACAATATATTTATATTTTCCAATCGTGTGTTTCATATAATTTTCAAATTCTTTTTTACTACATAACGTAGAGCAATTATCTCTCCAAAAATTATTTACATCTATTGAATTTAACTTAAATAAAATAAAAGTATTGGCATTGTTTCTTATTGAGCGTCGAGGGAGTTGAAAATATGACTGACTAAGATAAATACAATTACAAGAAGAATGTCTCCCTCTTGTATAGTAGCTGTCCATTACTGTTTGGTTTCTCTCATTAACACAATCATCAAAGATGACGAGGTTCTTTTTTGATTTATCTAAATCTTGAGGTGAAGGTATATCATCCGTATTATCACTGAGAATACAAGTTATGGGTTTTGATTTTGATTTCTGTGTATCACAAAATAATTGTATTATATCTTCAATATTATAATCATTTAGTTTGTTTTGAAGTTTAAATAAACCGATAATGTCTTCCTTTTTAAGACCTGCATTAAAACCCTGTGAGAGTAGTTGATACTCGGGTTGAAAACTTGACTTTGTAAAAATTATTAAATTATCATAATCTAAAAAATTAGGACCAAGGAGCATCTTTAAAAGTAAACAGGTTTTTCCACATCCGCTTGAACCAACTATGAGACATCTCAATGAATTTGGAATGTTTTTATGGTTATTAAATTTTATCTTATTTTCCCAAACGGGTAAAAAATCATTCATTTATATATTTGGAAAACAAGTCATCTAACTTTTTTTGAGCTATTTTAGAAACTCTATATTTTATCCTGAGTTCGGGTTTAATTTCAAAATAATTCATTATTTTATTTATATAGTATCTTGTGTTAACATTTCTATTAAAATTATTTTGAATAATAAATATCATTAAACCCTTATACATTTCCTCAATACAAATAGTCTCTTCCCTTGAAAGAAATGGTGTATTATCATCACAATACTTAACATTCATCTCTCTTATTAATCTTGTAAAGTAATTCATTTTTGGTTCTAATTTAAAAGAGTTATATATATTTTTATATTTTTTATTATCATTAATTAAAATTAAATCACAGAAAATACATTGTTTATATGAACCCTCATTATTAAGCCCTATTCTATCACAAGCCGGACAATTCTCTAATTTATCATATGGAGAGTCTGGAAATTCTAAATATCCTTCAGAACTTATCATATTTATATGGTAAATTTTTACTTAAACTAAACGCAAGTTTATTCATTAATAAATACAATGTTTCAAAGCACAAAAGACAAATTTCAATCAATCTCTACTTCGGTGAAAGATATAGAAAAATATGTCAAAGATGTTAAATTGAACAAAGATAAATATGGAAATTTTTGGGTAAAACCAGTTATGAAAAATAACATGAGCCCCTCTATTTCATTTAAAGGAAGAGCTCTAACTATACCTGGAAAGACATCCATTAAAGTAAATCTAACAAAAGTTTCTCCTCTACTCCTGGCAATTTATTCAAAGCTTGAAAAAGCGATCGATCGTGATACTTTGAAAAAGAATGATAAGACCATCAACAATACTCGTGGAGAAATTTGTATTTACTTTAATAATCCAAAGGGTGTAGATCTTAGTAAAATGAATGATGTTAATATTTCTGGTGAAATGTCATTTCGTTCTATGATAGTTAGAGATTATTTAAAGATAACTTTTGATATTAAAAATGTGGAGATTGAATCTGTTAATGAAAGAAAGTATATAGATATTGATGGGAATATTTTTCCTGCTAATTAAATATGAGTCATTACAGCAGTGAAGATTTTACTATTTTATTGAACTCGGACGATAGTGATGACAGTATTTCATTGAACTCGGACGATGGTGATGATAGTATTTCATTGAACTCAGATGATAGTTATGATGCTAATAGTTTGTGCTCAAATGATAGTTATGAGAGTAGCTTTATTGATGACTCTGAGTATGATTCTGAGTACTCATGTGATAGTTATGACTCAGATGATTCTGAGTGAAAAAGTGTTTTCGTTTAAGTATAGTTTCATATATAAAAAGCCTGTAAAAAGGCACTTTCTTCTATAAGTGTTTTACTTTAAGCACAGTTTCATCTTTAAAAAAGCCTCTTAAAGGTGTTTTACTTTAAGTATAATTTTGCTATATAAATATGATCAAAGCAACGTATTGCGACGTTTGTGAACAAGAATATAAACTATACAAAAGACACCTTAAAACTAACAAACACACATTTAATCTACTTCACCTACTATCTCCTATTCAGATGGAAACAAAACACTGTTCTGCCTGTAATAAAAATATCCTCAAGAAAGGCTTCGAAATACATCTTAAAACAAATCAACATTTATCAAATTTTATCACAACTAAAAACTCTGATGGTGCATTCAAAGGACATATTAAAATAAGAGTCTTTAACTTCAAACCTCCTGAACCAGAGTCTATAGTTGATGCTGTAGAAATAGTTAAACCTGCTGTTCAAACGTTGATTAAAAAAACACTAAAAGAAATGAAACCACTTAAATTTTATATGGGAGTAAAATTAGAAATGACAAAGGACGAAGGAGTTATAGATACACCATACATGAGAACTGAGCCACACTTTATATCTTCATATCAAGATTTTAAAACATCAGGAGTCTATGATGAACTTATTAAACAAGAGCAAGATGTGGATAATTCAATCATAGGAAGTGGATTCAATATAGGAAAAATTATTTACATACACATTCATATTCTTAAATCAGATCCTCTAAAAGCTTCTTCTTACATTGATTTACCCAGTGTTATCAAAAATAGAAAAGCAGTTATCAATATCAAAAATAAAGACAATAAATGTTTTCTCTGGTCTATTCTAGCACACTTACATCCTCCACATTTTCATGATGAAAGAGTATCTCATTATAAAAAATATGAGAATACATTAAATACGAAAGATCTAAAGTTTCCGATGACTTTAAATGATATTCGTAAATTTGAAAAGTTGAATAATTTATCAGTTAATGTTTATGGTCTAACAGAAACAAACAACATTCAGGTTTTAAAGCTTTCTGACAATTGTAAACAAACTCATATTAATCTTCTATATTTTAATTCAGACGAAAATTCACATTATACATACATCAAAGATATTACAAAATTAATAAAACCACAAGTATGTAAAAGAACAAATAAAATATATATTTGTATGCGTTGTCTTAACTTCTTCCATACACAAGGAAGATTAGATAAACATTCAATTATTGTGGTGAACATAAATCAACGGTAATCAACATGCCTAAAAAAGGCTCAAAGATCACATTCAAAGATGAAAAGAAAACAATAAAACATCCATTTGTTATATATGCTGATTTTGAAAGTATTTTAGAAAAAATTGATACTGCTTCTCCAGATCCAAAAAGAATCATACACAAATAAATATCAAAAACATACTCCTTGTGGTTTTTGTTATTATATCAAATCATCCGTTGGTGATGAATATAACAAGTTAGAGGTGTATAGAGGCTCAAATACCCCAGAGGAGTTTGTGAAACGACTAGAAAAAGACTGTGTCCGATTAATCAAGATAATGAGAAAAACCAATAAACCAATGTCCTTAACAAGTAAAGAAAAAAGGGAATTTAGACAGCCAAAGGTTGCCTGTCATATTTGTGAGAAGAAAATTGGTAAAGGTCTAAAGGTTAGAGACCATTGTCATCTCACTGGTAAATATAGAGGTCCGGCTCATCAAAGTTGTAATATTAATTATCAACTCCCCTCTTTCATTCCTGTTTTTCTTCATAACAACGCTCATTATGATACACATCTATTTATCAAGGAACTCTCAAAGACTTCTGGAAGTATCTCAGCAATTCCAAACACGGATCAGAAATACATTTCATTCACAAAAACAATTCACACATCTCCTATTACTCATATCAGATTTCTTGATACATTTAAATTCATGGCAAGTCCATTGGCTAACTTGGTTCAAAATCTAAAAGAGTTTCCATGTCTTTCAGAGTATTTTTCAGATAAAGATTTACTAACACAAAAGGGAATTTACCCCTGTGACTATATGGACTCATTTGAGAGATTCAATGAAACACAACTTCCTTTAAAAGAAAATTTCTATAACAAATTAAATAATAGTCATATATCTGATAAAGATTATGTACACGCACAAAATGTTTGGAAAAAATATAACATTAAGAATCTTGGTGAGTATCATGATTTGTACCTCAAAACTGATGTGCTTTTGTTGGCTGATGTGTTTGAGGCTTTCAGAACAATCTGTCATTCTGGATATGGATTGGATCCTGCTCACTATTATACTGCTCCTGGATTGGCTTGGAGCGCGATGTTGAAAATCACAAAACAAGATTTGGATTTAATAACCGATGTTGATATGCTTTTGATGATTAAAAAGGCAAAGAGAGGAGGAATTTCACAAGTCTGTTCAAAGAGATATGCTAAGGCAAATAACAAGTACATTCCAAATTATGATCCATCGGTAGAGAGCTCCTACTTGATGTATTATGATGCAAACAACCTGTATGGCTGGGCAATGTCTCAGGCTCTTCCTTATGGAAAACTTAGATGGGTAAAGGAAAAAGATTACAAAAAGGTTTTACAAGATGTATGTATCTCTACACAAAAAGAATTGGATGATTCAAAGGTTGGTTATTATTTTGAGGTCGATTTGAAATATCCAGAGGAACTTCATAACTTACACAAATATCTCCCATTTGCTTGTGAAAGGAAAGTCCAAAGAAGGAGTGGTTAAGTGATTATCAACAATCATTTAATATAGGTGAATCAACAGAAAAATTACTTACTACATTATATAACAAGAAAAATTATGTTCTACACCAAAGAAATTTGCGACAATATTTATCAAAAGGTCTAAGAGTAGAGAAGATTCATAGGGTTCTAAAGTTCAATCAGTCATTGGTTAAAGGGGTACATTGATTTTAATACACAAAGAAGAACAGAGTCAAAAACAGATTTTGAGAAAGACTTTTATAAATTGATGAATAATGCGGTCTTTGGTAAGACCATGGAAAATGTGAGGAAAAGACAAAATATCAGACTATCAACATCTTGGAAACAAGCATCAAAATTAATTAATAGACCGAGTTTTACTAGAGCTGAGGTCTTTACTGAGAACTTTTGTGCGATCCATTTGATTAAAGAGAGTATTGAAATGGACAAACCTATTTATATTGGAACATCAATTCTTGATTTATCAAAGTCATTAATGTATGATTACTTTTATAATAACTTGAGGAATAAATATCAAAATGATGTTAATCTACTTTATATGGATACAGATAGTTTTATTTTACAAATTAATACTGATGATGTTTATTCAGACATGAAAAAGGACATTAATATCTATGATACAAGTAATTACAGTCCAGAGAGTGAGTTGTTCTCTTCTAAAAATAAAAAGGTGATTGGAAAGTTCAAGGATGAATTGGGAGGAAATGTTATGAGTGAATTTGTGGGATTGAGGTCGAAGGCTTATGCTTATAAATACATTGTGAATAACGTTGAAAAGACTGATAAGAAGTTAAAAGGTGTAAAGAAAAATGTCATTAAAGAAACAATAAACTTTAAGGATTATTATAACTGTTTAACAACAAAGAAAGAAGAGTTTAGAAAGATTAATGGAATAAGAAGTTATAAACATCAATTATATTCAGAAGAGGTGAATAAGAAAGCATTGGGGGCTTTTGATGATAAGAGGTTTATTTTAGAAAATGGAATTTATAGTCTCCCTTATGGTTATATAAGTATATAAGTGATAAGTTAAAAAGGGGGGTTGGGGATTTTAACGGGCTACCGCCACCTTTTTACTATTATATAAATGATAGAACCAAGTACCAACCAGACTAAAGAGTGGAGGTGTAATCAACCTTGGTATATAAATGGTAAACATAACGAATGTGAAAAATATGAAATAGGTATAATTGAAAAGACAACTGGTAAAAAATTTTACAAAACAAATAAGAGAATTAATTTAAATACCGGTGAATTGGGTAAAAAAGATGAAAATATTTTTGAGTGGACGGAAAACTTTGATGGTTGTCAGGAAAATATATACTTTAATTTAAAAATGGTATGTGGCACTGGAGGCGCTCAAACAAGAACATTGAGGGAGGTTTACCATTTTATCTTAGCTCAGTTAAAATATCTTAATAAAGAACCAAACTCAAACATCTTTTTTGTTAATATATTAGATGGTGAAGAGAGTGGCAAGAGAATTAAATTATTTCCCACGCATAAACAAATATTTGTAGGATCAATGTTTGAGTGGTCTACTCGGGATCATTGATAGTAAGAGTACCATCAGACCAAGGGGGAATCATTGTTTGAGTGTCAAAAGGCTAAAAGGTTCGTAAAGAGGTGAGAAGAAAATTAACATGTAAGTGAATGGGTCGATGTTTGAGTGGGTCAAAGATAATCTGCCAAATGATATGTAGAAGAAGGATTATAGGTCTATAAGGGAAAACAAATATTTGTAGTGTTTGAGTGGTCTAATGAACAACATTAAGGATAGGTACTATAGACAAAAGGTTCATAAAGATTAGGGTGGGAGAAATAGAGGTGTTAATGGGCAATGAGGTTAAGAGGAAAATTAACATGTAAGTCAATGGGAAAATGAGAATGTCCCAGAAGCAACATATATACACTACTTATATTTGATGAAAGAAAGCGTTGTGATGGATAAACTTATTTACATTGGTACCTCAATACTTGATTTATCAAAGTCCTTGATGTATGATTACTTTTACAATAACTTGAAAAAGAAATATCAAAATAATGTTAATCTGCCAAATGATATGTAGAAGAAGGATTATAGGTCTATAAGGGAAAACAAATATTTGTAGTGTTTGAGTGGTCTAATGAATGGTTTCTGGTCTTTATCAATGATCTCTCTGACTCTCTGGAAAATCCTCTCTATCTCTTTGCTGATGACTCCACTCTCTGCCGCTCCATTCCTCTTCCCTCAGATCGGCAGTCTGCAGCCTCCTCACTCTCTGAAGACCTGGACAAAATCACAGACTGGTCAAACAAGTGGAACATGTCTTTCAATCCTGCCAAATCTCACTCTCTTACTATGTCTCTCCGAAAAGATCGACTGGACAACCCTCCCATCTACTTTCTCAACAATCCTCTCCAAGAAGTTCTGTCACTCAAGCTTTTGGGTCTCACTATCTGCCATGATCTTTCTTGGGAAAACCACATTTCCAAGCTGGCCTCCAAAGCCAGTCGCCGACTGGGCATCCTCCGTCGTGCGAAGTCCTTCCTCGGCACACCTGAGCTCCTCACCACTTACAAGGCTTTCATCCGCAGCTCAATGGAATACTGTTCTCCCCTATGGGCTGGTGCTCCTGCCTCACACCTGGCTCGGCTTCACGCTGTTGAATCCAAAGCTTTCAAAATCATTGGAATCTCCCGCGATGAAGCTATCTCTGAGGGCCTTTCACTCACTCACCGCAGGCAGGTAGGTGGTCTTTCTGTCTTCTACCGACTCCTCTCCGGCCTTGCTCCCCCAGCTCTCTCTGTGCTCTGTCCCCCAAATATTCCTACAGGTCGCACAAGATCTGCCAGCAACCCTCTGATGGTTAAACTGCCGAAATCTCGGCTCTCTGCTCACCTTCACTCTTTCATTCCTCTTTTCTCCCGCCTGTGGAACAAACTCCCACACTCCCTTCAATCCCTCTCCTCCCTCCAGGTCTTTAAAACAGCTGTTCACCACCATCTCTTATCTTCCCCCATCCATAACCTTGATCTTTTCTACCCCCACTAATTCACCCCAGATCCACCTTGTTTGAAATTCCAACTTATTTCCTGGAAATCCTGGCAGTGTCCATATGTTTATACCTCTCCCACCCCCCCCCCCTTCACATGCCTCCCCCCCTTCACATGCCTCCCCCCCTTCACATGCCTCCCCCCCAAAGCCCTCTCCCTCCCACAGATCTCTCGATGTCTCTCGGTCCCTGCTCTCAAATGTTGTGTTTGTGTCCTTCCCCCTCTCTCCCCATCTTGTCTACCGCTCCCGATGTTATTTGTTTTATGTGTCTGTTTGTCTTTCTGTGTGATTAATGTTCGCTCTTTCACGAGCCTCGATCTTGTATACAAAAAAAAAAAAAAAAAAACTACTTTATATGGATACAGATAGCTTTATTTTGAAAATTAATACTGATGATGTTTATTCAGACATGAAAAAGGACATTGGTACCTATGACACTAGTAAATACAATACAAAGAGTGAGTTGTACTCTAAAATAAATAAACTGGTGATTGGAAAGTTTAAGGATGAATTAGCAGGGAATGTTATGAGTAAATTTGTGGGATTGAGGTCCAAGGCTTATGCTTATAAATACATTGTGAATAACGTTGAAAATACTAAGAATAAGTTAAAAGGTGAAAAGAAAAATGTTATTAAAGAAACAATAAACTTTAAGGATTATTATAACTGTTTAACAACAAAGAAAGAAGAGTTTAGAAAGATTAATGGAATAAGAAGTTATAAACATCAATTATATTCAGAAGAGATAAATAAGAAAGCATTAGGAGCTTTTGATGATGAGGTTTATTTTAGAAAATGGAATTGATAGTCTCCCTTATGGTCATATAAGTATATAAATGATAGACTAAAGAGTGGAGGTATATAATTGAAAAGGCAATTGGTAAGAGAATTAATTTAAATATACTTTAATTTAGAAATGATACATAATAGTAAACAAACAAAGGAATGGAGAATGAAACAGGATTGGTATATTAATGGAAAACATAATGAGTGTGAAAAATACCAGATCAAACAGTTGGAGATGATAATGAAACAAAAGGTTCTTAAAACATATATGAGGTTAAATATAAAAACAGGCTTCTTTGGCTATGGAAGGGATTTTGAGTGGACGGAGAACTTTGATGGTTTTCAAATAATGAATGGAATAACAGTTTATTATAATTTGAAAATGATATGTGGAAGAGGAGGATCTCAAACAAGGTCTCTTAGAGAAGTATATCATTTTATAGAAGCTCAAAAGAAAAATACTGATGAGGGGGTAGCATTCGTAAATATCCTAGATGGAGATGGTATATTTGGAATGAGTGAAACCACTGATAAAGTGTTTGTAGGGTGTATGAAAGAATGGGCAGAGTTCACTCGGTCAGACTAGGTGCCTTGCTGAAATATCAAACAAGAACATTTTATCTTGGCTCAGTTAAAATATTAGATGGTGTCGGATCATTGATATTAAGAGTAAAAGGTTCATAAGACTTAGATCATAGGTTCATACGGCCAGAAGGATCATAGGTTCATAAGGGTAGAAGGTTCGTAAATATTAGGGTGGGAGAAAAGAGGCGTTTTGGGATGCAGTAATATCTAAAAAAGTTAATGAAAAAATGAGGGCGAGAGGAAAAATGAACATGTAAGTGAATGGGGGGAAAATGAGAGTGGAGAAATAGGGGTGTTTAAAAAATCGATGAAATAGCCTAAAAGTCAGAAAATGGACTATTATTGAAGAAAATTAATATGTAAGTCAATGGGAGAGTGTCTTAGTTACAACATTTATTCCCTACTAATGTCCGATCAAAGTCAATTGATGCGTGGGCGATTGAAGCGACCCAGAGGTCATGTGGTTCAACACTCAGCAAAATAGCGGTGGAATGGAAAACCCAAAGGTGGGCGGTCCGCTTCGAAAGTCCGCTTATCCGCTTATCTGCTGCAGCGGACTAACGTTTTCGAAGCGGATAAGCGGATCGGAACAACCCCCGGAAACCGAAGCGGATAAGCGTAAGCGGACTACCGAAAAATTAAAGCGCATCGCGATTCGCCAAATCAGCTGTTAGCCTGAGCCGTTACTCTAGAATTGTGAATATTTATTTAAGTGAATAATAAGTGAAACCCTAACAACTCGGCTCTCGCCCAATCTCTTCCCACTCGAGTTCCGTGATGCTTGGGTAACTCTATTTCTCAGGCATAACACGCCGCTCCCGAGCTCTGCCTCGGTCGAGCGCGTGTTCAGCGACGGGTCGGACATCCTCAGGCCTAAGAGGTCGGCCCTGGCTGCACCGAACTTCGAGGCCCTCGTCTTCATGAAGGGCAACCTCCAAATCCTCAAGAAGGCCCACGAGGTGGAGGAGGAAGACGAGGACTAGTCAACAGACTGCTAGTCTGTTGACTAGTAGACTCTCTTGTCAAAGAAAGGACGGGCAAATTGATTTTTCTTTAATGTAACTTGCATATATTAAAATTATATTTAAATTAACTGTAGAGTAGAGTAGAGTCGAGTGGAAAACTTTATTTCAATAAATTTTGAATAAATTTTATTTAAATAAAAATGTATATTTTTGATCTTAAAAGCTTTGTTTGTCTTTGTAGTAGTTAGAAATGGCTATTTAGGCTTAAAAAGCATTAAATTCCCTTTAGAAACGTCAAAAATCGCTTTAAAAACGTCGAAGCGCTTTTAAAAAATCGAATCGAAGCAGATAAGCGGATAAGCGGTAAGCGGACTAAGATTTTCGGCCGCTGAAGCGGATAAGCGAATCGGACTACACGGGCTGGCGGAGCGGATAAGCGGTAAGCGGACTTAAAATTTTCCGAATCGCGCCCACCTCTGGGAAAACCTCCCAAAGACGCGCTCTGACGTACACGTTTGCGGTTCAATCAGCGAGTCTCCGTATAATCCTCAAAAGCCACTTTCTTTCACAGCCGTCCCCGGCAACGCACCGGGGAATAATGCCAGCCGACGCGACAAAAACCTTTTTCACAGAAGGCAGCGCGCGTGGCGAAATGGCGGACGGCTCTCACTCGAGCCGGGGCTTCGAGGTAAGGATACTCCGGAACCTCAATGCAGATACCCGACGACGCAGGCTCCACAGTACTCCGGCGATATCACCTATCGCAGGAACTTCCTTTCAAGGACTCAAAGTTCACTCGCACTGTACGCTCGCCCGCTCGGTATGGAGCTTCAACCAAGATCGTCTTTCCACTTCTCTCCACGCCTCTTCCTCTTCGCTCCCTTTGTCTTCCGGGTCACGATCAGATTTCCGGCCACATTTTACCAGGAGCGCTTTTTAACCTTTTCACCACAATAACCATTTCCTTCAAACAATAATAACGGCCGTTTCCTTTCCAACCCCGATAAGAATAATACTACATCACCAGCAAGGTTATAAGTGGAGGACAACCACACCCACGGAAGGGCCGAATCCGTAACAACATGCTTAATCTGAAAGCAAAGATTCTCTATGAAATTTGACAGATGTGTGGAGACTCGAACCAGGGTCCGAGAATCACGACTGACCAGTTGTCGTGGCAATGGGTCTGAGTAATGCCACCTGTCCGCAGGAGCTTTGGCCACTCCTGAAGATCGCAGAGCTTACAAAATTCACACTGCATTCAATTAACTGCTCATTAACCTTCACAAAATCCCAAGAATTGCTCCATTCTGATGCCAAACTTTGGACACAACGTGGGGGAGTAAAAAGACAAGAAAACATGCAGTAATTAAAATGGGGTTTATGAAAAGAAATAGAGACATGTCAGGTGCTTAAAGGACAAATGAGTCGGGAGGCATTTGCACAAAGGCAAAGTGAAAATAAATAACCTACGATGGCACCAAAAATAAATAACAGGGCTTGCACAACAACAGGGAACGAGCACGTGCTTGAGCTGGTTTAGGGTCCGGAATGGCCCAAACAGGCTGGTGTGGTGTTGAACGATGCACGACATTGCTGTCATGTGGGGCCGGTGCTCTGCAGGGCTAATGCTGTGCGTAGCTGGTCATGTGGGGTTGGTGCTGCACAGGGATGGTGCGATGCAGTGCTGGTGCTGCATGGGACTGATATGGCGCAGGGCTGCTGAGCATGTCTGGGCTGAAATGGAATGCCGTCTTCGATGTCTGCCACATCCTCCTCAGAATATCCATGATTTGGCCACAGAAGCACGTTGCCTCTGGATAAGTCTGAGAGGATGGCGTATCTTTAAATCACGATGATTGCCAATCCCACACACCCAAAGTCGTGCTACCACACATGAAAAAGCCCGAGTATGAGCGGGTACCATGCTGATGATGACATAACCAATCTTAACTAGTCGGCCGAGCGGGCCTACTCGTTAAGTAACCGCTTCGAGCGCTTACAAAGCCCGATTGACCCTCAGTTATCCGATGCCACAATCAAAATAAATCAGGACACAGTTTCTTCGGAAAAGGCCTTTTAGTACACAAGAATCAGCCAAATTTTACAAAGGGAGAAATAATGGCTGTTACATTCACAATTATGCAGAGTATGTATACATCCACATTATCCACAACATGACAGACCTGCCCTCTGAACTTTAACAATGACTTCACAACTCTGTGAGGTAGCTGGCACCACATTCATCTGGGATAAGAGCAATAGAGAGAGAAAGCTGGTGTGTTCTGCCCCCTCACACCTTGCACCAACTCGGATGAGCATGTGCCACCAATAATTCTGATGATTGTCTGGTGTCCAGACCAATCACGTTCCGCTTGCGGTCACTCCTCACTGTTCCCGATGTACTGCCTCCTTCATGTGCTGATGGTTCATACGCAGCATGAACTACAAGTGATTTTTCGCAGGAAAGTGCAGGAAGCAATTCATTGTGTCACGGACGCTTAACTAACCATCAGTATCAAAAGACGAAGCGGGAATTTGTCTGTTTAGGTGGCGCAGCTTAAAAAGCTGGATTCAATGCAAAGGTCCAAAGGGGTAAGAGGTGTTGGAAGTGTAAGAGAAATAAAGCGTGAGAATCAAAGAAAGTGAACAAAGAAATGAAACGACATGGAAAGCAGACTGTGAACAACAAAGGAAGAAAGAGGCATACAGAGAAAACATGGATGAAGGCTGGTCGGATGAGAATATGCACAAGGTGAATTTGAACGGGGTTCAAGGAGGGCTGGTGACTCGTAACGTGTCCTGTCGTTTGTTCGTGAGCTCGGCTCTCACTTTTTATTAGAATCTGCACCCACCGACTCACATTGCAGATCTCCACCCCTCTCCCACAGTCAGTAGGGGGAGTTTGCCTCCCGACAGATCCTTCCACCTCGTACCTGATTGGTGTTCCAGTACCCCAACTCCTGATGACAACTGTTGATTGGCCTTCACAGTTCTGGTGCACTGTCTCCCTTGAGATGGTCAATTGGTCTCAGGTGTTCACCAATCCGATTTTGTGCAGCTGTATGTGGTGTTGAAGCTGGGGGTTTCACCATGGCAGGCTGTGTGAGCAAGGATTATTTGGTGGAGGGACTGCAGATGGTGCATGTAACAATGTAACATGCGACATGAATGCAGAGAGTGTACGGAAGAGGAAACGTACAAATGGGATTTCTAACTAAACACTCTCAATGCATATCTGCTCAGATGAATGCAATATATCCTGAATAGCGAAACTGAATACTATGATATAACTAGCTTTACTCTTTGTGTATGTGCTTCAATATCCCAGAGAATACAAAATTACAACAATATGTTGGAAAACTGGCACTGCGGGCTGGTATTCAAGTTCCATTTTATTTCTTGGGAAGAGATGTGTTTTTAGAATTTGCCTCGTTCTCTGCAGATATTCTCTGTCAATTGTTTCCGCAATTGTTTTGCGAAATAGTTGGTCACACTCTTCTTCTCTGAGGTACATGCATGATGTTTTATTTTCTTGCTCCTGCATTATTGATCTTAGGTCGATATTTATTAGCGCTGAGGAAGCGCCTCTAGCGAATGACTTCCAGCCAGTGTAACGCGAATTCCTGTCACAGGAATTCTGAGATCATATAAGTGTGACGTGGCAGTTCCTGATTGGTTCGTGTTGGGGAACCCCTTCTCGCTGCCGACATGACGTAAATTCGCGCACGCGCACTGGTGAAGCTTACTCGATCTTACTCGATCCCATATTACATGTACTTTCATTGCATACAAATTATACTTCCTCCTAGAAATTCCATGCCCGAACCTCAGCGCAATCCAAGAGGATTCACTTGTTTTATCCAATTTTGTTGGTCAACCTCTTACGAATGGGCACTCTGCACATTTAGCAGCATTTTACAAGTCGTCTGAATACCATTTTACTAGTTTTAATGGTTCTGCAAATTTCCCGTCGTTTGGTTCGAAGAACATTAAATCATTAATATACATTAGATGTGTCACTTTTCCTGACCCATTGGACATTATCCTGTTAGATGTTCGGGTGTATCCCTGTCCTTGATCATCAATGAGTTTGCTCAGTAGGTCCAGAGCCGGGCAAAACAAGAGGGAGAGAGACAGTCACCCTGGAAGAACACATGTGGTATCTTCACTTCTGGTGTTATCATTCCCATTTTGTCATGTCGCTTTTTCTGTCTCAGTGCTGCAATATCAATGTGGTATTCCAGAGCTCCGTTGCTTCCTCAATGAGTTTGATTATTTGGGGATTTAGCTTGGCAGGGTGCATGCATTTTACCATCCACAAATGAGGGACACCAGCAAAAGCTTCTTTGCTTTGTCTATCCTTCAATGCATTTCATATCATGATAAATGGGAAAATCCTTCTTACAAGCAGAACACAAGAATGGCCTCTCGTTTGTTGGAATATCCATGTGCAGTTTTCAGAAGGTGGAACGAAGTCCTCTCAAGACTCAAAGTAGCCACCTCCATTTCGGTAAAATATCATGTTTCACAATCCAAATTGTGAAAAAGTCTTCTCAATGTTTTCTTCTGAGGATTATTTCCAGGATTGTCATTGTACCACAAACAGCCTCCAATTGTTTTAGTCTGTCCAACGATTCCTGGGGACTGTTTTAAAGTTCTAAGAGAGGTCCTTTATCATCCCCATTTTGTCAGAATTCTACAGCTTCCAGGTTCTCTTGGGCCTCATTTTTCAGATGCTGATTACTTGGTCAATTTCCTGATTTCCACATTATTTCGATCAAAGTCGCTGGTTACTGACCCTTTGATTAGCAATGCCATCTTTTCCTTTTCATGCACAAGTACAATGTCCTGTCGCAATGCTTTGTTTTCTCTGTTCACAATTGATGGGATGATTTGGTCACACGTGAGGACTGCATCCTCATGTTCAACCAATCGCTTTTGGTTCATGCTGCCTTGTTTTTTCTGAGAACCAGATGTTGAAATTTTTTCAGTTGTCCCAATGGTGAACGTTGCACACATTGTTGTCCTTTTGTGTATGCAGTTATTTAGACAGTTGTTTTTTCATATCCTGATAGAAGGTGACCGGTATTTTCTGTTTCTACCTTACAGAACCTACACCTTTTTGAATAAAAGTCAAGAGCAAGAACACTGAACGGATCAGGAAACAACAGAACAAAAGGAGCAGGAGAAACAGGGGGAGGAGGAATGGGAGGGAAACACCAACAGCAGAGGTGAAGGATAAAATAGAGGGAGAGTTGGGCAAATAAGACGAGTATGAAGGAAAGATGGGTAGTGGCGGCTGCATGGGTCGACAAGATGGATACAGAAGAAAATTTGGAAGGAGAAGGGTTTGGAGTGGGTTGTTAACCAGGGAACAAAATATCACGGATTGGATGAGGGAAGAGTGGAGTGACTTGAGATGGCGGTGAATTGGATCAATCGTGCCATCTTCTTGAAGATCTGTCGGGCTTAACCTGTACGTCTTCTCTTCTTTGTCTCTTGTGCATGGATTTTTGATGCCGCTTCAACTTGGATTGATACAACAATGCCTTGGTGCACACAGAACATGTGTGGCGCATCTCTCCGGTGTGTATTATTTGATGCCACTTCAAATTGGAGAAGTCAACAAAAGCATTGAAGCATTCAGAGCACTTGAAAGGTTTATCTCCGGTGTATTATTTGATGTCGCTTCAAACTGAAGAGATGAGTAAAAGCCTTGAGGCATTCAGAGCACAGGTAAGGCTTCTCCCCTGTGTGCATAATTTGATGTTGCTTCAACTCGGAGAGATAAACAAAAGCGCTGAGGCATTTAGAGCACTTGTAATGCTTCTCTCTGATGTGTCGTATTTGATGCCGCTTCAACCTTGAGACGTCAATAAAAGCCTTGAGGCATTCAGAGCACTTGAAAGGTTTATCTCTGGTGTGTATTATTTGATGTCGGTTCAACTTGTAGAGATCAATAAAAGCCTTAAGGCATTCAGAGCATTGGTAAGGCTTCTCCCCGGTGTGTATCATTTGATGCCGCTTCAACCCTGAGACCCGACCAAAAGTCTTGAGGCATTCAAAGCACTTGTAAGGCCTCTCTCCTGTGTGTACCTTTTGATGTGTTTGTAAATGTGATGAATGAGCAAAATTATTGCCGCACACAGGACATTTATAAGGCCTCTCTCCTGTGTGAGTTCTTTGATGTGTTTGTAAATGTGATGATTGAGCAAAATTCTTGCTGCACACACGACATTTATCAGGCCTCTCTCCTGTGTGAGTTCTTTGATGTGTTTGTAAATGTGATGATTGAGCAAAATCCTTGCTACACACAGGACATTTATAAGGCCTCTCTCCTGTGTGTTTTCTTTGATGTGTTTGTAAATTTGATGAATGAGCAAAATCCTGCCCACACACAGTACATTTATAAGGCCTCTCTCCTGTGTGTTTTCTTTGATGTGTTTGTAAAGATGATAATTGAGGAAAATCCTTGCCACACACAGTACATTTATAAGGCCTCTCTCCTGTGTGTGTTCTTTGATGTACTTTTAAAGATGATGAATGAGCAAAATCCTGCCCGCAAACAGTACATTTATAAGGCCTCTCTCCTGTGTGAATTCTTTGATGTATTTGTAAATGAGATGAACGAGCAAAATCCTTGCTACACACAGTACATTTATATGGCCTCTCTCCTGTGTGTGTTCTTTGATGTCTTTGTAAATGTGATGAACAAGCAAAATCCTTGCCACACACAGGACATTCATAAGGCCTCTCTCCTGTGTGTTTTCTTTGATGTGTTTGTAAAGATGATGAAAAAGCAAAATCCTTGCCACACACAGGACATTTATAAGGCCTCTCTCCTGTGTGCTTTACTTTTTGATGATTCAAGGATGCTAACCAAGAAAATTCATTGTTGCACACAGTGCACTTGAAAGGTTTCTCTCCCATGTGCATCCATCGATGCTTTTTCAAACGTGAAGCAAAAGGAAACGCCTTGTTGCGTACAGAACACAGGTTGGGTGTCTCTTCTGTGTGTATCCATTGATGCATTTGTAAAAATGATGAACGAGCAAAATTCTTGCTGCACACAGGAAATTTACAAGGCTTCTCTTCTGCGTGTTCTACTCTCTGATAATTCAAGGATGCTAACCAAGAAAATTCCTTGCTGCACACAGTGCACTTGTATGGCATCTCACGTCCTGGTGTTGCTTGACATAATTGGGAACTTGACTTGGAATAAGAAACCATTTTCAATTGATTCTCTGCAAAGACAATTTAGAAAACCATCAATAAATCATTATTACTGTGAAACATGCATCATTTTTAAAAAGCACAATGTGCAGTACTCCATTTTCATCGAAAACTGGCCCTAAAGGACAAAGGGAGAAATTGGTCAAAGGAGGGTGTGCCCACCCACCCAACCCCTCCTCACTCTCTCTGGTACTGGCTGTGTGGCGGGTGGTCACAGAAGTCATCGCTCTCGGGTTCTGGGCTTGGTCGCGGGCGGTGGCGCATCTTTGGCTCGTGAGCGCCTGTGAAAAAGATTGATCAAAAGCGCTCCGGGGCAGTCATCTTCGCGAGGAAGAATCCGTCTTTTTGGCTCTCTTTTGTTCTGGCCTGGCTCGAGGAGGCTGCGCTTTGTGCTGTGTGAACCTGAGATTTATCGGGGCCTTGTGGAGCGTGGAAAGGCTGGAGGAGGAAGTTTTGCCACCGCTTCGCAGCTCAGGTTGCCATGTGGCGATTCGTGCCATCTCGTGCGCGGAGACTCGGGGACCATTCACGTTTGTCCTCGTTGGAGCAGGCTGTGTATCGGCCAACTCATCACACCATTTTCTTTTCTTTTATCATTCCCTGGTCTGTAATTGTGTCTGAGTGGAGGATCCTCAAATTCGGAGTTATCGTTTTTTTTTTACCTCCACATTAATTTTGACATTTTATCATCTCACAATTATTTCATTGAATTCTTTTTTTTTTTTTTTGCATTCATTCTTGTATTGTGAATTTTACTTGTCGTGTGTGTTTATTTGTTTGTGGGTTCGAGTGATAAACCATGTGGTTCCGTCGTACAGATAAGACCCTGGTTTTCTTCACCCACACCGCCGAAAATAATTTCGCCAAGTTTTGAACAGCTGCCTCGGGGTTAACTGTTCGGCTATCTGCCCAAGGCTGATTTTCATCGGCCACGGACTCGACAAATGGTGTAAGGAGTTTGGGATCCGAATCCTGTGAGACACTCAGTGGGTGAGTGCGACACTCGCCGGGGTGAGAGTGCAACACTCGCCGAGTGCAAATTGCGTGAAGCTTTTGGACTCTAAATTTTAAATGATCGTCTTTCTCTCATCGAGGGGGAGGGGATCATAGTACCGAGGTCCAAATTTCATAGTGATTGCTGCCGAGAGAGGCATGCATCGCATGCATCGAGGCACCGCATGCATCGAGGAAAAGAGAAAGAGTAAGTTGGTGTGTCCTGAACCTCACACCTTGCATCAACTCGGATGAGCATGCCACCAATAATTCTGATGATTGTCTGGTGTCCAGACCAATCACGCTCCGCTCGCGGTTACTCCTCACTGTTGCTGATGTACTGCCTTCTTCATGTGCTCCGATGGTTCATACGCAGCATGAACTACATGTGATTTTTAGCGGGAAAGCGCAGAAAGCAATTCATTGTCACGGACGCTTAACTAACCATCAGTACCAAAAGGTGAGAATGAAGTTGTGGAGGTTGAAAGAGGTGACAGTGAGGGAGGCATTAAAAGAGAGGCTGAGTATGGTGGAGGATGATGTGGTTGAGCTTGAAAGTGGTTGGATGTCAATTAAAGATAGTCTGTTGGGAGCCGTTCGTGAGGTATGTGGATGGACAAAAGGACCACCAAGGCACTCGGAAACGTGGTGGTGGGATGATGAAGTTGGAAAGAAGATTGACGAAAAGAGGAAGAAGTTCAAGGAGTGGTAGAGGGCGAAGAGTATGGGGGCAGAAAAGGCAGAGCATGAAAGTTATAAGGCAGCCAAGAAGGCTGCAAAGAAAGAGGTAGCAAAGACCGTGGAGGCATGGAGGAAAATCTTCGGGGAACGCTTGGATTTGGAAGTGGGTCAGAAAGCGGTATTCGGGATTGCAAAGCAGATAGCGAAAGAGAGGTGTGATGCGATGGGGATGATTTGCTTGAAGGATGACGTGGGACAAATCGTTGTGGACCCAGATGGAATTAAAGGAAGATGGAAGAGGTATATGGAAATACTGTTGAATGCAGAGAACGAATGGGATGGCAACATGGAGAGTAACCCAGTTTTAGGACTGGCAGAGAAGACAACTGAGAAGGAAGTTGAGGAAGCAATAAAAGCAATGAAGAGTAGAAAAGCGGGAGGGCCGACGGGAGTTGTGGGAGATATGTTGAAGGCAGCGGGAAATTGGGGTGTGAAAAGAATGACAGAGATCTGCAATCTCGTGGTGAAACAAGGCCGCATTCCAGTGGATTGGGAACTGAGTACCATCATCCCTCTATACAAGGGGAAAGGTGACACACTGGACTGTGGCTCGTATCGAGCGATAAAGTTATTGGAGCATGGAATGAAGGTATTGGAAAGGGTGTTGGAGAGGAGGATGAGGAAGAAAGTGAAGATTGACGAAATGCAGTTTGGATTTATGCCAGGAAAAGGAACGACAGACGCGCTTTTTATTGTAAGACAGTTGCAGGAGAAGTACATGGACAAGAGGAAGAAGTTGTTTCTTGGGTTTGTTGATCTGGAGAAAGCATTCAATAGGGTTCCACGTGAAGTAGTGGCATGGGCATTGAGGAAGTTAGGAGTGGAGGAATGGTTGATCAGAGTAGTGATGGCAATGTACAAAAGAGCGCGCACAGCTGTAAGGACGAAGGACGGGAACAGTGGTGAGTTTGAGGTGAAGGTGGGAGTGCATCAGGGGTCGGTACTAAGTCCACTACTATTTGTAGCTGTGATGGAGGTGCCGGCTTGGAACATTCAGGAGGGTTTACTGTGGGAGTTGTTGTATGCAGATGATCTGGTGTTGATTGCAGAAAGTATGGATGGACTGAAGGAGAAGATGAACAAGTGGAAGGAATGTATGGAGACAAAAGGTCTGACGATTATTATTGGAAAAACGAAGGTGATGGCAAGTGGTAAAGCATGTGGTGAGGTGGAAAGAACTGGGAAGTGGCCGTGTGCTGTGTGCAGGAAGGGTGTCGGAGTGAATTCCATTCAATGTACAATGTGCACTGAGTGGGTGCATCAAAAATGTAGTGGTTTGAGAGGGTCATTAACCAGTGTGGCAGCTACATTCAAGTGTAAGTTGTGCACAGAGGGAGCTGCAGATTGAGGAAATGTTGAGTTGGATCTTGGAGACGGCGTGAAGCTGGAAGGTGTGAAAACATTTTGTTACCTTGGAGACATGCTGACTGGAGAAGGTGGATCAGACGCGGCAACGATTGCGAGAATGAGATGTGCATGGAAGAAGTTTCGGCAACTGAGTGGCGTGCTGATGAGGAGGGGAGTGTCGTTGAAACTTAAGGGAAAGGTGTGAGAAGTGTTATGATTTATGGGAGCGAGACATGGGTAATGAACGTCGAGCAGCAACGAAGGCTGGAAAGGGTGGAAATGCAAATGGTTCGGTGGATGTGTGGAGTATCGTTGAGAGAGAGGAAGACAAATGATGAATTGCGAACGATGATGGGAATAGAGCCTGTGATGGATGCTGTGAAGAGAAACAGTTTGGTCATGTGTTGAGGAAGGATGAAAGTGACTGGTTGAGAAGAGTGATGGAAATGAATGTAGAACAAGCGTTATGCCTAGGTCCCCCGTCGGTGAAGTGATGTGAGTTGACAAAGTGGAAGACGCAGAAAACATGCTATGATATGATATTTCGCTCACAAGGTTCAGACATACATGGAGGCGGCCATCTTGGATTTTGACGTGGCGACCCAATTTTAAACAGCCTTCTTGCTTGTGCCTAGATTCACCCACACACCAGATTCGAAGTTGGTACTTCGCTTATTTTTGAAGATATTTCGCTCACAAGGTTCAGACATATATATGGTGGCGGCCATCTTGGATTTTGACGTGGCGACCCAATTGTCAATACCGTTCTTCCGTATGCCGAGGTACACCTACACACCAAATTAGAAGTTGGTACTTCACTTATTTTTCAAGATATTCCTCTCACAAGGTTCAGACATATATATGGTGGCAGCCATCTTGGATTTTGACGTGGCGACCCAATTTTAAACAGCGTTCTTCCTTATGCCGAGATACACCCACACACCAAATTAGAAGTTGGTACTTCGCTTATTTTTCAAGATATTCATCTCACAATGTTCAGACATACATGGCATCAGACATACATGGCGGTGGCCATCTTGGATTTTGACGTGGGTTGCACCCACTCACCAAATTTGAATGCGGTCCTTCGCTTACGCACGCCCACATGCCCGCACGCAAACACGCATGCCCGCACGTACACACGCACGCACGGACGGACGGACACACGGATGGAGGGGAAAGCCATAGTCCCCCTTTCGCTACGCTGTGCGACGGGGGACAATGAAGGAGTGGATGGGGAAGACCGAGAAAGACACGGCTAAAGATGGTCGCAGAAGAAATGCGGGCAAGGGGGTTAACAAGGGGAGATGCAGAAAATAGGGCAAAATGGAGAAGATTGTCATGGGGACCGCAAGGCTAACGCCCGCTCTTTCAGGGAAAATGGCCTTAAAACGCCTGTTGTTGTTGTTGTTGTTGTTGTTGTTGTTGTTGTAGTATCAAAAGGCAAAGCGAGAGTTTGTCTGTTCCGGTGACGTAGCTTAAAGAGTTGGGTTCGAAGCAAAGGTCCAACCGCACCGATGTAGAACCTCAGATCAGGAAGGTCATATCTCGTACCTCAGAGAGGTGTTGGAAGTGTAAGAGAAATAAAGCGTGAGAATCAGAGAAAGTGAACAAAGAAATGAAACGATATGGAAAGCAGACTGTGAACAACAAAGGAAGAAAGAGGAATACAGAAAAAACAGGGATAACTGGTCGGATGAGAATATGCACAAGGAGAATTTGAACGGGGTTCAAGGAGGGCTGGTGACTCGTCACGTGTCCTGTCGTTTGTTCGTGAGCTCGGCTCTCGCTTTTCATTTGAATCTGTACCCACCTACTCACATTGCAGATCTCCACCCCTCTCCCCCAGTCAGGAGGAGGAGTTTGCCTGCCGACAGATCCTTCCCCCTCGTACCTGATTGGTGTTTCAGTACCCCAACTCCTGATGACATCTGTTGATTGGCCTTCAAAGTTTACCAAAATGCTAAATTGTTTTTCACATTTGTTTTGCGAAATATTTGGTCACCCTCTTCTCCTCTGAGGTACATGCATGATGTTTCATTTTCTTGCTCCTGCATTGTTATTTTTAGGTCGAGCAGCATTTTACAAGCCGTCTGAATACCATATCCTGAATAGCGAAACAGAATACTACGATATAACTAGCTTTACTCTTTGTGTATGTGCTTCAATATCCCAGAGAATACAAAACTACAACAATATGTTGGAAAACTGGCACTGCGGGCTGGTATTCAAGTTCCATTTTATTTCTTGGGAAGAGATGTGTTTTTAGAATTTGCCTCGTTCTCTGCAGATATTCTCTGTCAATTGTTTCCGCAATTGTTTTGGGAAATAGTTGGTCACACTCTTCTTCTCTGAGGTACATGCATGATGTTTTATTTTCTTGCTCCTGCATTATTGATCTTAGGTCGATATTTATTTTATCCAATTTTGTTGGTCAACCTCTTACGAATGTGCACTCTGCACATTTAGCAGCATTTTACAAGTCGTCTAAATACCATTTTACCAGTTTTAATGGTTCTGCAAATTTTCCGTCGTTTGGTGCGAAGAACTTTAAATCATCGATATACAGTAGATGAGTCACTTTTTCTGACCCATTGGACATTATACTGTTAGATGTTCGGGTGTATCCCTGTCCTTGATCATCAATGAGTTTGCTCAGTAGGTCCAGAACCGGGCAAAACAAGAGGGAGAGAGGCAGTCACCCTGGAAGAACACGTTGTATCTTCACCTCTGGTATTTCGATCTTTCCGTCTGAGTGATGCAATATCAATGTGGCATTCCAGAGCTCCGTTGCTTACTCAATGACTTTGATTATTCGGGGATTTATGTTGCGCACGAGCATGCTTTTTACCATCCACAAATGAGAGACACTGGCAAAAGCTTCTCTCCTGTGTCTATCCTTCGATGCATTTTATATCATGACTTACTAGCTTGGCTCGACTCGCCTCACCACACCTCGCCACAGAGGCACAGGCTTGTTCAAACTGAGCATAATGACCTGACTGAACTTGAGTTGCTGTATTTTCATGATTTACACCACTCATAATGCAAATATTTCTTTTGTATGAATTTATTTCTAATATTGGCGATATTATATATTTGTAATGTATTTGTCATCAAAAAATGCCCAAGTGGTGTAAAGATCTAACATCGAAATGGTCAAGGGTCGAAGCTGTCCAATTGGTCTGAAGGGTGTAAGGGGTCTCAATGGTGTTGAGGTCAAAGGGGTAGAAAGGGACATAAGGGGTGTAAAGGCTTAAAGGTTATAAAAAACGTTGAAAGGGTGAAGGGATCTCAAGGTACATAAAGTATTGAAAGGGTCTTAAAGGTAAAAGTGGTCTTAACGATCTTGAGGGTCTTCAGGATTTTGGGGTTTAATGGGTCTTACAGGTCTTCAGGGTCTTCAGCATCTTTTGGGACTTTTGGTTATTTTGTATTTTGTGTCTTTGGGGTCTTTGTGGTATTTTGGGTCTTCAGGATATTTGGGGTATTTTGGGTCTTCTGGGTCTTTAAGGGTCATCAGCATATTTTGGGTCTTTTGGGTCTTCGGAATCTTTTGGTCCTTTGAAGTCTTTGTGGCCTTTTCGGTATTTTAGGTCCTCCGGGTCTTTTGAGGCTTTGGGGTCTTTTGGATCTTTGGGATCCTCTGGATATTTAAGGGTTTATGAGGTATTTTGGTGTCTTTGGGGTATTTGGGGTCTTTTGCATAATTGGGGGTCTTCCAGTTATTTTGGTCATCTGGGTCTTTTTTTGAGTCTTTAAGGGTCTTTGGGGTTTTCAGGGTCTTTTGGGTCTTTATGGTTTTTCAGGGTCTTGGTGGTCTTAAGGGTCTTGGGGGTAATTAAAGGGTCTTCAAAGGCCTTTTCAAAGTTCAAAGACCTTCAAAGGTGAGAGAAATCATTTTCAATTGATTCTCTGCAAAGACAATTATTTAGAAAACCATCAATAAATCACTGTTGCTGAGAAACATGCATCATTTTAAAAAGCACAATGTGCAGTACTCCATTTTCATCGAAAACTGGCCCTATGTCTGTGCTCATCTGTCACAAGGCGGAACCGAAAGTAGAGGATCAATGTGCAGGTCCTGTAACAAGTATGGGGGGGACAAAGCTTTCAAGGTGGTTTCTATATAATTGAAGGGTGCTGAACAAAATAGGTAGGAGTTATCCTCTCACGAATGCTGGCATTTTTGGGTCCATCCCAAATTCAATATGGCTGAAGCCAGAATATAAATTGACCCTGCCTGACTAAACGAAGCCCATATGCTTCTTCGTCTATTTTATACAATGGATGTCAGGGAACACATTTTTACCATAAAAAACATTTATCTTCAAAGTAAATGCCCAAATCCCAAGAAGGCTGTCAAAATCCAAGATGGCCGCTAAAATCTAAGGTGGGTGCCATAAAAACTCTGGATGGATCCCGATACAGGTGTTCTTGGCAGTGTTGTCGGTCGAGAGACCACATTTTGTCGGTCTGTGTCTCAATCTCAGAAATGGTACTTACGACTACAACACTGGTTCTTGGTGTCTAAATATAGGTTTCTGGATCCAATAATTCAGTTTTGTATTGAATAAGACCGGAAGATTAACAGTGGCGTAGCTGGCCTTGTAAAATATTATAAACCACAAACACATATGATTAGCTTTTTAAACAGTCGTTAATGCTGTTGATAACATTAAACGAAGAAATTTGGAGGAATCCCGACATCCGTGAGGGAAGTATTACTTGCAGAACTGAGCGTAGATCTACTGTAATCTATATACCCCACACGGGTTGGGTAAATAACATAACCCTTCCTGCCACGAAAAAAGTGGCGTTTTTCGTAGCGGCCTTTTGAAACCCACCAATTAAGGTTTTGTTTTGAAAACCACCAATGCAACTCAATCCTTAACGTTTTGAATGGAGTGCTTGCTCAAATGCTTAAACCACTTGGCAATCTCTCCACAAGAAACTTGGTAAATGAACACCCCCAATGTTCTTGCGACCCGACCATAGATCGACTGTCATGTACATACACCAAGGAGGAATGACCCTTCCTGCCGCTCCTTTAGTGAGCAGGTGTACTATTAAATTAAAATGTCGGTCGGTGGAGTCAGCCGTCGTAATGACATCAAAGACGTAATGACATAGCGTGACGGACGGACACAAAACTGCCGCTACTTGAATATATAGAAGACCAGTCGAAAGCACACGGCATTGCCCGGGTTCTTTTTGAATGAATTTACTACTATAATTCAGCTTTTACTCGCAGCCGTAGAAGAATGACGACTATAATTCATCTCAGTTTTTAATTGTGAAATGGGCCCAGCCCGGCCGAAGCGGCCTCGAGCGGCCTCAACCGGCCTCGCCAATAAACATCCCGGGCCCGTCCCGACATTTTTAGTTCTTTTTGAATGAATTTACTACTATAATTCAGCTTTTACT
Source organism: Myxine glutinosa (assembly GCF_964187855.1). Taxonomy (NCBI): domain Eukaryota; kingdom Metazoa; phylum Chordata; class Myxini; order Myxiniformes; family Myxinidae; genus Myxine; species Myxine glutinosa. Next base: position 62,478,511 of record NC_136265.1, read on the forward strand.
CGCGGCCGTAGAAGATTAACTACTATAATTCAGCTCAGCTTTTAATTGCGAAATGGGCCCAGCCGAGGCGGCCTCGACCGGCCTCGCCACCTAGCCTATAACCATCCCGGGGCCCGTCCCAACATTTTTTGTTTCAAAGGTTTCCTCCTATCTTTCACAGTTCAGGAGATTAGCATGTGCAGACAAACAAACAAACAAAAACTTTCTTTTATACATGTCGATGATGCATTTTAACCTCCAGTAACTTTGCAGTCACTACGAAGGGATTAGTGTTGCGATTAGATTTACTATAATATTAACGTTACGTTATCATTATTCTGAAAATGAAATTACTAAAAAAAAAAACAAGGCTAATTCCTTACTTCTGCATTATTTGTACCGCACATCACTTATCATCGATTCATGAACCATACACCGCTTCAATCGAGAAACTTTGCAATAACGATAAAGGTATTGCAGTGTTACGATTGTATTTACTATTTTATCAGTATTAACACTATTATTATTACGAAAACAATACTACTGTATTAAGAAACCTGGGCTAATTTGTCCGAAGCGGCCTGAAGGTGAACCATGAAGGCATGAAGCCAAAGGCCTACATGCACTGTATCGTTGGAAGACCCGTAACGTCTATGCTTTTGATATTTGATGATCATTTTAACAATCGGTTTGTTTGTGTTTCACACTGAATGAAAAACGTAAAGGTAGAGCATGGTGATTGTGATATATGACAGGTTCAACGATATGTTCGGCCTGAACGATATTGGAATCAAAATGCCGGAGTGTGGAGTCAGCCGTTGTACGCGGCAATAACATCAGACGTAATCACATCACCATGTCATGTGACCAGATCCTCAGCTTGATTGCTATACGTTTGAACAGACATACATACATACATACACACATACATACATACAGACATACATACATACGGACGGACAAACACTGTTCAGACTGCTTTGCCCTATGTACGACACCATAAAAAGACCGAAAGTCTAACAGCGGCGTAGCTGGTCTTGTTTGATATTTTAGTTAAAGATAGTATAACATTGGTGGAGATACCAGTTAGCAAATAATGTAAGTATTAAAATTTTTTGAAGTACTATAAGTCTCTAAGCTGTCTGTCACCATGGAAGTGAAGAGATTGCATTGAGACACTGGTTTATCAGAGAGTACGGTCGTACTCTCTATGTAGGGATGGCGCGAAAAAAAATGTCGCTCCCATCTGCTACATACAAAACTAAAGTTGGATTATCTTCTTTAAAAACTCACTTAGGCTACATATGAGAGCCTACCTCGTCTGTTCAGCTGACTGTCGAGGTCGGGATCACTTCTCAGTTCTCCAGACCAAGGCAAAAGCAAAATAAAGTGAAAAAACGGGATCTGTCAAACCCGGATTTCATCTTCTTGTTCATAATAATAATAATAATAATAATATTAATAATCTTCTTCAGACGGCATATTTCCGAGCTGCCTCTATCAATGGCAATGATTCTGCTACCATTCGACAGAGTTTTACTTCCTGCAACATCCTTTGGTATTATAATTCTCGTAGCTTGAAAGGATTCCACAAAAAGTACGTAAAACTACATTCCTTTGTAAAATAATAGGGCTGGGGTAGGCGTGGCTATGACTGTCAATCACCTTGATGGGGGCGGAGCCACTAGACACATTTGCCTCAGTGTCGGCGTTATGCGTGATAATGTTATGTGGGATCAAATAATATCAGCAGAAATATCATGTCTCGAGAAATGCCTTGTTTTTCAGTTTTACATTTATGAAAATAAAATAATAGCGAGGTACCAGTGCTACACACCGCACATGGGACACGTGATCACAAACCCTCCAGAGCGGGTCAAGGTAAAAGCAAACCACGTGATCAATAATCCTTCTCGATTCATGGTTTCTCGGCGCCAGATTTGCTACGTCGGCGCATCACTTATGCCATCGTATAAAACAGCCTGAACAAGGAATACACTCAATTTGAATCTACTATAAATGAAGGTGTGTGTGTTTGTGTGTGTGTGTGGGGGCGGGGGGGGAGGGGGGTGGCAAATCAACCAATACAATGTTGCTATCAAAATGCAACACTTTCAGGTTGAGCTTCTCGACTCGCTTGCATTTTTGCACCTTCCTCATGGTACCATTCATGTAGAACAATGACAGGCATTTATCGTTAACTCTGTGCTATCACTTCTTGCAGGTCCATCTTTTCTATGCTTTTCTGGGCGAGGGAGGTTATCTGTGCCATTGCTTTATTCTCCATCACATCAGTCTTACATCCATGATTAGTGTCTTGAGCTATTGTGGATCGTTGCATCATGGGACTTTTCAACAGAGAACATCCGTTCCTTGAAGAAATTGCTGACCAAACGATGCTCGTGTGCCATCTCAAAATACCTAACTAGTTAAGCCGATGCAGTCATACCGACTGCAAGGACCTCAAAGCTGGCTTGGCGAAGTCAAATAAATCACAATCAAATTTGGTGACGCAGCTATCAACGTCTTAGACTGCCTTCTTGTCCGTTGTCAGCCGTCTGCAGGAATTTTCAATGTGACCCTGGGATGTGCTTCTCAGGTTGGCAATGGCGGGCAGGGAAGCGCTTACTCTTTTCACAAATTTGACATTGTTGACAGAAGCATCTTCTCGATTTCAACAGCTTTGACCAACCAGCTTTCATTTTGGACCCTTTCTTTATGGTCATTTCTATCCACAGATCTAGAGGAAGACAGGAATAAGGTTTCCCCGCAATGGAATGTGCAAACAGTCCCTGGTTCATGTACTTGGATTTTTCCTCAGACAGATAGGAGGACATCTCTAGCCAGAGGTGTAATAGCCACTTCACATACTTATAATTGTCGTAGATTTGTAGCCATGGCACAATCATCCTGACAGAGGCTTTCAATGCATCCCAATCCAGTGCTTTTAAGGCATGGACATTCATCATCAGTATTTCTACCATGTTCATGAAGATCAGTCAAAACTTTGTGATGGAACTGTCTGACACCTCAATGGAGTTAAATAAACTGTCAACAAATGTTGAGAATTATCTGCCAGATTCTGTGTTGCGGCCACATCGGTTTTGGTGACGTCGGACACCAACTTTGAATTCACTTTTCTGTGGTAAAATGTATTCCGTGTGTCGATGTAAAATGAGACTCCTGGTGCAGGGCCACATCCCCGTATCCCCCCTTGCCGCCAAACCGAAACTGCCTCAACCCAAAAACAGGAAGTAATTCACCACAAACCAGAAGTGACCAATTAATTATTTAATTTTCAGATTTCACGATTTTCAAAAAAATTAATTTTCAAAATTTCCGATTTGTCATTTTTCCCGATTTTCACGATTTTTGTGATTTTCTCGATTTACTCAAAATTTTAGGTGATTAAGAATTATTTTACTTATGCACAACACTATTCGCCACAATAATCAATGTTGACGTCATTTTCTCCTATATTAACATTAACGTTAGTCGTTGAATCAATAACACTAACGTGTTTCATACAAGTACCGGGGTCTTCAGAGCATTCGGGTAGGGTTACGGACTTACAATACTCAGGAATGCAATTATCATTATCCTTATCCTTATCATTATCCTTATCACTACAGCCAAAATCATCATGATCGTCATAATCGTCGTGATGATCCCCGTCACAATCTCCATAATCAACATGGCGAGGATAACGACGAGATTCATGAGTAATAACACAATCACATGCGCAACAACAGGGAAAATGGTGGGGAATAACAAGGTTAATGTTATCATTTAGCTGTGGGATACAAAGATTCATCATGGAGAATGAGGTCATGATACATAATGTTATGTCGGGAGGGTAGAGCAATATCTAGTCAGGTAGATCTGAAAAGGTAACATGCTTCGTCTGTCGCGATAAGGAATCTGCCCTGTCATAAGTTCTGTGTGTAGGCGGTTTGTCGGTTAAGGAGTATACCTGTGAACATACCAGGATGTTCGTGTGCTAGGTAGTTGTTGGGATTAAAGCTAACAGCCTTGTGTGTCACACCTGGTAATCAAACCTTTGTCCCTTATGGCAATGCACACCAACATAAACACTTAGATAGGCCCTTTAGTGCAACAGTAATGAAATCCCCTTCCCTTACAACGACTTTGGAAGACAGGCAGGAAGACAGATCGGGGCACCGCCAGGTGGCCGCCGTCAGCTACACCACCAGCTAGGCCGAGCAACATCGCATGACACAAACTAGGACCACGCCACAGGGAACGTGTGATTGGAGGGAAGGCGCTGGAAGGTTTGGTGGAAGGCACTGGTTGGTGGCGCGACAAGGCTGACGTCACCGCCCAGGTTATAAAAGGGTGCTGCAGGACATTTTCAGTGGCTCTAGCTCTAGCTCTGTCTCTTGCACGTCCCTCTTTGGCCTCTTGGCGCTGCACGATATCTTTCTGCACTTGAAGCTCTTGCGCTTCTTCTTGGTCTTGAGAGGTCCTGGTGGTCATTGGTTCGCCATCTTCGGGGTGCTTGGAGCGGTGCTCGGTGTTCGGTGCATCTGGAGCTTGGGTTGGTGCTGAGCGGGCGGGACCTCGTGGTGTGCAGCGGAGCGAGTCGCATCGGAGCCTAGCGAAGCGTGCGAGGTGGACAGAGTGTTTCTCTGCATCGGAGCTTGGAGCCGCGTGGGAAGAAGACGACAGACAGATAAGACCGCACACCACATACACACCATAACGAACGGTTATTTTCGTAATTCATTCCCTCGTCTCGTATCCGGAATCTGTTGTGTGGGGACGTCCCGATTAGGATATTTATTACCGGCGCGTGCTTTTCCTGTCCCACCATCCTTGCGAATAAACCCTTATATTATTTTCTGTATATATATCTGAACGCAGTTTCCGTGTGGTTGATTTAATAGGTAAGACTGCAGGGCTCTTGCGCTGCCCCCCTCCATCCAGCACACTTTGGTGTAGCTTTTGGTTTCTGGAGTCCGCCATTGAGTTTTCACCTCAAGGGCTAAGGCCTTCGCAATTGGCTTCCGTGACCGTCTGAATTTTATCAAAGGCGGCCACACGACAAATGGTATTCAGGAATGGGATTTGAACCCGATTACAACTGGTGTCAAGAGTGTGGAGAATTTGGACACAAAGATTTTCATCGTCGAGGCCGAGGAATTTGTATCGTCGATTGGGCATACGAAGTGCGATATCGTGTCTTTGAAAAATTTAGATTTTGTTTTTGGAATTAAAACAAATACGCGCGTGGGAAACGACCTTCCTCGAAGCGGATGTCAGAGGTCGGTGAAATGGAGGTGTGCATCGAGGCTTCTGTCAGTTTAGGAGGTGAGTCGGAGGTAGTTGGGGTAGAGAGTAGTGGTGGAGCTTCCCCCGCCATAAGGACGGCCCCCATAGACAGCCAGGCCTTAATGAAGTTTATGGTGCAAATGAGTAATAAAATTGATGGGTTAAAAGGAGAGATTGGAGAAATGAAAAATGGATTTAAGAGGGACATGTATGCTCAGGGTGCGCGATTGGAAAATAAAATGGATACCCAAAGGAATGAAACGAATGCCCAGAGTGAGCGACTAGAAAATAAAATTGATGGGTTGGATGGAAAAATGGACTCCCAAAGGAATGAATTGAAGGGAGAGATGAAGGAAATGAGTGACCAAATTAATGAATTGAAAGGGGAAAATGAATGCTCAGAACGAGCAATTGGAGAACAAAATCAATGCCCAAACCAACAACATAGAAGGACTAAAGGAAGAGTTGGAAGGGCAAACTGATGGATTAAAGGAGGGATTGAAAGGGCAAATGGAAGGAATGGAAAGTAAAATTGATGGATTGGAGGGGAAGATAGAGAGAATGAATGAGCAAATGAATGAGAAATTGGAAGGAAAAATTGGGGAAATGGCACAGCAGCTGGGGGGAACGAATTGATGGCATAGAAGGGAGAGTGCAAAATCAAATTACGGACAGACTGGGGGAAATTGAGGTTAAAGTAGAAACTAAAATGGGGGAGATAGAAAAATCAGTGGGGGTGGAAATTGAACTTAAACGGGAATAATTAGTGTTAAAAATAGAAGAGGGCATGACGCAGACTGTCCGAATGGGGGAAAAGTTAGAGGATAGGATTAGTGCCACGAATGCCCGAATTGACAAAGCAAACGGAGACCTGGAAGGCTATCGGGGCCGGGTGGATGCCAGAATGCGACAACATAGTGAGGAATGGGGACTGCCCAAACAACAGGTGAACGTGGAGTGCCAACAGGTGAACGTGGAGTGCCAACAAGTGAGCGTGGAGTGCCAAGAGGTGAATAGAGAATGTGCAAATTGTAATAGGGCATGTTTCCCACCTGCTGGCCTGGAGGTGTATTGGGGCCGGGTGGATGTCAACACCCCAGCCGAGGGAGCAATTTGAATTCTTGCAGGACAAGGGCGGTGGTGCAGAGCAAGAGGGGATAACATTATTGGGGGTCCGGGTAATGGAGCAGGACCGGGTATTTAATGGGGACGGCCTGATGGGGCCAGAAATAATTTGTGATGGGGATGAGCATGATGTGACCCGGCGGCTGGGGACCTGGGACAGTCCCATGGAGGACGGTGCCCAGCTCCAAAGGAGTCAGGGGGTTGAGGTGAGTCGGTCCGAGGTTGAAGTGACCGAGGGGACCCTCACCGTGCATAACAATTGGGAACAGGAGGCTCCGAAATTACAGACCCAGTTGGGGGAGTGTGTTGGCTCCGGGCTGGATTTGGACCTTGGAGAGTCGGGAGATCGAGCCTCCAACTATTTGGTCCCTGTAGGGAATTTGGACCAGCTGCAGGGAGGGGCAGAACAACCTGAGGGAGGGGTGGTTACCTGCAGCTGCGGTTTGGGACGGGAAATGCAAATTGTAAAAAGGAAATTTAAAATAAAATTAAAATGGGAGGTTGATGTGGAGCAGCCTTGGAGGGAGTTGGTCCCCGGGCTGTGGAATGTGGACCAGAAGAGGTCATTGAGGATGGCCTCGGGCAAAAGTTGCACCTTTCAAAATTTGGGAATACCAGCTAGCTGGGGGGCTGTGCTGGCGAGATTTGGACCTGGGGTACAGCCATGGGTGTCGTGGTGCGACCTGGGCTCCATGGGGGGTCTGGTGGAGTGTGGCATCCCTTGTCTGTCAGGGCGCCACCCGAGCATGTGGCTCGGGCTGACGGACCCTGGTGGGGGTTAAGACCTCCGGGGGGTCCGAGGTGGTTTCTCAAGCCTGGGATGGCAAATATTGAGGACCACTATGGGGAGGTGTTGTGGGTCGCGCTATGGTGGTGGCACCGCGGGCGGCCAACTTGGGTCTGATGTAGTAACCACCCGGGCATGCGGCCTGGCACCCTCTTCCTGAGACTCTGCGACAGCCAGCATGTGGTGACCTGCCATGCTGTGTTGGTCTATGGCAACGAGTCAAACCGAATGGACAGGGAGGGAGATAGCCTGCCGGACAACCATTGGGGCATCTGTGGAACGTGATGGTGTGAGAGTGACCTTCCACAGATGTTCCATTATGATTTATGGACTCTTGGTTTGGGAAGAGAGCCATGGGATTGATGAATCGGGAATTTGCAACATGCCGAGCATATGGGCCATGCTCGGCTGGCATGTGTATGGCAAAGCATCTTTCTTTGGTGAGGTTAGGAAAATGTGAATAAATGTTGGGCATGGGTAATCTGTGGGTTAGATGCAAATTTAAGGGTGAATTTTTAAATGTCATGGTGGTCACTGACATCAGTGGCACCATTATTAATCCAGGTGTGTTAGACCAAAGTGTTGGAGGCTGTGATAAAAACTGACAGGTTAGCAGGACACAGCTTTCAACTGGTTGCGGGGGCGACTGTGCTGATATTTGGGATGCGGGGTTATGGGGATGTAGTTGTGTAGTCTGAGGGTCAACGTGGTGCTGTGCGTGTCCGAGGTGTGTGGACCATGTCTTCTGGGTGGGTCTCCTCATGGAGCATGGCTGTCGACTGGACCTTGGTGTGGTCAAGTGTGGGTGAGCACTGGGGGGCTGCAGTTTTGTGGACTGGGGGACGAGGGCGGCATAGGTGACATGCAGGGAAAGCCACGCACTGCGACCGTCTCCCCCAGGGCCGAGGTTGTGCGTGCGGTAGTGTTTGTGGCAGCAGGTGCTCACCACATTGGCCAGCTGGGGCTGGTGCAGCTGTTTCTTGCAGGGGGGCCGAAGGATGGATGGTGGGTCGTACCCTCAGGGACACTCATGGGCCATGTTGGCGTTTCGTCTGCTCAGCTTGTCCCGATGATCCTTGCATGGAAGAGGTGCGGAGCTGTCGTGGCCACGGGTAGTTGTGTAGTGATAATCACCGTTGGATGCGGACCCACATACCTGCCAGTATAGTGGGGACAAAAGTGAAATTTGGAGAAATTTGATTGGCTCAATGGTACATTTTGGGATTTTGTGGGTGGATGGCACTTTGGACCTGACCAACCGTAGTTACCTGCACATCAAGGTGGGGGTAAGGCCTTGATGGTTACTGTCCCAGGCTTCAGGACTTGCTATGGAAATTGGGGACATGTAATTTGGAGTTGGGGGTGGGTGAGAGTGATGACATGGTTGGTGAGGGGATGGAATGTGTGCCACAGAGTCTTGTGAATGGCATTTGTGTTGGTGTTGTGGTGATGTGTTTTCATGTGGTCGTGAGAGTGGAGATGGTGGAGGACATGTGATGGTTGGTGAGTTTTGAAATGTGCTCTTGGAAATGAAAATGTGATTCAATGTGAACTGGGGATTTCACATGAAGCAGGCCATGGCAACTATTTTGTAACATCTTTTTGGTACCATCATCTATGGAAATGTGCTGGAGAATTGAATGGCAGCGCGGGAAGAAATGTGTTTTGGGATCTTGTGGGTGGGGAAGGTGTGTGTGTCCGCAGGTACCGATCAGGCTCTGAGGAGCGATGCCTGCGGCCCCCCTCTGCGACAATTACCCCTGGCAGCCAGTGGTATCTGGAAATTGGAGCTTGTCAGTGGAGGGTCTGGTTGGGCGCCGTGGGGTAAAGGAGACCCCCGGCGACCCGTGGAGCTGCGCGGAAGCAGGAGGCAATGGAGCCTGGTGTGTGGGGAACTTCACCGGTGGGGTAATGGCAGAAAGGGCTGTTGGGCTGTCATGCGGCCAGGGGGGGGGGGGCACGGGCACCACAGCCTGAAGCGCCCCCGCCATCTTAGTTGTGCGGTACCTCCCCACTGCCTAGTTGAGACATGCACATACGAATGACACCAATGCCATGGTCCTGCAGGGGGGTTAAGTGCGTGCGTGTAATGATTTTATGTGATGACTTATGGAATGAGAATGAGTGGATAAGGGGTTGTGTTGCATGAATTTGGGCGAAATCCACCGAGCCATGTCACTCACCTGTAACATCTGGACAGGGCCCACAGAAATTTCGAGGTACATTGGGATGGCCCCACAAATGTATATACCTAAACGGTGGTTATTGGGATGGCCCCGCAGGTAAGGTTGTGTCTTGTGGCATCCACCGGGGGATGCGGTCTGTAGACCGGGGTATGTATAAATGTTTATTAGAGTTTTTAATTTTTGAATAAGGATAAGTTTGTGGTGAAGTAGATTTTGGTGTGTTGCTTGTTTCCTCCGTCCGCAGGAACAACGAATAAGATCATTGTAACAATTTGATTGCATGATTGTTAAGGGGATTAGCTTGTTAAGGAAGATAGGTAGGAAGACTGACTCACTTCCCACAGCCCTCCTGCTTTATTTCGTAGGTTAACTAAGTGTGAGACAGAAAGTGTTAAGACAGGAATGGTAGCGCCTGCAGTGAACCTTGCAGGAGCTGCGGTTCCAGGGGGGGGCGGGGGGGCTGTGTTATGTTGGGAGGGTAGAGCATTATCTAGAGTCAGGTATATTTGAATAGGTAACATGCTTCGTCTGTCGCAATAAGGAATTTGCCCTGTAATAAGTTCTGTGTGTAGGCGGTTTGTCGGTTAAGGAGTATACCTGTGAACATACCAGGATGTTCGTGTGCTAGGTAGTTGTAGGGATTAAAGATAACAGCCTTGTGTGTCTCACCTGGTAATCAAACCTTTGTCCCTTTTGGCAATGCACACCAACATAAAGACTTAGATAGGCCCTTTAGTGCAACAGTAATTAAATCCCCTTCCCTTACAATGACTTTGGAAGAAGACAGGCAGGAAGACAGATCGGGTCACCGCTGGGTGGCCGCCGTCAGCTACACCATCAGCTAGGCCAAGCAACATCGCGTGACACAAGCTATGACCACGCCACAGGGAACGTGTGATTGGAGGGAAGGCGCTGGAAGGTTCGGTGGAAGGCACTGGTTGGTGGCGAGCCAAGGCTGACGTCACCGCCCAGGTTATAAAAGGGCGCTGCAGGACATTTTCAGTAGCTCAAGCTCTGTCTCTTGCACGTCCCTCTTTGGCCTCTTGGCGCTGCACGATATCTTTCTGTGCTTGAAGCTCTTGCGCTTCTTCTTGGTCTTGAGAGGTCCTGGTGGTCATTGGTTCGCCATCTTCGTGGTGCTCGGTGTGCGGTGCTCGGTGCATCTGGAGCTTGGGTTGGTGCTGAGCGGGCGGGACCTCGTGGTGTGCAGCAGAGTGAGTCGCATCAGGGCGTAGCAAAGCGTGCGAGGCAGACGGAGGGTTTCTCCGCATCGGAGCTTGGAGCCGCGTGGGGACAAGACAACGGACAGATAAGACCGCACACCACATACACACCATAACGAACGGTTCTTTTCGTAATTCATTCCCTCGTCTCGTATCCGGAATCTGTCGTGTGGGGACATCCCCATTAGGATATTTATGTGCTTTTCCTGTCCCACCATCCTTGCGAATAAACCCTTATATTATTTTCTGTATGTATGTGTGTGTGTGTATATATATATATATATATATATATATATATATATATATATATATATATATATATATATATATATATATATATATATATATATATATATATATAAATATATATATATATATATATATATATATATACATATATATATATATACATATATATATATATATATACATACATACATACATACATATATATATATATATATATATATATATATATATATATATATATATATATATATATATATATATATATATATATATACAGGGTGATTGAAAAGTAACTCCCTATTTTAAAATACTTATAATTTATTTCTTAACTATAATTTTTACAAGAAATGGATATAAGAAGAAAGCGTGTAGCATGACGTTTTATTTAAAATTCGATATGGGCACCAGAATTCGCCACCAGCTTCTCAAGCCGCCCGGGAACCGCGTCAACTGATTTCACCAGGAACTCTTGTGGGATGGAAGACATAACTTCTCATATTCGCCCTTCAAGTTCTTCCAAAGTCGTTGGTTTGGTACAGTAGACTTGCTCTTTTACCCAACCCCAAAGAAAAAAGTCACATGGTGTTAAGTCAGGGCTCCTGGCTGGCCACTCATAAGGACCACGACGACCCATCCATCTCCCAGGGAAGTGGGAATTCAGCCATTCACGAACAACAATAGCAAAATGTGGAGGAGCGCCATCTTGCATGAAAATCAAATCTTCAACATTCTCCGAAGCACTGATAAAATTGGCCAGATTTCGTCTTGCAGCATGGTGAGGTACCTTTTGGCATTCATGGTATCGCGAAGAATGAAGGGACCTACAATCCTTTCCGAAGTTATTCCACACCACACCGTTACCTTGGGCCGATATTGGGTTTTTTCAGAAATAACACGAGGATCTTCTCCTGCCCAGTAATAGCAGTTGTGACGGTTCACAAACCCACCGATGTGAAATACCGCTTCATCAGACCAGAGGATATTTTTAAAGAGATGAGACCAATCTTCATACCAAGCCAGCATCACCTCCCCAAACTCCATGCGAATGTCGCAGTCTTCAGCAGAGAGTGCTTGACAGTAGTGCGGCTTCCAAGCATGCCATTTAAGCTCCTTTTTGAGCACAGTTCGTACTGTGTGAAAGGAGAGCCCACTTTCCCTTGCTGCTTGTCGAATTGACTTTCTTGGGCTATGTGTAAACATTTCTTGAACTGCTTGCACTGTCTCCGGGTCACTGGACTTGGAAGGGCGATCGCTTCTTCGAGTATCAGATACAGATCCTGTAGCCAAGAGTTTTGCATGACAATTCTTGATCGTCTTTGCCTCAATTTGAGCATGTGCTCCTTTAATGGTCCTCCAACATCTTTTCACTTGAACAACGGATTTCCAAACTTCGTAACATGCCGCTTGCTGGGCACGCACCTGCAGGGTAAAACGTCCAGCCATGTTTGTAGGGCTTCCGAATTTCAAACAAAAAATAATCTGAAAAAAAACCAACAAAGATTTAATTCTCATACATTAAGGAACAAACACTAAAAATGTGAGAAAAATATTACAATATATATATATATATATATATATATATATATATATATATATATATATATATATATATAAATAATATATATATAATTAATATATATATATATATATATATATATATATATATTTCTGTGTGGTTGATTTAATAGGTAAGACTGCAGGGCTCTTACGCCGCCCCCCTCCATCCCGCGCACTTTGGTGTAGCTTTTTGTTTCCGGAGTTCGCCATTGAGTTTTCGCCTCGAGGGCTAAGGCCTTCACAATCGGCTTCCGTGACCGTCTGATTTTTATCAAAGGCGGCTTGTGTAATAATAGATATTGTCATTTATATATAAGATGATGAAATTAAATTTTTAAAATGATTTTTAGTTAAAAAAAAGAAAGTATTATTAAAAAGAACTATTATGGCATTGACTTATCTGAATTTTGATATTAAAAATATTATCTTTGAAGAACCAAAATATTACAACAACGGAATTAACTATTACCGTATTATGATTAAATATAATTATGATCATACTCACCCACAAAGCGGTATTAGAAAACTGATTATTGAAGCACCAACGTTGTTTTCGTGGGGCATTAAAGTGAATGAAAATAATGCTAAGGAGCGCAGAGTTGAATCATATTTGCTGCCGCTTGTTATGTATAATTCACGCTTCATCCCAACGATGGCAGAAACAAAAACAATAGAAATGTTTGAAGAAATTATTGACGCAATTAAAACACATTTGATGAAGTCCGATGTTATTGAAAAGATGAAAAAGGACCAGAACAAGTTTGGAGCCCGTGTTAGCGGACTTGATATATTTTGGCGAAAACGTGATGGAGGAATTGCTCTTGAAGGGTACCCACCAACAATGTATCCAAAACTTTTAAACAAATATGAAAGGTACAGGGAGGCGGATAAACATCCTGAAATTCTAACTTCGTTTCATGATAACAAAATCACCGAAGAATCATGCATCGAAGATAATCACATCAAGCCAGAGGAATTGATGGGTGTGAACCTGGGCCGGATTTAGGAATGGGCAAGCTGGGCAGTTGCCCCAGGGGACCACAACCAGGGGGCCTCCACATATTTCATGAAAAAAAACATTTGTTGGAAACATGTACTGTATTTGTAACAATGGAAGCGTTCCTATTGATGCTGCTAATCTTTCAGGCTGGACAAAAGGATAATGCTGACTCATCCTTGGTAAGCAGTGTGCAGTATATGCAGTGTGTATCACCATGGGGACATCAAGGAAAGCAAATGCACCATAGATATTTGTGTTGTCGCCTGCCGTATTATCGCAATTGCACTGCGACATTCCACATTTTTCGCAAATAAAATAAACGCAAATTTTCTTGCAGGAATGAGTGGAATGGACAGGCACAAAGGTCCACGACATTTTGCAAGTGGTGCTGCAAAGAGGAACGTATCCAAGGAACATACTGAAAGAGAAGCTCAAGAACTTGCAAAAACACGTCGTCCATCAGCTTCAGAAGCAGACAGTGCTTCACCTTCAGTACAAGCAGAGCCGGCACCAGCTGCAGAGACACCAGCCGGCCGGTCTGCGGTAGAAAATGACCAGAATGTCGAGAAGCCAGACACTGCTTCAAAGCAAGTGCTTCCAGCATCTCATACAAATACACAGGTTGATGACATCACCGTACGGACAGAGCATATGACGAAATAATTAATTGGCTATTGGGCTGTGAAAGGTGCTGAGGATCTCCACCACAGTGATGTCAAGTCTTTGGATGCTAAATCAGCAATACAAAAAGTTGCAAACAATAACAGTCGGAAATGTACACCAGCTATGTTTGAACGACGAAATAGAAATGGGGAAGTTGTGATACGCTCTTGGCTTTGTTTTTCACCAGCAAATGGTCGACTCTACTGCTTCTTTTGCAAGCTAATGGGTGTTGCAAGATCCCAATTCACACATGATGGGTTTTGCGATTGGAAACACGCTGGTGATCGACTTGGTGTCCATGAGCAATCAAAAGAACACATTCAAGCAGTTTTGTCAGCAGCAAGTCGTACAAAGAAAGCTGGACGTGTAGACTCTGAACTTGCACAAGAATCGGATCGATTTGAGCAATATTGGCGCAGTCTTCTAAAGCGACTGGTCAGTGTGCTTAAATTTGCATGTGAATGAGGCCTAGCTCTTCCTGGAGATAATGAAACATTTGGATCTCCTCATAATGGAAACTACTTGGGAATACTAGAGCTTTTGGCTGAATATGATGATTTCCTCAGGCAACACATCCAGAATCATGCAAATCGTGGCAGTGGTCATACAAACTATTTGTCTTCAACCATCTGTGAAGAATTTGTCAGACTAATGGGCAATGAGGTTCTGAATGAAATCATTTCACGCATAAAACTGTCCAAATGCTGTTCAGTTTCTCTTGATTCCACAGCTGATGAAGGTCATGTTGAATAACTAACTCTGATCTTCAGATACATGGAGCATGATAAACCAGTTGAGAGATTTGTGAAGTTCTTGCCAAATCAAGGACGCAAGGCTCAAGAAATGTTTGAAGGATTGATGAAATTCCTTGCAGACCATGACATTGACATTCAGAATTGCCATGGGCAATCATATGATAACGCCTCAGCAATGAGTGGGAGATACAATGGTCTTCAAGTTAATGCGGCAGCTGAAAATCATCATGCAGTTTGGATACCCTGTGCTGGACATTCACTGAACCGAGTTGGACAACAGCAGCTGAATGTTGTCAAGCAGCTGTGGCATTTTTTGACTTCCTCGAGGCAATTGATGTGTTCTTCACAGCTCCCACACATTGTGATGAAATTCTTACAGACTCACTGAAGACTGTGGAATCTGGTCCTGTATCTGTGCCAAAGAGGGTTTCTACAACACGATGGTCCTGTCGATCCGAAGCAGTAAAAGCACTCGTCCAAGGATATCACCCAATCCGTGAAGCACTTGCCAAAATAGCAAGAGATGAATATGAGATGTCCAAAGCACATTCTGAGGCAAATGGACTCCATGACAGGATGTGCAAACTGGAGACTGGCATCTATGGTGTTTTTTGTTGTGACATTCTTGACAGAGTTAACGCCACAAGTCACATGTTGCAAGATCCAAAACTTGATCTGAACACAGCAGAAGCAATGTTGAAGTCCTAGAAATGTTTTGTATGTGAAAAACGAGAGTGCTTTCATATTTATGAGGCGAAAGGAAAGAAGATGTCTGGAACTGATGATTATGTGCAGCTGCAGACACGCAATTGTCAACGAAATGTGCGCCTCAATCCATTGGATTATGGACGATCAGAAGAAGCTTCACTGTCACTGTCTGAAAAATTTCGAGTTCAGAATTTTCTTCCAGTAATTGATCAGTTTCTGAGTTCATTGGAGCAACGATTGGAAGTCTGTGAGAACACCTGTTCTCTTTTCGGTTTCTTGCGTAAACTGGAATCACTGGACTGCGATGAAATCGAAGCAGCTGCAGCAAAATTGGTTGCTGAGTACAAGGATGATCCAGATCAAACACCTGGTGTTGAACTTGTGCAGTTTGCAGCCTTCCTCACTCATTTACTGGAATACGAAGACGATAAGATAGGGAGAGAACATTTCCTTTACAAACTGTTGATGGACAAGAAAGGTGCGGATACATTTCCAAATGTCGAGATAATGCTACAGAGGTACTTGGTGCTCATGGTCACAAACTGTTCTGGAGAACGTTCATTCAGTAAAATGAAGTTCATCAAGAACAGACTCCATACCACAATGTGTCATGATAGGCTCAGTCACCTGGCCCAGATGAGTATTGAATGTGACATTCTCAGAGGGATTGACTTCGACAAATTGATCCAAGACTTTGCAAGGGTCAAGTCTCGGAAAGTGCCTGGTCTGTAAATATAGGTATTCCGTACTTTACTAGATTCTTATGATTAATCATGATTGACCTGCTTGCTTATTCACTATTCAGATTATTTACACTTGAAACATAGGAACTTCGTAGATTCTTATAGATTGATCATGATGTTTAAAGATGTGCCTGCTTGATTATTCAAATTATTTATGCTTGAAACATAGGAACTACATTCTTATATAGTTTGATCATGATGTTTATAGATGTACACTTTTATTCAGATTATTTGTACTTGAAAAATATACTTTATGGATGACTGTAACTATGTCTTGTCACATTTTTAGTATTCCAAGGTAGGGTGGGCCTCCATGACTGAAGGCTGCCCAGGGGCCTCCACATGTCTAAATCCGGCCCTGGTTCTGAACTGTAAAGTTATCTGTGCTATTGAGATATCAAATATCTTTTATCGGTAGTGTGGGTCCATCCATTCAATTGAAGGTAATTAATGTAGTTGTTCAAGAGCTATTTAGGAAAAACAAACAGGTTAATGATTAATATTAACAATCTTACATCCCAAAATAAAATTACGGAAGCAGCAGCGACGTGTATGTTTAACGATGATTGTACTAACGACACAACATAGGTAAATAATATGAAAAAAATATATAATTAAAATGTATATGATAGGATGAGGGTAGGTTGAGGTTAAAATTATAGAAATATAACATTTATGTCATACTTCTTTTAAAATAACGTTTTTTTTAATCAGAGTATATAAAATGGATGAACCTATTTTCAAAATAATTCAAAATATATTTAACTCAATCAGACATTTGGTTGAGGCACTTCTAATATGTATACACAATACAAAGAGGGATACAACACAGGATGAATGATTAAATGGTAAATATTTCAAACATATACAAAATGGATGATTTTTTACCCGTTTGGGAAAGTAAGATAAAATTTAATAATCATAAGAACCTCCCAAATTCATTAAGATGTCTAATAGTTGGTTCAAGTGGATGTGGGAAAACCTGTTTGCTTTTAAAGATGCTCCTTACTACAAAATTTTTAGATTATGAAAATTTCATAATTTTCACAAAGTCAAGTTTTCAACCAGAGTACCAACTAATATCACAAGGTTTTAATGCAGGCCTTCAAAAAGAAGATATAGTCGGGTTATTTAGGCTTCAACACGAACTAAATAAGCTCGACATTGAAGATGTAATACAACTATTTTGTGATACTCCACAAAAATGGAAAAATAAATCAAAACCCACATCGTCTATACCTATAACTTGTATTCTCAGCGATAATATGGATGATACACCTTTACCCCAAGATTTAGATGGAACAAAAAAGAACCTCGTTATCTTTGATGATTGTGTTGATGAGAGAAACCAAACGGTTATGGACAGCTACTATACAAGGGGGAGGCATTCTTCTTGTAATTGTATTTATCTCAGTCAATCATACTTTCAACTTCCTCATCGCTCAATAAGAAACAATGCTAATACTTTTATTTTATTCAAACTAAATGCATGAGATATAACGAATTTTTGGAGGGATAATTGTTCCACATTATGTACCAAAAAGGAATCTGAGGGTCATGTGAAACATACGACTGAAAAATATAAATATATCGTTGTTAAAGAAGATGATATAATAACTAATAATTTCTTTGCATAAAAAAAATGAATTTTTTTTTTTTTGTATACTGAATCGAGGCTTGTGAAAGAGCTAACATTTACTTCACAAACAAATCAACCAGACAAACAAAATATATAAAAAGAGGGAGCGGAAGACAAGATGGGGAGAGAAGGGGAAGCACACAAACACAACATTTGAGAGCAGGGAGATGTGTGGAAGGGAGAGGGCTTGGGGGGAGGAGGCGTGGCAAGGGGGGGGGGGGGGAGGGAGAAGTATAAAACACAAGGACACCAAGGACTTCCAGGACAGAAGTTGGTATTTCAAAAAAGTGGAATTGGGGTGAAATTAGCGGGGGTAGAAAAGATCAAGGTTTTGGATGGGGGAAGATAAGAGATGGTGGTGAACAGCTGTTTTAAAGACCTGGAGGGTGGAGTGGGATTGAAGAGAGTGAGGGAGTTTGTTCCAGAGGAGGGAGAAAAGAGGAATGAAGGAGTGAAGGTGAGCAGAGAGTCTTGATTTTGGCAGTTTAACCATGAGAGGGTTGCAGGCAGATCTTGTGCGACCTGTAGGAATATTTGCGGGACAGAGCCCAGAGAGAGCTGGGGGGGGCAAGGCCAGAGAGAAGTCGGTAGAAGACGGAAAGACCACCAACCTGCCTGCAGTGAGTGAGTGAGAGGCCCTTGGAGTTAGCTTCATCGCGGGAGATTCCAATGATTCTGAATGCTTTGGTTTCAACAGCGTGAAGACGAGCTAGGTGTGAGGCAGGAGCACCAGCCCAGAGGGGAGAGCAGTATTCCATTGAGCTGCGGATGAAAGCCTTGTATGTGGTGAGGAGCTCAGGTGTGCCAAGGAAGGACTTTGCACGACGGAGGATGCCCAGTCGGCGACTGGCTTTGGAGGCCAGATTTGAAATGTGGTTTTCCCAGGAAAGATCATGGCAGATAGTGAGACCCAAAAGCTTGAGTGACAGAACTTCTTGGAGAGGATTATTCAGAAAGTGGATGGGAGGGTTGTTCAGTCGGTCTTTTCGGAGAGACATCGTAAGAGTGTGAGATTTGTCAGGATTGAATGCTGAAGAACGAGCAAGAAAATTTGAGGAACATCAACAATTGCTTTCAAAAGTTGTTAAACAAGAAGAAGAGATAAAGAAGAAGCGGAGGCAGAAACTAACAGATGAAGAAATATTTGAAGAAAAAAAAACAAGACAAGTTTTTTAAACCTCTTTTAAAATCTGCTGAACAAAAAGCAGTTTCGTTTCAACTTCCTGCGATAGAATATACCTCCCAAAAAAGTCAAGAAGCGCATGATTTGATTGAGCTATCAGGTCAAGTTCCCACGATAACATGTACTCCCAAACAACAACAGGGGTTGCGAGAGTTGGAGGAACTAGCAAATCAATAACTTACAAGTATAGAAACAACACAATCACCCGAGACCTTGGGAAGACAAATAAACTTTCTAATTATGTTGCGAAAGCTATTCAAGACAATGAATATGAAAGGGATACATCAACCAAAACGGGACTCATTTCAGCAGGAGAATCAGGAGCGTTTCATCTTGCTAATGGTGGGGTATTGACATTTAATGATGAGTTAATGTTTTTGAGTGATACCCAAATGTTAAATTAACCCCCAGATTAATGTTTCTTCTCACAAACACCGCTCTCAGTGGTTCAAAATTTTGATGCACCACTTCATATGGAAAGAGAGGAAGATAAAGTATATTGAGTTGCTAAACATGATTGATTATGAGGGGTATATTAGGGGTAAAGGTAAGAAGAACGAGAAGGAAAAACATATTAAAAATGCTTTAGATAAACTTGGACCGAGGTCAGGCTCCGGTGTTAGTTTTCTTCCGAGTGACTCATCACAATTAGTTGGAGACTATTACTGCTGTTAGGCAGTAAGGAAGCGGGAAACAACAATTGTTTTAATGAAATATCAGCTATTCCAGATCAGTTGCTGAATATGAAAATAATTAATAATTGTCAATAAAATATCTTTTATCTCACATACAATAAAATGAGAAGCACAACTCTTAGATTTGATTTTAGAACGAGTGATCACACTGCTCCATTCCAATACCCGATACAACTTGATCCCACAAAATAATATGAAGCGGCGTTATTGTCCATGGGAAGCCTATAATACCTTGTTTAATATCACAGAAAAGAATAACAAGTTTAGTTATGATCTGGGAACTGGTTATAAAACTATAGGAGTAACCCCTGGGAGCTTACGAGATATCTGTACTATGTTTACAAATTTCAGGCGTTATCAAAAAAAAAGGTGATGAACCAAAAAATATCGAAATAGATACTCAAAAACACACATCAAAATCAACTATTAGACTTTAAAAAAATAATTATAAAATAGATTTCACAATTACTAATTCATTCCGAGAGATGTTAGGTTTCACCACAAAGAAGCATGAGGATAATAATACATTTGTCAGTGATAACGTTGTTGACATATCCCCAGGTATAAATTCAGTGTTGATTAACTGTGATTTGGTTGATGGTGCTTATGACGACGGAGTAAAAACAAATACAATATTTTCATTCAGCGCTTATTCAACCCCAATAGGTTATAAATTCAATATTGAGCCAAAGAATCTCTCCTATTTACCCGTCTCAGGAAAAAACATTTCTAAAGTAAATTTTAAGATAACCGATCAGGATCACCGTATGGTTTCTTTCAATGGTGAAATTATATCCATCAGAATTCACCTACGTGAAGTTGTTGTTCAACAACCAATTGGAGAACACTTACATGAAGTTCTTCAACAAATAATTGAAAAAATTATTTAATAAATATAAACTAATTAATAAATGAACATCCAACTGTTTTTTCGAGAATGTAGTTTTAACACGAGTGATCAAGATAAAAAGAAAACCTTCCAAGAGTTAGCGTTTGGAAAAATAGGCCTTGTATTTACTCGGGAAAGAGGAGAGGTTATGTTAACGCCGAGCGGGGAATTTTTAATTCCATCAAAATTTTCAATGGAAGATCAATTATGTTTTGAAAAACTGTTTTGGCTGCCACCCACTAATTATTCTTGACTAGAACGAAAAATCAAAGCCGATAAAAAAAAAAAATTAAAACTAAAATATTAAACGTTTTTATTCTACTTAGAATAAAAACACGATGGTTTTTGTACGAAAGTATGAGTTAAGCAAATATAAAGTCATTACGAAAGGTACTAGGAAACAGTTGGGAATGGAATTGGGGAAGGTATGTACCTTTCACCATACTATAAGGGGGAAGGTATGTTTCTTGGGAGAGGATACTATAAACCTACGAGAGAACTTGGTGTCGGAGATCAGTTTAGAAATAAAGGAGATGGGCTAATTGATACTCTAATGGGTATCGGTTCAACTATTCTTGAACATAAAGACATAATTGGTTCAACCGCTTCTGCTGTGGGAAATGTAGTGGGTGCTGCAAAGAGTATAAAAGACGCACAAAAGGAGTCTCATAAATTACAAGCGATCAAAGAAATTAGAAAAGGTAAAACTGAACTAATTCCACAAGAAAAACAAAAAAGAATTAAGATACTTGGGTCGGGTTTTGAAAAGTTTCAAATATTTTATTAGTATTACACGTAAATATAATAAATTTATTTAGTATATTTTTTATTGTTGTATATAAAAAGTATGGAGGCGCATGACAATATGTATGATTTGGATGATACTATTATCATCTCAAACTCAACTAAAAAATAAGATTATTATAAGGTAAATGCCGTAACAGGAACAGATTGGAGTGCAACTGGAACAAGAAGTTTTGAGATAAATAATCAACAAAGTTATTTGAACCTAGCTGATAGTTTCTTGTTGTGTAAATTTAAATTCACTAAGGCCGCAGCTGGCACAAACGTAACACTCGTAAATGATTTCTTCTGGAAAGTGTTTGATAGTATTCGTTTGTATATTGGTACACAAGAAGTGGAAATGATTGATTACGTCTCTGCTGCATCTGAAATGATGAAATTTACGCCATATTCGTTTAGTGATAGCATGGGTAGGGGTTGTGTTGAAGGTTTTATGCCTGATATGGCAACGGGGGAAGCCGGTGACCCTGGTCTTAATCGAAAGAAGACAATGTATAACGAGGTTAACAAAACAGATTTTCCCCTTTCCTCCTCTTCTATTGCTGGTACCTAGGAAGAAGGGGTATCTCCCATCCTCCTTTGCCTTCTCCAATTCCTTATCCATCTGCGACTTTCCCATGGACAATGTAAGCAACATTTGGTAGCCGCCCCTATTTTTCCCCTGCTCTTTCTTTCGTATTCAACCATTTCGTCTTATACTCCTCCAAATGCTCCTTCACCTTTGTCGCTCTTGTTTCCTCCCTTGCTCTTGCTACCCCTCCCCTTCCCCTCCCTCTACTGCCTTTGTTATTAATTCTTCCATTGTATTATCAATCCATGTTTTCACTCCTTCCCACCTCTCCTCTCCTCTGCCCTCTTCTCCGCTTCTGCTTCCCTTATTACCCGTGCTTTCCTAGTTTCCTTTTTTCCTTCATCTTCTCCAATGCCCCCTTCATCTTCTCGAAGTCCTCCTTCATCTCCTCCAAGTCCTCCTTCTCCCTCACTTCAACCTCCCTTTTAACCCTTAAAGCATCTCTCCAGAGGACATTATACATAATTATATTCATCTGGATTTTGAGCTAATCTTGTATTTAGAATTATTTTTCTCACAATAGGATCCCAATAGGATTTGTTGATATTTTCTAAAAGAGCTTTATATTTCATAACTTTGAGAAGTTCATTTTTAATGAAATATTTTAAGCAGGTCTCTATTTGTAGGTTTTACAATATCTGTATATAGCCATTCCTTAATTACAAACTTTCCCTGTTTATGTTCTAATTCATAAGGAATTAAAATTTTTACCCCCTTTTCTTGCAAGTATCCTTGAATACAAAAATTATAATTCTCCTGAAGTAGTTTTCTTGCCATTTTAATATAACATCAATTTTTTTTAAGATCATTAACCACTGAGTTTTGTCTTTTGTAATTATTGTGAGTAAAATGACCCCAAGATTTCTTCTCCATGTAAATCATATAACTTATAAGACCAAGGCACTGTATCCACTACCTCAATGATTTAAAAAAGTTAATTAGCCTGTCTCTTTGTATAACCCTTCTCAAAATGGCTTTTCCGTCTGTATATTCTTACGACATCATCAACTTTGAACTTTAGTTTTCTAAAATTAACCTTCTTTTCATATTCTAATGTTGTAACTGTTTCTGATGGTTTTTCTCTAGTGGATGAATGCACTGTGGTAATTATCAACAATATCCTGAATTATAGAGACCCATTGTTGAGAACCGACATGTGTGAATTTTTTATATAACCTCTCTTTCAAAGTGCGATTAAAACGCTCAATAACAACTGCTTTTCCTTCATTAAAGGTACTGTATAATGTAATGCCATGCTCTTTAAGAAATTTCATGAATATACTGTTGTGGAACTCCATCCCCTCGTCGGGCCATAGCTTCTTTGGTTTCCTTTTACTTTTATTAAATATCTGTTGGAAGGCCAACATCAGGGTATTACCTCTCTTGTTTTTCAGGGCAAATTTTTCCCAGGCAAATCTACTTCTCAAATCAACAACAGTTAAAGCATACTTGTACCCTTTATCATTATTCAGTTCAATTAAATCGGCAGACCAGATGTAATCAACGGCTTTAGAATAAACCTTCCTTCATTTAAACTTTGTGATTATAGGTTTGTGTAACTCATTAGCTAAAATTACCCCTTCCTCAGGTTTAATATCATCCTTGGAGTTTAGAAGTTTTTTTGAAGTCCAAGGCCAAATCTTAATTTACGTTTTATTGCCATCTTCATGAGAGGCCCAACAAGTTTTTCTCTCAACGTTGGATCTCGTATCAAAGACAAATTATACATCATTTCTCTATCGGCTTCATGTTTTCCAGCTAATGTATCGGTGTTACGAGAAGCAATGTCATGCTTCATACACGTCCCATCAACCCTGTCCATGGGTTAAGACCATGGTTTAGGATTGTCATTTTCATCTCATCTTTTCTCCAAGTTTGTTCCTGGGCCGCAGAAGGAATAGCCCGGTAGATGTAGTTCCCCTGGAATCACCATGGTTGTAAATTTAGTCCCTGATATAATTTTTTGTATATCACCCCCACTTTTAGATGGGATGAATTGACACTTTTTAGCCCCGCATATTACACATCTCCCTTTTCACAAACTCTATTATTTTTCTTTATATCGCAAGAGATATTTTTAGTTTTAGTTTTCTTTTTACATTTGATACAATAACTCATTTTATTTATGAGATTAATTTATTTTGATGAAAATTGCGTATGTCTTTGTGACCATACTGAATACGGTTTATTCCATTGTTTAAAATAAACCTTTTATCATCATAAGCCTCAAGAGCTTTCTTCTTCACCTCCTCTGTATATAATTGGTGTTTATAACTTCTTATTGTATTCATTTTTCGAAACGCCTCCAACTCCTCCATCTTCAAAGTTAAACAATTATAATAATGTTCAAATTCTATTTCTTCTTTGATAACACCCTTCTTTATTCCTTTTAATTTCTTATCACATCTTCCAATACCATTATTATCAATATATTTATAAGCACAAGCCTCAGCTCTCAATCCAACATATTCAGTCATTACCTTTCCTCCTAATTCATCCTTAAACTTCCCAATAACCTTTTTATTCTTTGAGGAAAACAACTTATCGGTTGGTTTATAATTGCTCGTATAATACAAGTCACTATCTGAACGCATCAAGCATATCTGAACAAACATCTTCCGTTTTAATTTCTAAAATGAAACTATCCGTATCCATATAAAGTAGAGAAACATTATCTTGATACTTTGGTTTCAAATTATTGTAAAGGTAATCATACATTCGTAATTTTGATAAATCAAGAACTGTCGTTCCTATATAAATAGGTTTATTCAGTGTAATACTCTCTTTTTGTAAATGAATGGCGACAAAGTTCTCTGAAAACACCACTTCTCTTTGAAAACGATGTTTCTTAATTAATTTTGCCGCTTGTCCCCAAGATGGAGTAAGTCTTATGTTTTGTCTATTTCTAAGATTTTCCATCGTCTTTCCAAATACAGAATTATTCATCAATTTATAAAAGTCTTTCTCAAAATCAGTTTTTGCTTCGGTTCTCCTTTGAGTGTTAAAATCAATATACTCCTTCATCCAATGACTTTGGTTAAACTGTATAACTCTATGCACCTTCTTTACTATCAATCCCGCCGATACATATTGTTTTAAGTTCCTTTGGTGTAAAACATAATTTTCTTTATCATATAATGCAGGAAGTGGCTGTGGCTCGTATCGAGCGATAAAGTTATTGTAGCATGGATTGAAGGTATTGGAAAGGGTGTTGGAGAGGAGGATAAGGAAGAAAGTGAAGATTGACGAAATGCAGTTTGGATTTATGCCAGGAAGAGGAACGACGGACGTGCTTTTTATTGTGAGGCAGTTGCAGGAGAAGTACATGGAGAAGAGGAAGAAGTTGTTTCTTGGGTTTGTTGATCTGGAGAAAGCATTCGATAGGGTTCCACGCAAAGTATTGACATGGGCATTGGGCATTGAGGAAGTTTGGAGTGGAGGAATGGTTGATCAGAGTAGTGATGGCAATGTACAAAAGAGCGCGCACAGCTGTAAGGACGAAGGACGGGAACAGTGGTGAGTTTGAGGTGAAGGTGGGAGTGCATCAGGGGTCGGTACTAAGTCCACTACTATTGGTAGCTGTGATGGAGGTGCTGGCTCAGAACGTAAAGGAGGGTTTACCGTGGGAGTTGTTGTATGCAGATGATCTGGTGTTAATTGCGGAAAGTATGGATGAACTGAACGAAAAGATGAACAAGTGGAAGGAATGTATGGAGACAAAAGGTCTGAAGGTGAATATCGAAAAAACGAAGGTGATGGCAAGTGGTAAAGCATATGGTGAGGTGGAAAGAACTGGGAAGTGGCCGTGTGCTGTGTGCAGGAAGGGTGTCGGAGTGAATTCCATTCATTGTACAAAGTGCGCTGAGTGGGTTCATCAAAAATGTAGTGGTTTGAGAGGGTCATTAGCCAGTGTGGCAGCTACATTCAAGTGTAAGGTGTGCACAGAGGGAGCTGCAGATGGAGGAAATGTTGAGTTGGATCTTGGAGATGGCGTGAAGCTGGAAGGTGTGAAAACATTTTGCAACCACGGAGACATGCTGAATGGAGAAGGTGGATCAGACTCGGCAACGGTTGCCAGAGTGAGATGTGCATGGAAGAAGTTTCGGGAACTGAGCGGCGTGCTGACGAGGAGGGGAGTGTCGTTGAAGCTGAAGGGAAAGGTGTATGCTGCATGTGTGAGAAGTGTTATGATTTATGGGAGCGAGACATGGATAATGAACGAAGAGCAGCAACGAAGGCTGGAAAGGGTGGAAATTTGAATGGTTCGGTGGATGTGTGGAGTATCGTTGAGAGAGAGGAAGACAAATGATGAATTGTGAAAGATGATGGGAATAGAGCCTGTGATGGATGCTGTGAAGAGGAACAGTTTGAGATGGTTTGGTCATGTGTTGAGGAAGGATGAAAGTGACTGGTTGAGAAGAGTGATGGAAATGAATGAATAAGGAAGTAGAGGACGGGGAAGACCGAGAAAGACTTGGCTAAAGATGGTCGAAGAAGAAATGCGGGCAAGGGGGTTAACAAGGGGAGATGCAGAAAATAGGGCAAAATGGAGAAGATTGTCATGGGGACCACAAGGCTAACCCCCGCTCTAGCAGGGAAAATGGCCTTAAAATGCATGTTGTGTTGTTGTATTCACTATGAGCCGGACCCCTATATTTCCCAGTGAGACGACAATGGTCTCTAACCTTTGGTCCTCCAGTATCTTCCTCCCCGTCAATTTTCTTCCCACAAATATGACAGATGCTATTTGCTTACTTATATTCTGTTTTTTCTTCTTTTGTGAGGGGGTTCATCGGTTTATTGGTTTATCTCATTATCTTTCTTTCGCGATGACAGTCCTCTTCTAATCGTTTTATAAACTCAGAAGCCGCATCTTCTCCTCTATAAAGTTCTTGTTTGTTGTATTTGTCGCCAACGGATGACTTGATATTATAACAGAAACAACCAGGAGTATGTTTTTGATATTTATTTGTGGATGTTTCGTTTGGTTTTGAAGAAGCGTCATTTATCTTTTCAAGAATACATTCGAAGTGCCTGGTGTTGGTGTAGTGGCTAGGGTGCCAGCTTAGGATCCTAGGATCCTGGGTTCGAATCCCGGCCGATCGCTGAATTAACGCCAGGGGGGTTGACTCAGCCTGTCATCCTTCCGAGGTCGGCTAATTGAGTACCAGTTCACTGGTAATTCCCTGTTTGTCGTAAAAAGGCGACAAACAGGGTTGGCGGCAGGAAGGGCATCCGGCTGTAAAAGATTGCTTCAAAAAGGGGACCAACAAAAACAACAACAACCATGGTGCCCGAAAAAGGCCAACCCCCGCTTTGCGGGGAAAAATGGCCTCGAAAGGTGGTTTTTTATTCGAAGTCAGCATATATCACGAATGGGTGTTTTATAGTTTTATCGAAATCTTCGAATTTTATGTCTGAACCTTCTACTGGCATATTCATTATGGTGAATTTATGTTTAACACAGAATTCTGAGTGTTTATCTAATCATTCTTGACTATTAAAGAAGTTGAGACATCGATCACAGATATGTTTGTTTCCATGATGTTTACCGACTTGTGAAGAAACTAATTTTGATAAATTTTTTTATGTAAGCGTAATGTGAATTTCCACCTGAGTTAAAGAGGAGAAGATTAATATGAGTTTCTTTATTTTTATAGTAAACATAATTTTTATTTTTTTTTGTATACTGAATCGAGCCTCGTGAAAGAGCTAACATTCATTTCACAAACAAATCAACCAGACAAACAAAATATACAAAAAGAGGGAGCGGAAGACAAGATGGGGAGAGAAGGGGAAGCACACAACCACAACATTTGAGAGCAGGGAGAAGTGTGGGAGGGAGAGGGCTTGGGGGCAGGAGGCGTGGGAAGGGGAGGGGGGTTGCGGGGGGGGGAGAGGTATAAAACACAAGGGGACCGAAATTAGCGGGGGTAGAAAAGATCAAGGTTTTGGATGGGGGAGGATAAGACATGGTGGTGAACAGCTGTTTTAAAGACCTGGAGGGTGGAGTGGGATTGAAGAGAGTGAGGGAGTTTGTTACAGAGGCGGGAGAAAAGAGGAATGAAGGAGTGAAGGTGAGCAGAAAGTCTTGATTTTGGCAGTTTAACCATAAGAGGGTTGCAGGCAGATCTTGTGCGACCTGTAGGAATATTTGGGGGACAGAGCCCAGAGAGGGCTGGGGGGGCAAGGCCAGAGAGGAGTCGGTAGAAGACGGAAAGACCACCCACCTGCCTGCGGTGAGTGAGTGAAAGGCCCTTGGAGTTAGCTTCATCGCGGGAGATTCCAATGATTCTGAACGCTTTGGTTTCAACAGCGTGAAGACGGGCTAGGTGTGAGGCAGGAGCACCAGACCAGAGGGGAGAGCAGTATTCCATAGAGCTGCGGATGAAAGCCTTGTATGAGGTGAGGAGCTCAGGTGTGCCAAGGAAGGACTTCGCACGACGGAGGATGCCTAGTCGGCGACTGGCTTTGGAGGCCAGATTTGAAATGTGGTTTTCCCAGGAAAGATCATGGCAAATAGTGAGACCCAAAAGCTTGAGTGACAGAACTTCTTGGAGAGGATTATTCAGAAAGTGGATGGGAGGGTTTTCCAGTCGGTCTTTTCGGAGAGACATCGTAAGAGTGTGAGATTTATCAGGATTGAAAGACATGTTCCATTTGTTTGCCCAGTCTGTGATTTTGTCCAGGTCTGCAGAGAGTGAGGAGGCTGCAGACTGCCGATCTGAGGGATGAGAAATGGAGCGACAGAGAGTAGAGTCATCAGCAAAGAGATAGAGAGGATTTTCAAGAGAGTCAGAGAGATCATTGATGAAGACAAGAAAAAGCACAGGGCCCAGAACACTACCTTGGGGAACTCCAGCCTGAACAGGAAGAGGAGATGAGAGAAACCCATTCAGGGCCACACGTTGACTACGACCAGAGAGGAAGGCCGCCAGCCATGCGTGGAGATTTCCATGGATACCAAAGGAGGAGAGTTTGGTGAGCAGAGCAGGGTGCCAGACCAAATCGAAGGCACGTGAAATGTCAAGGGAGACAGCTCTAATTTCCTGTTTGGCGTTGAGGACCTCCATCCATTGTTGAGAAAGCAGAAGCAGCATGTCCAGAGTAGAGTGACCAGGTCTGAAACCAAATTGATGATCAGAGATCAAGCCATTGGAGAAGAGGAAAGATTTCATATCTGAAGCAATGATGGAATCCATGACTTTGCTGATAATTGGGAGAAGGCTGATTGGTCTGTAGTTGCTGGGATCTGTTTTTGCACCTTTTTTGTGCAAAGCGGTGATGTTGGCTGATTTCCAAGCAGATGGCAGATGACCTTGAGCAAAAGAGAGGGTGAAGAGAACAGAAAGAGGGAGTGAAAGAGCGGAAGAACATGACCCGTGGGCTGATGCCGTCAGGACCAGTTGCAGAATCAGAGTCGAGGGTTGACAGAAACTTTTCCACCTTGTCAGGAGGAAAGGACACAGAGTCCAGGAGCAGCTGGGTACGACAGGTACAGAGAGGGATGGGTTTGGGACACAAGATTTAGAGGCAAACACAGAGTTCAGGCATTCAGCCTTTTCACGTGCGGAGTCAGCCATTAAGCCGTTTGAGGTGAGGGAGGGGATGGAGGGGGAACAAACACCAGAAACAGATTTGACCAGACGCCACCAGGATTTGGAAGAGGGAGACAGATAAGAGAGTTCGGTCTTGAGAACGGTGAGATATTGTTTCCTGGCTCTCCTGAGGGTGGACACACACTTGTTTCGGGCTTTGTGAAAGGAAATGAGATTTCCTTCCGTTGGATTTGCTTTCCAGGAGACGAAAGCAAGTTGTTTCAGGGCAACAGCCTCACCACAAGATTCCGTATACCATGGACGGGAGGAAGGGTATGACAACTGAAGACGAGATGGGATAAATCTGTGCATGAGAGAGAGAGCAATTTACTTTGAAAGAATTCCCAGGATGAGTTGATGTCAGAGGTGGTAGAGATGGGAGACCAGTCCAGATGATTGATGGCTGCTTGAAGACCGTGCCAGTTGGCCTGAGTGAAATGCCAGACTCGTCGACGCTGAGGAGGCTCTCTGAGAATGGTCAGAGAGATGTCCACTTTGACAAACACATGATCAGATGAGCCGATTGGAGCAGAAGAAGAGCAGCAGACATTTTCAGGGAAGTTTGTCATAACCAAATCCAGAAGAGAAGATGCTCCGTTGACTGAGATCCGGGTCGGGAAATTGACAGATTGTGTCAGTCCCAGTGAGTTGCAGAAGTCCTTTGCTGAAGAGCCATGGCTGGTGAGAGAGGTACCCACACCCAGCCAACTGGCATGGTGACAATTGAAATCACCACATATGAGGAAGAGAGAGTTGGGATGGGTAGATAGAAGTTGGTCCATATTATCAGACAGCGAGATGTAGATGGAGTCATCGCTGTTTGGTGGACGGTACAACACACATATGAACAAAAGGTGGGAGCGAAGGGGAAGCCGTAGCCAAAGGTATTCCTGGGGGTGAGGTGGAGAGAGGGCAGTGGAGGGCGAGTGAGGAAGAGAGTTTTTTATAAAGATAGCAACCCCACCTTCAGGACGAGGCTCAGGTCTATCATACCGGAGGAGGGAGTAACCTGGGAATTTGCAAAGGACAAACTGTTTTCATCCGTTAGTCCATAAACATAAACAGATAGATTATTCATTTTCTCAAATTTAGGAGTATCTTTCAATAGCATTGGAAATGGTAACCCGGCAACATTTCACTCATTTTCAAATTTCTCATAATGTGATACCCTTTCAACATTCCATTCAGGAGGATGTAAGTGTGCAAGACCACCCCATAGGAAACATTTTTTTATCTTTGTTTTGAATATAAATGACCACCTTTTTAAGTTTTATCTCTCTTGGTCAATCAATGTAAG
Source organism: Myxine glutinosa (assembly GCF_964187855.1). Lineage (NCBI taxonomy): Eukaryota > Metazoa > Chordata > Myxini > Myxiniformes > Myxinidae > Myxine > Myxine glutinosa. Next base: position 62,509,454 of record NC_136265.1, read on the forward strand.
AAGAAGCTTTCAGAGGGTCCGATTTTAAAACGTGTATATCGATGTATAATATTTTAATAAGTTCATATCACATCTTTCTTATCATCTTCATTCTCTTCCTCTTCTTGTTCTAAAAGTTTATCATAAACGTCTGTTAATAAGAACCCCTGGAGTGATGTGACAAAGTAAGGTTTTGTTCTTATATAGTTTCTTAACAAGGTCCTCTTTTTCAAGAATCGATTTTTTTCAATTCCATTTTTACTCCCATATAAATTTTAAGGGGTTTAATCTCAGCCAATGTATTCTTTACAAAGCTTTCAACGGCGGGTTTGACTGTTTCAATCGCCTCAGCTATTGATTTTGGTTCTGGGGGTGTCAAACCAAACCTCCTTATTAGTCCCCTACCGGTGTACACCTGAGGGGACTAGAGGTTTGCACGCTGTCCCTCCGTCCATCAGTCCGTCAGTCTGTCAGTCCGTCACACAAAGAACAGTTTTCCGGACTTTTTTTCTAAACGCTTAATGCTAATGATTTCAATCTTGGCACATGGTTTCCTCATGATAAGTTACAGGTCAAGTTAGAACTTCACGACGTTTCGATCATTTTTGACAAAGTTATGGCACTTTGAACTTTGGGAATTCTGATAATTCTGATGATCCTTAACTCAGTGCCATTTTAAGTTTTAATTTCCTTTAAAAAAGATTTTCCCTGCAATAATAGGACCGATTGAGATCAAATTTTCACCATAGGAGGGACTCGGTCTGTAGAATATTTTAATGGTAATTATGACGTCACAGGTCACGTGGTTCGGCCGCCATATTGTTTTTCGTGAAAACACGAAAACCCCTTTTTCTCTGCAACGGCTGAACAGATCGAGGCCAATCTTTGCAGGCAGAATCGCATACCCATGACGAACAAAAAAGTCAGCAAGCATGACGTCATGCATCACATGGTTTCAGAGTTGTGACGTTTTTAAGCATGAACCATTAAAACCGAGCCCCTCCCTCATTTTTGATCCAATCGAGGGGAAACTTCACAGATCTGTTCCGCATGTCACTCTACTAAAATGTCCTTTTGGAATTTGCGATAGTTCATGTGGTTTGACAGATATCGTTAATTAAACGAAAATATTTTTAAAATGGATATCTCTTGAATCGCTTTATAGATCGACGTGAAACTTCATACTATAGTAGAAGTCATGAAGAGTAACAAGTGTGCAAAATTTCAAGATGATTGGATGTACGGTCTGGAAGCTATAAAGTTGTTATTGCGTGAAGAAGAAGAGGCGTCGGTGAAGGCGAAGCAAGCCGTCCGCTGATTGGACAGTCGAAGGCGACAGAAGAAGAGGCGTGTGTGGATTTAATTATTTATCACATGTACAGACTGAGAGCATCGTTGGACATGACCTGTCGCGGTCATTTTAACCTCAAATAAAATTCAAATTTAAGATTTGTCAATAGCCGAGGTATATTAACAAACGAATAAAACAGATTTGGTCAAATTCTGACTTTTTTAACACGATCGCATTTGACAGAGTTGTGACAAGCTGAGGAGGAAGAAATCTCGCATTGGCTTCTCCAATGTGCCATAAAAAAATGGATATCTCTTGAATCGCTAGTACCTCAGACCGTGAGTTGGTAATCATTTATATAATTCACACAGTGCAATACATGCAGGCCGCTCCACGGAGCGACCTTGTGGGCTTATCAACGAGGCGAGGCGTGACACACGTGTCTCAGCATACCTCAGTCAAGTTTGAAAACCAGCATCAACCGTGCATAAATTTGCATATTCGATCATTTTTGAAAAAGTTATGGCACTTTGAACTTTGGTAGGGGACATGTATTGCAGCGCAATACTCAGAATGCTTGTTCTAATATGGTTCCTAAATGCATTATCAGTGTCCTTGATAGTTGTCCCCTCAACTCTATGTGTTTTTGTGATTTAAGATGGGTGGGAAAGCTCCCCTTCAAGATGGTCTTATCACAAACGTGACAATATTTTGTTTCTCGTTCAAGTGGAGACAACATCTGTGAAAGTTTAGCTTTGTGTTTGTTGGTGTGAAAATGTTTTATATAGTTGTGTTTGTAATCATGGTCACAATCATCACAAAATGTTGTGACTTTGCTGTTCTTTTTAAGAAACTTCATCTTATTATATGAATTCATCTCTTTATATATAAGAAATATAAAAAAAATTTTTTTTTGTTATATACGATGATTAAAAAAAAAAAAAAAGTATATATATTGTTGCGGATATGAGGATTGTATTTTTTTGATTGTGCTGTATTGTATTGGAAATTATTATTATTATTGCTCGAGTCTGGCCCCTCCTGCCTCCAGTGTTGTGTAAAGGTTAAAAGGGCGTCCCGGTAGTTAATTCCATAAAGCATCCATTGAAGGACACTATACTACCCTTGTTCAGTAGCTTATATCTTTATTATGTGTTTTAGGGTAAGGCCTTCCTTGTCTTCCATTAAAATGACACTCCATTGCACCAAGTGAAATAGATAGATTCCCTTCATTCCCATTCCCAAAAACCTCCATTTTCCCCTTTCGTCAATTGCCATTCGCATTGCCAACCCCAAAGGGGAAGAAAGGCGTGCCCGCCCGTCGTCATCAAGGGCGGAGCCAGAGGGTCGCGCGACCAACCAGGGCCGAGGTGAGCACACCGATGGGCGTGTCCTGAAGGCCGGCGGCTTAATCGCCGGCGGCGTTATAAAAACGCGCACGCAAGAGTGAGCTGAGCTGAGCTGCATGGTGAGGTCCATGAAAAGAGCTGAGTCGTCAGAGGAGAGCTGAGTAAAAGGGTCCAAGAGAGAGTTGGGTTGAGAGGTCCAAGGGAGAGAAGGGAGATCATCCAGCAGCGATTCTTGTCCAAAAGAAGAGATCATCCAGCAGCGATTCTTGTTCAAAGGAGATCATCCAGGGAAGCACAAAGCCTGCTATTCGTCGCCTTGCTCGCCAGCAGCAGCGTCCACAGCAGCAACAACACTCAACAGCCGCTTGGGGCCTGGACGGCAGTTTGGAGCAGGGCCGCGAAGGAACGGCGGCTGCCCAACGAGCCGATCGTGCTGCAGGACCAGTTGGACCTCCCTATCCCGCCAGCCATCCACCTCCTGCCATTCATATCATCATCCCCCGTGTAAGTGTGTTTGTAGTCTGTCTTTTGTCTTGTCTCTGGGAATAAGTTAAGCCTGTTAGATAAGCTAGTAATTTTAGCTGTGTCACCTGCTTTTTCATGTCCCCTGTAAATAACCGTGACTGCTCCTTTTGCTTGTGTGTGTAAATAATAAATCCCGTTACTCTTCTGTACGTCTTCTTCTTCCTCTTTACATTCGTTCGCTTTAGAGTTTTCCATATTGAATATCTGTGGCGCGATACGGCCAACGTTTGGGTGAATCGGGGAAACTGTTAGGTCACGGTGCCTCCGCTCGGCAAACCAACATCCTTAACTGCGAACCGTAACAATTGGTGTCAGGAGTGTCGGATTCGGACCTGGGACTAAATTTATTTAGCCCAAATTTTGGACACAATTGTACAATTGGCGTAACAATTGGTGTCTGGGAGTGAGATTCGAGGCCCGAAACAAATTTTTAAAAACATCTAGAAAAGAATTTGGTCAAAATTTGGAGCGGCCGAAATTTGTGTTGTTTTAAAGAAAAACCCGAATTTTGAAATCGCGCCATGGCTGGTCAAGGCGACGGGATGTCGGTGGGAGAGATAGACGGGGTAGAATCGACCCAGGACCTCGGGGAAATGTATGTGGATGAAAGAGAGGAGGAGAACATTGGCAATGTGGTTGAGGGGGTATCAGGTGCACAAAATGGCGCTCTCGCGCACGTGGTTGAGGGGGCCACGGCTGCGGAACCAATGGGCGTGGTCCAAATGCAGGCCTTCATGGAACAATTTATGGCGCAAATGCAGGCGTCCCTCAACCTGCAGAGGGACGAGACGAGGGCTCAGGGTGAGCGATTGGAGGGCCAAATGGGACAAATGGGGAACCGGATGGATGCTCAGGGTGAGCGGTTGGGAAACCAAATTGGAGCAATAACGAACGGAATGAGGGCCGATATGGAGCGAATCGGCAAGATTGGGGACAGAATGGGTGACCGCATGCAAAAATGTGGGGAGACCATGGATCGCATGGTGGGCGAAAGGGTCCCAGGGGTGCACGACGAGGTAACGCGGGTCGAGAAGCACTGGTTGAGCGAAGTGGAGAAAAGCACGGGTAACTGGACCGGGGTAGAAATCACGACACGGGGTTTGGAGCAGCTGGCGACCGCTGAGGTAGAGGAGGGTGTTTTATTAAAGCCAGCGGTCGTCGAGGTGAATAAAGAAAAAGCAGTGCTGGGAATTAAAATTGAAGAGATGACGGAGGTAGCCCGGGAATTGCAGGAAGAAATGGAAAATGTGCAAAGTCCCTGCTCACATCACGATGCTGTGCTTAACCCGAATGGAAGTTTGCAGGTGCGCGTGGAGAAAAGGATCCCCCAGGTGAGTCGTGCTGTGTATTGTGCGGGGAGATTTTGTAAGAGGATGTTTGGCGACAAAAGAATTTTTGCGCGCTTGGGATCGAGGAAGCATCCGGGCGTTGGTGAAGGGTCCCGTGTGAGTAAAAATGGCACGCGTGTGAGGAAAAAGTGTGCGTCAAAGGGTGAGCGTGTTACGAAGCGCGAGTGTGAAACCGAGTGCGAGCGAGAATGCACGTCGGGGTGTACGGGGTGTGACACAGGGAGTGAGAGCAATACGGAGTGTACGTGCGAGGGTGAGTGTGACACGGAGAGTAAGGTGGTGATGGAACGTGTGCGAGGAAGCACACCTGAGTTGGTGGTAGCGCGAGTGTGGGAGAGCCCATGTGAGCGCGTTAGTGGGTGGATGCCAGAGTGCACGCCCATGGTGAGTGTTACGGAGGACGTAACGGAGGAGAGGTGTGGACCAAGGTGTGCGAACGGCGAGTGTGCGCAAGAGTGTGCGTGAGAGGTGTGGTGTGTAACAGGGAGAGCGTTGGTGGAATGTACGGACGGTGTTGGAGCACCGAGCTCGGTGAGGGTGAAAGGGGTAGCGTATGCGTGTGAGCATGCAGGTGAAGCATCGACGGTAACCGGGTTAGCGTTTAGGGCGACGGATAGCCGAGCCGATGCGAGCACTCGGGGCGCGGTGTGCTTTTTTTTTTTTTTTGTATACTGAATCGAGGCTCGTGAAAGAGCTGACATTTACTTCACAAACAAATCAACCAGACAAACAAAATATATAAAAAAGGGAGCGGAAGACAAGAGAATGGGAAGCACACAAACACTTGAGAGCACACAACATTTGAGAGCAGGGAGATGTGTGGGAGGGAGAGGGCTCGGGGGGAGGAGGCGTGGGAAGGGGTGGGGGGGGGGGGTGGGGGGTGGGAGAAGTATAAAACACAAGGACACCAAGGACTTCCAGGTCAGAAGTTGGTATTTCAAAAAGTGGAATTGGGGTGGAATTATCGGGGATAGAAAAGATCAAGGTTTTGGATGGGGGAAGATAAGAGATGGTGGTGAACAGCTGTTTTAAAGACCTGGAGGGTGGAGTAGGATTGAAGAGAGTGAGGGAGTTTGTTCCAGAGGCGGGAGAAAAGAGGAATGAAGGAGCGAAGGTGAGCAGAGAGTCTTGATTTTGGCAGTTTAACCATAAGAGGGTTGCAGGCAGATCTTGTGCGACCTGTAGGAATATTTGCGGGACAGAGCCCAGAGAGAGCTGGGGGGGCAAGGCCAGAGAGGAGTCGGTAGAAGACGGAAAGACCACCAACCTGCCTGTGGTGAGTGAGTGAAAGGCCCTTGGAGTTAGCTTCATCGCGGGAGATTCCAATGATTCTGAATGCTTTGCTTTCAACAGCGTGAAGACAAGCTAGGTGTGAGGCAGGAGCACCAGCCCAGAGGGGAGAGCAGTATTCCATTGAGCTGCGGATGAAAGCCTTGTACGTGGTGAGGAGCTCAGGTGTGCCAAGGAAGGTGCGTCGTTGTTGTTGGATGCGAGGCCCGGAGCGGATCGAAGCTGCGTCGTTTCTCTTTGAAGCGTCGTTGCCGATTCGGGCTTGGCCCCGCCCCGCACGGTCGAGTCCGGGCCTTGTCGGGCCAGGCGACCGGTCCGGTTCAAGGGCGAGTGGGAGGAAGCGGAACGGTGCCCCCTCGTGGGGACGGGGTTCCGACCGGGGGAGATTGAGCCATCGGGCCCGGGACCGCAAGGTACCGCGCCGAGATGGTGCGTGGAATCTCGGCCCGACCAAACCACCTCCCTTGAACCGAAAGCCGGACGGATTCAACCTGCAGGCGACCAAACCACCCGAATTCATTGCTCGGCTTTACGAAGCCGAGTTTAATGACGTCATGATGCACCGAGGCTAGGATATAGCAGACTGTGATGATAATAGTGATAGTGGTTTTGATCCGAAATTTAGAGAAGTGAAGAGAATTGGCAGTAATTGGAAATTTTTGATTGGTTGAAATTTGGTGTGCAAAATTGATAGTGGGAGATGCCCCATGTGGTGGGATGGCAACTCTGTCATCCCTCACACCGGGGGGCAAAGGAGCACTAGTTATGGGGTTTATGGCAGTGTAAGCTCGTCGAGGGAGGGTTTGGATAATGTGTAGGGACCTAGAAGATGACCTTAGGTAACGGTAAGATTAGTTAGTGACAATGACACCTGTAGTGGGGACGCAGGTAGTTTAGAGTGGATGATAATGACGAGGGAGCGCAATAGTTTAAAGGGACGACTGGGAAGCGCAGGTTCCAGAGGGGAGTAGTTAGTTCAGATGATGCCATGTGAGTGTTGGAGGTGTATAGAAGTGTATTGTGAAAAGTGTGTAAGGAACAGGTGTGATTGCACAGGTGTGCAACTTAACAGGTGTATGGAGCAGTGTTTGAGTGAGTGATGGTGATGAGTATTGTGCTGACCAAATGGTCCAGGAAGGAAGGAGGGTGCAGGTGGCACCAGGTGAGATTGCACAGGTGTGCAACTGCAGGTGTATGAAGAATGGTTGTGTGGAATACCTGGAGTGTGGAATATATGGAGTATTGGAATGGATGGTCGTGGAGTGAGTAGGATGGGAACTGTGGAGTGGAGTGGATGGTGCGAAAGTGTGAATGGGGGAAGGATGGACCCCCATCATGAATACCCGGGGCGGGTAGTGTAAGCGTTAGGTAGAGGATATAGGTAAATTGTGGTTGGATATTGGCATCTGTGGTGCGGGTGAGAGAATGGTATTTGGATGGGTGCATTAGTGTTGTGGAAATGGCTGGGCGTGTAGCCTGTTAGTGTGTGTAGTTGGTTTGGGCACTCCACCACTGTGAGGATGTCGGCCAGGTGAGGCCGCAGGTGGGCTCTGGGAGCCGGTAGAGTTGTTGTGGATGGGGCCCGAGGATCCGGAGGACGGACCCGGGTAGCCCAGTGCCAGAGGGCACCAAGGGGTGACAGAGCCAGGAGGGCCTTCCCCAGTAGATAGGTTAGGTTAAGGAGCAGGTAAGCTTGGGTGGCAACTACAGTGGTGGAGGTGTGCAGGTGGGTAGACCTGCTGGGAGAGCTACACGACCCAGCCCGGAAAGTGTGCAAGGGCACCGGGAGATGAATCAGGGGAGTGAGACCCCAAATTGAGAAGCACCACAGTTTGGTCAATGGGAATTGGTTTTTAGAACCCATGGTGTAAGTTGGCCAATGGATTGGCAGGGAAAGACGGCGGGTAGTGTACAACAACAACAACATGCATTTTAAAGGCCATTTTCCCTGCTAGAGCGGGGGTTAGCCTTGCGGTCCCCATGACAATCTTCTCCATTTTGCCCTATTTTCTGCATCTCTCCTTGTTAACCCTCTTGCCCACATTTCTTCTTCCACCATCTTGAGCCAAGTCTTTTTCGGTCTTCCCCGTCCTCTGCTTCCTTCTACATTCATTTCCATCACTCTTCTCAACCAGTCACTTTCATCCTTCCTCAACACATGACCAAACCATCTCAACCTGTTCCTCTTCACAGCATCAATCACAGGCTCTATTCCCATCATCTTTCGCAATTCATCATTTGTCTTCCTCTCTCTCAACGATACTCCACACATCCACCGAACCATTCGCATTTCCACCCTTTCCAACCTTCGTTGCTGCTCTACGTTTATTACCCATGTCTCGCTCCCATAAATCATAACACTTCTCACACATGCAGCATACACCTTTCCCTTCAGCTTCAACGACACTCCCCTCATCATCAGCACGCCACCCAGTTCCCGAAACTTCTTCCATGCACATCTCACTCGAGCAACCGTTGCCGAGTCTGATCCACCTTCTCCATTCAGCATGTCTCCGAGGTAGTAAAATGTTTTCACACCTTCCAGCTTCACGCCATCTCCAAGATCCAACTCAACATTTCCTCCATCTGCAGCTCCCTCTGTGCACACCTTACATTTGAATGTAGCTGCCACACTGGTTAATGACCCTCTCAGACCACTACATTTTTGATGAACCCACTCAGCGCACATTGTACATTGAATGGAGTTCACTCCGACACCCTTCCTACACACAGCACAGGGCCACTTCCCAGTTCTTTCCACCTCACCACATGCTTTACCACTTGCCATCACCTTCGTCTTTCCGATATTCACCTTCAGACCTTTTGTCTCCATACATTCCTTCCACGTGGTCATCTTTTCCTTCAGTCCATCCATACTTTCCGCAATCAACACCAGATCATCTGCATACAACAACTCCCACGGTAAACCCTCCTTTACGTTCTGAGCCAGCACCTCCATCACAGCTACAAATAGTAATGGACTTAGTACCGACCCCTGATGCACTCCCACCTTCACCTCAAACTCACCACTGTTCCCGTCCTTCGTCCTTACAGCTGTGCGCGCTCTTTTGTACATTGCCATCACTACTCTGATCAACCATTCCTCCACTCCTAACTTCCTCAATGCCCATGTCAATACTTTGCGTGGTACCCTATCGAATGCCTTCTCCAGATCAACAAACCCAAGAAACAACTTCTTCCTCTTCTCCATGTACTTCTCCTGCAACTGCCTCACAATGAAAAGCACGTCTGTCGTTCCTCTTCCTGGCATGAATCCAAACTGCATTTCGTCGATCTTCACTTTCTTCCTTATCCTCCTCTCCAACACCCTTTCCAATACCTTCATTCCATGCTCCAATAACTTTATCGCTCGGTACGAGCCACACTCCAGAGGGTCACCTTTCCCCTTGTATAGAGGGATGAGGGTACTCAGTTCCCAATCCACTGGAATGCGGCCTTCTTTCACCACCAGATTACAGATCTCTGTCATTCTCTTCACACCCCAACTTCCTGCTGCCTTCAACATATCTCCCACAACTCCCGTCGGCCCTCCCGCTTTTCTACCCTTCATTGCTTTTATCGCTTCCTCAACTTCCTTCTCAGTTATCTTCTCTGCCGGTCCTAAAACAGGGTTACTCTCTATGTTGCCATCCCATTCATTCTCTGTATTCAACAGCATTTCCATATATCTTTTCCATCTTCGTGTTAAACTGGGTAGTGTAAAGTGTGTTAAAGTCATTTAGAGGATAGTTAGGATTGAAGTCTCCTCGCACCATCTGCATCCACTCACCTGAGGTGACAGGTACTCCACACCATGCCAGGTTGTTTTGATTATTTTTTATGTGCAAATGTTTTGGATTGTGAGACGCATCATGACGTGGGTGTGACATTGTGCTTGATGTTCCATCTCTTCCTCCTTATGAGGATCGATGACGAATTGGGTGATGGCAAATTTTGGATAGAGGGATTGTGGGAACGAATTTGGAATAGAAGAAATATGGGGAAGACGTGACAGTAGCGACGAATTTGTAAATGTGTAGATTTTTGTAAATATGGGGTAAGGGCAAGGGTAGTGTAGGTGACGGGGGGGTGGGGGGGGGTGACGTACGGTAGGGACGAGCTTTCTCACTTCGCTCTCCGTACGCACTTCGCCTTGCATTGCCTTATTGATGTGTACCCTTGTGACCTTACCCCTCGCTCATCTGTCTTCCCCCCTTTGTCTCCCACATGATGACCTGAGCGCCACTGGGCGCCGAGGGGAGCATGCGTGAGTCCGCCATTGTGCGCCCGGAACTCCCAGAACCAACTGTCTGAATCGATGCACCACATTATGGACCACATGTCTGTGGCCGAGCACCACTGATGGACCCCATGGGTTGGGGCATGGCCCCTCTGCTGGAACCGGCCATGAGGGCCCGAAATCTTGCTGGCGGACCTTGGCCACAGGGCACCGATGCCCCACAGGTGAACCACACGTAGTCGGCCCTGTGGGCCATAAATAAAGAAATAAAAAACGGACACGTTAGGTGCATTTTATTGCAAATAGGCCGCCAGCAAAGGAAAAAGACAACAACTGGAAGAAATAATAATAGCCAGCAGAGGGAGCCGAAGAGCAAGAGACCACCTGCAGGGTTAGGGGTTGTTGTTTTTATTTTTATTGATGAACTGTGGTGACTGCACCGAATGGTGCTTGAGGGTGTGTTGGTGCATTTTGGGTGCTTTCATGGTGCATCGATGCAGAGCAGACTGTCTCCCCCCCAGAAAGAACAATCACAGGTCCAGGGTTGCGTTTTGTAAATAAAGTAGCGTCACTGTAAATAATGCTCCCCACCGTCAGTGTGTAGTTTGAAGACCATTCCGCAATTCGGTTAACTGTGGGCGTGAGTCTGTTAGGTAAGGTGCAATGGAGCAGCGGGACACATTTATTTATGTTTTAAAACTGTCGCACTCAGGGTCAGGTTAAAAGTAGACGGAGCTACACCTACGTGTTACACTAAATAAAAGTTGTAGGCCCGGGTCATGCCAAAGAGGAGGGTGCAGTGTTGCGGATATGAGGATTGTATTTTTTTGATTGTGCTGTATTGTATTGGAAATTATTATTATTATTGCTTGAGTCTGGCCCCTCCTGCCTCCAGTGTTGTGTAAAGGTTAAAAGGGCGTCCCGGTAGTTAATTCCATAAAGCATCCATTGAAGGACACTATACTACCCTTGTTCAGTAGCTTATATCTTTATTATGTGTTTTAGGGTAAGGCCTTGTCTTCCATTAAAATGACACTCCATTGCACCAAGTGAAATAGATAGATTCCCTTCATTCCCATTCCCAAAAACCTCCATTTTCCCCTTTCGTCAATTGCCATTCACATTGCCAACCCCAAAGCCGCCATTGGCCACGAGGCAGGGTCGGGGAAGAAAGGCATGCCCGCCCGTCGTCATTAAGGGCGGAGCCAGAGGGTCGCGCGACCAACCAGGGCCGAGGTGAGCACACCGATGGGCGTGTCCTGAAGGCCGGCGGCTTAATCGCCGGCGGCGTTATAAAAACGCGCGCGCAAGAGTGAGCTGAGCTGAGCTGCGTGGTGAGGTCCATGAAAAGAGCTGAGTCGTCAGAGGAGAGCTGAGTAAAAGGGTCCAAGAGAGAGCTGGGTTGAGAGGTCCAAGGGAGAGAAGGGAGATCAACCAGCAGCGATTCTTCTCCAAGAGAAGAGATCATCCAGCAGCGATTCTTGTTCAAAGGAGATCATCCAGGGAAGCACAAAGCCTGCTATTCGTCGCCTTGCTCGCCAGCAGCAGCGTCCACAGCAGCAACAACACTCAACAGCCGCTTGGGGCCTGGACGGCAGTTTGGAGCAGGGCCGTGAAGGAACGGCGGCTGCCCAACGAGCCGATCGTGCTGCAGGACCAGTTGGACCTCCCTATCCCGCCAGCCATCCACCTCCTGCCATTCATATCATCATCCCCCGTGTAAGTGTGTTCGTAGTCTGTCTTTTGTCTTGTCTCTGGGAATAAGTTAAGCCTGTTAGATAAGCTAGTAATTTTCACTGTGTCACCTGCTTTTTCATGTCCCCTGTAAATAACCGTGACTGCTCCTTTTGCTTGCATGTGTAAATAATAAATCCCGTTACTCTTCTGTACGTCTTCTTCTTCCTCTTTACATTCGGTCGCTTTAGAGTTTTCCATATTGAATATCTGTGGCGCGATACGGCCAACGTTTGGGTGAATCGGGGAAATTGTTAGGTCGCGGTGCCTCCGCTCGGCAAACCAACATCCTTAACCGCGAACCGTAACAATATAATGGCACTGAGTTTTGATAATTTTGATATTAAAAACATAGTTTTTGGAACCCCTAAATATTCCAAACACAGGGGGGTTTAATCTTGTAAAATATCAATTAAATATAAACATTCGAATGAAAACATGACAAAACTATATATTGAAACACCAGAGGTATTGTCTTGGGGTATTAAACCAAGCCGACCTGTTGATGTGGGTAATAATAAAATTATTAGGTCATTTTCTTTCCCAATTACTATATTCAATTCCGAACATCTACATTCTACATTAACTGAGGAAAGGAAAACTATGAAAATATTTGAAGCGATTCTTTCAATGGTTAAGTCCATGTATTAAGAGAAACCAAATTTAAATATCCTCTTAACATAGTAAATATATTTTGGCTCAAGTGTGATGAGAGGGCATATAGAGGGGATTGTGCTTTCACTATGTACCCAACGCTTATGACAACTGATGAAAATGATTCACCAATAGATATTACAACAACATTTTATAAGGATAATGTTTCTGGAGATAATATTGATGATTGTTGTATCAATCCTCAAGATTTGATGGGGGTAAACTGAAGGGTTATTTGTGCAATCGAGGTTTCTCAGATCCTGGTTGGAGAGCATGGGTTATTTATTCGATTGAAAGTTAATGATGTTGTTGTCAAACAAATATTTGAAAAACACGGAAACGAATGGTTCGTAATATGTAGGGGAGAGAGTTCCAATATAGCGACTGATTGCATTGCCCATGGCGCATGCGGAGGTTTTTGCGTACCCGCTGTAGAAAGTCGCATTCGCGGTCACAAATATTCACAAACATCTATATAATAATAGCGTAAGGACTCTACTTCCGTGACGTCTATTAAACTATAAATAGCCGAAAAACTTTTTTTTTGCCCACATATGGTCTGGCAAGGCCAATATATATTCAGGTGGTGGCCATGTCGGATTTTGGTATGCAGCCAAAAATGGCAGCCTTTTTCAAAGGGCCACCCATGCCCATTTTGTTCAGCACTCTTCAATTGTATGGAAACCACCTTCAAAGGAAGATCACCCCACTTCACCTTGGCTCAGTTGATGCTGCTTCAACTTGTGCATTATGATGTGGTTGTCAAATATGTTTCTGCGAAGCGGCTGTATATTCCAGACACTTTATCAAGGGCACTGAGTGCCCCAGTTCCAATGTAAGACTCAATCTTTGAGGTCATGCAGTTTCAGGTACACCAGCTAGTGACCCGTCTTTTTGTCAGCCACGGCACTGCACATGACGACAATTTGGAATTACTGTACAGCTATATCCTGAATGGCTGGGCCAGTGCACCACACCAACCTTTCTGTGTCCGTTAGACCTTTCTGAGATTTCAGTGGTGAGCTGCATGTGGAAAATGGCATGATTTTTGAGGGGGAGTGTTTGTTAATTCCTGCTGCACCCAGGTCTGCCATTCTTCGAACATGAAATGAAGGCCATTTTGGGCAAGAGAAATGCAAAGACAAAGCACGTCAAGTGACAGGTCAAGTATCAACCAGGATATACAACGTCTAGTTGCCAAATGTGCGACATGTGCCAAGTACTATCCAGCTAACAGCAAAGAGCCACTATTTCCGCATGATATACCCCAGGGGTTGTGGTAGAAACTAGGAGCGGACATTCTCCAATTTGCCAAGAAACATTTCCTCCTGATTGTGGACTATTTCTCCAAGTATTCTGAAGTTATTCACATTTTTGGGGTCACTGCAAAACACATTGTTGAAGCTTTAAAGTCTGTTTTCACCAGACAGGGCAAACTCAAAGAGTTATTTGCAGACAACATGCCATTTGCAAGTCCCAATATGAGGAAATTTGCCCAGGAATGGGGGTTCAGGGTTACGAGAACGAGTCCTGCATATCCTCATTCTAATGGACAATCTGAACGTGCAGTACAGATCAGGAAAGTACTCACAACAGCCCTCAAGGGTGGCAACGATAGCCATTTGATATTGCTGTCCGACTGGAACACACCATTTACAGGTTTTCAATATTCCAGAGCACAGCTGTTCATGAGCAGGAGGTTCAGAGATCAATTGCCATGTCAGCACTCAGCACTGGATGAATAGATTTTGGAATTATTTGGGACACCTATTTGAGGTGGTTGTACTCCCACCCCTCCCCATTCTTCCCTGCTGACTGGATTCGTCAGGGCAGAGTGGTCATGGTCAGCGTGACAATCGGTCCTCATGGACTGATGCTCTCTCTTCCTCTTGTCCATGTCTCTTCTCTCTCTACTCTCTGTCTGTCTGTCTGTCTGTGTGTCTGTGTCATGGCCGTGACTTTGTGAAGGCGGGGGCACACCATCCTGGATGTGGGGGGTCTCTGGGTCGCTCCTGGGAGATTGACCGGCTGTCTCCATGCTGCAGGTTTATTTGAGAGAACTGGCCGGGGCTATACAACAACAAAAACTGGCCGGCTGATACATGACTTTGTTGATACAGTGACAGCAAGGAGTGAAAAAAATTCATACCTGTGTCCAAAGGAAGCAGTTCAGTTTGGTACCTTTAGTATGAAATAGGCAAAGCATAGACACAAACGAAACCCATGAGAATTACTCTTTAGAACCCTTTTGAATTAAACACGGTGGGTTAGATATGGTCTTCTTCATTTTTGATGGACGGATGGAAGGATGGATGGAAGGAAGGACATTGCCAAATACTGAAGCGGCTTCACCACCTTGCAGAAAAAGACATTCAATTAGAAGATCACTGCAGGGGATGCACCCTCTTTTCCACCACCATATTTAACATGTTGAACTACTTAGTCATGCCCGTGGTTTTTGTCCTTCATGATGTCCCTAAAAACGGTAAGTTTTGTGTTTGGAAGGATTTTCAATTTTGTTTGATTACCAGAATGACAGACAGAGTGAAGCAATTCCTTTATCACAAGTGCGCATGTACGCTGAAGATGAGACTCCATCAAATTTGCCAAATTTAAAGCCAACACACTTCGAAACTGGAAGAAGTTTCGGGAAATGAGTAGCGTGCTGACGAGGAGGGGAGTGTTGTTGAAGCTGAAGGGAAAGGTGTATGCTGCATGTGTGAGAAGTGTTATGATTTATGGGAGCGAGACATGGGTAATACACATAGAGCAGCAACGAAGGCTGGAAAGGGTGGAAATGCGAATGGTTCGATGGATGTGTGGAGTATCATTGAGGGAGAGGAAGACAAATGATGAATTGCGAAAGATGATGGGAATAGAGCCTGTGATGGATGCTGTGAAGAGAAACAGGTTGAGATGGTTGGGTCATGTGTTGAGGAAGGATGAAAGTGACTGGTTGAGAAGAGTGATGGAAATGAATGCAGAAGGAAGGAGAGGATGGGGAAGACCGAGAAAGACTTAGCTAAAGGTGGTGGAAGAAGAAATGCGGGCAAGGGGATTAACAAGGGGAGATGCAGAAAATAGGGCAAAATGGAGAAGATTGTCATGGGGACCACAAGGCTAACCCCCGCTCTAGCAGGGAAAATGGCCTTAAAATCCCTGTTGTTGTTGTTGTTGTTGTTGTTGTTGTTGTACACTTCTAAACTGCAGGTTAATGTTCCGATTCATGTTGTACAATTTTCAAAATACAAAATTCGAATTAAATTATGTTGTACCTCAAACAAACTCACAGTGACATTTTTCAGACAGAGAGAGTGAACCAATTGCGTCACCCACTTTCGGCTATGCACGGAGGATGAACAGAAAAGTCCCACTGAGCCAAAGGCTGTGTTAGTCGAACGATCTTCAATGGATTGCAATTACATTTTCCAGCATGATGCATTATCAAGTTTTCTTTGGCTTAATATCAGAAATTTAAATTTTTAAAGTTGGATTTGTCCTCGTAAACCCAAATGATAATTTTGAAGGAACTGCGCTCCAACGCGAGTCGAAAGAATTGACGCGACCAAAGATGGAATTCGTCCGAGTTGCTTTATTGAAACAAAACAGCTCAGGTATTCTGACAAGCCCGTTTATCGGGCAGCAATATATATACACATTTATGTCGGGAAGTTTGCCCGGCAAAAGCTATACCGGGCATGCCCGGGTGTCAAGGGCGAGCCTTGGAAAGGCGAGTCTGGACCTGCCCGGGCGTGTTTGGCTGCGGCCTGGCAAGTCGAGGCTGGGCGTGCCCGGGCGCTCTGGGCGAGCCCTGGAAAGGCGATAGCGGGCATGCCCGGACGCTCTGGGCGAGCCCTGAAAAGGCGATAGCGGGCATGCCCGGACGCTCTGGGCGAGCCCTGGAAAGGCGATAGCGGGCATGCCCGGACGCTCTGGGCGAGCCCTGAAAAGGCGATAGCGGGCATGCCCGGACGCTCTGGGCGAGCCCTGGAAAGGCGAGACCGGGCGTGCCCGGGAGGTTCGGGCGTGCCCGGGAACAGTGAGTCCGGGCATGCCCGGGAGAGGCGCGTCTGGCCGTGTTCTGGCCGGTGCAAGGCGATTGTGTGCATCCAGCGGTAACCGCTACACACGCCCCTCCAGAATCGACCTGCACCGGCAGGGTCAATTTAAGGGGGGTCCGGATGACCCGGCCGAAGCGACCCCTGGAGGGTCGTGGGGAGGGGTCCGACGTGGTGGTGGGTGGTCGAGCGGGGGGAACTGTGGACGGGGGGCGGCCTCGCCGCGGAGGAAGGGCCAACCGTGGTGGTCGGTCGACGTCCACGTGCGCCGGTTTGAGGCGGTCCACAGAAATCCGGTCCAGCCGGCCGCCGAAGTCGACGATGAAAGACTTGTCGCCCCGTCGCAGGACCCGGAAGGGCCCGTCGTACGGCGGCCGGAGCGGCCCCCGGTGCGCGTCATGACGCACAAAGAAGTACTCCGCTGTGCGAAGCGCCGGGGGGACGTAGGACTGGGGGCCACCGTGGCGGGACGTCGGCACGGGGGCAAATCGTCGGGCGGCCTCCTGGAGGTCCGAGCGCTGGCGAGCGGCGGACCAGGGACTGGTAGCGTCGGGCACGAATTCGCCTGGGACGCGGAGCGGCTGGCCGTAGACGAGCTCGGCGGCGGACGCCTGGAGGTCTTCCTTGGGAGCCGTGCGAAGGCCCAAAAGGACCCACGGCAGCCGGTCGGCCCAACCGTCGTCCTGAAGGCCGGCCATGAGTGCGGCCTTCATGGAGCGGTGAAACCGCTCGCACAACCCGTTGGCTTGGGGGTGGTAGGCCGTGGTGCGGTGCAGCGTGACACCCAACGAACGGGCGACCGCGCCCCAAAGCTCAGACGTGAACTGTGGGCCGCGGTCGGACGAGATGTTCGCTGGTGCGCCGAAGCGCGTGACCCAGGTGGCGATGAACGCCTGCGCCACATCGGCGGTGGTGGTGGAGGCGAGGGGCACGGCCTCCGGCCACCTGGTGGTCCTGTCCACCATGGTGAGCAGGTGGGTGAACCCCCGCGCGGGAGGCAGGGGACCCACCAGGTCCACGTGGACGTGGTCGAAACGCCGTTCAGGCACGGCGAAAGGTGCCAGCGGGGCCTGGGTGTGGCGGTGGACCTTGACCCGCTGGCAGGCCGTGCAGGCGTTGGCCCAGTCGCGGATGTTTCGTCGAAGGCCGTGCCAGACGAAACGCACCGACACCAGCTTCTGAGAAGCTTTCCGGCCCGGGTGAGAAAGGCGGTGGATGGAGGCGAAGATGCGGCGCTGCCAGGAAACGGGCACGATGGGGCGAGGCTGGCCCTGGGAGACGTCGCAGAGCAGGACTGTGCCCGCGAAGGGAATGTCGGCCAGGCGGAGGCCCGTGTCCGCCGCACGGAGTGCCTGCACCGAGGCGTCGGTGGTCTGGTCGGCCGCCATGAGCGCGAAGTCCACGCCGAGGTGGACCGCGTTCGCGCTGGCCCGAGAAAGACAGTCGGCCATGGCGTTGTCTTTGCCGGCGACGTGCCGGATGTCCGTGGTGAACTCCGACACGGCGGAGAGGTGGCGCTGCTGGCGGGCCGACCACGGCTCCGTGACCTTAGCCATTGCATAGACCAACGGCTTGTGGTCGACGAAAGCCATGAACGGGCGGCCCTCCAGGAGGTGTCGGAAATGGCGAACGGCCAGGAATAGCCCGAGCAGCTCGCGGTTGAACGTGCTGTAGTTTAACTCGTTCGGCCGGAGTTGCCGGCTGAAAAAAGCGAGTGGCTGCCAAACCCCGTCCACCCATTGCTCATGGACGGCGCCCACCGCGTAGTTGGAGGCGTCCGTAGTGAGGGCAATGGGCGCGTTGAGCACCGGGTGAGCCAGCAGCGTTGCGTCGGCGAGGGCCCGTTTGGCGCTGGTGAAGGCCGCGTCCATGGCCGCGGACCAAACAATGTCATGCTTGGCCGGCTTGCCCCGGAGGGCCTCGTAAAGGGGCCGCATGAGCTGAGCAGCACGGGGCACGAATCGGTGATAAAAATTCACCATGCCGAGGAACTCTTGGAGGGCCTTGATGGAACGGGGACGCGGGAACGTGGTGATGGCCTCGACCTTGGTCGGCAGCGGCACGGCCCCGGTCTTGGTGATGCGGGGGCCCAAAAAGTCAACGGTCGTCGTGCCGAAGTGGCATTTGACCGGGTTGACAATTAAGCCGTGCTCGCTGAGGCGACCGAACAGTGTTCGGAGGTGGAGGAGGTGCTCGGCGCGGGACGTGCTGGCGACGAGGATATCGTCCAGATAGACGAAAAGAAACGGCAGGTCGTGCAGCACGCCGTCCATCAAGCGCTGGAACGCCTGGGCCGCGTTCTTGAGGCCAAACGGCATCCGCAAAAAATCGAACAGGCCGAACGGCGTGATGACGGCCGTCTTCGGGACGTCGGCCGCCCGGACAGGTACCTGGTGGTAGCCCCGTATCAGGTCAATTTTCGAAAAGATGACCCGTCCCGCCAAACAGGCGGAAAAGTCCTGAATATGCGGGATCGGGTACCTGTCGGGGGTGGTCGCGTCGTTGAGACGGCGGTAGTCGCCACACGGGCGCCATCCACCCCACGGCTCTGGCGAGGGCGCGGGAATCCGTGATCAACGTGCCAGCCAGGGCGAGGCGTACCGGGTGAGGCAGCTGGCGAAGGAACAGCTCGCGGAACAGAAAATCCGGAGAGTGCTCACCGAGCAACGAGAGCATATAGTCCATGCGCTCTGACGGGCGCGTGTCGCCGAGCTCGGGCAGAGCGAGCAAGCGCCGTGCGCGTGCTGCCGGTGAGAGGGCGAAAGCGTCGAGGAGGAGTGTCTTCAGCGCGTCGTATTTGTCAGCAGCCGGCGGGTGCTCGAGGAGGCTCAAGGCGCGGGCCGCGGTGGCGGAACCGAGCGCCGCCACAACATGGTGGAAGCGGGTGTCGTCCACGGTGATGCCTCGCAGAGCGAACTGAGAGTCCGCCTGAGCGAACCAAACAGCCGCGTGAGCCTCCCAGAAGGTAGGCAGTTTAAGCGTCACTGCCGTATCCATGTCGGTAGGTCACCAATGAAGGAACTGCGCTCCAACGTGAGTCGAAAGAATTGACGCGACCAAAGACGGAATTCGTCCGAGTTGCTTTATTGAAACAAAACAGCTCAGGTATTCTGACAAGCCCGTTTATCGGGCAGCAATATATATACACATTTATGTCGGGAAGTTTGCCCGGCAAAAGCTATACCGGGCATGCCCGGGTGTCAAGGGCGAGCCTTGGAAAGGCGAGTCTGGACCTGCCCGGGCGTGTTTGGCTGCGGCCTGGCAAGTCGAGGCTGGGCGTGCCCGGACGCTCTGGGCGAGCCCTGAAAAGGCGATAGCGGGCATGCCCGGACGCTCTGGGCGAGCCCTGGAAAGGCGAGAGCGGGCATGCCCGGGAAAGACGAGACCGGGCGTGCCCGGGAGGTTCGGGCGTGCCCGGGAACAGTGAGTCCGGGCATGCCCGGGAGAGGCGCGTCTGGCCGTGTTCTGGCCGGTGCAAGGCGATTGTGTGCATCCAGCGGTAACCGCTACAATTTAATTTTTCATAATTTATGACAGTGCGTATTTATGAAACGGTCTTGAAAACCCCAGCTTCAGGTTCCTGCTTAATTACCTCCACCAAAAAAGGTGGATGGAGGTTATGTTTTCACCCCCTGTCTGTCTGTTTGTGAACAAAATATCTCAAAAAGCTGTGGACGGATTCGGACAAAAATTCGGCAGAGATGTAGCGTATGTGAAAAGCACGAAATTATTAGATTTGGGTGAAGATCCGGATCCAGCTACTATTAATATTTAAAAGTGATTCTACACCATTGGGAGATAGGGGCAAAAACGATACATAGCAAGATATCTCAAAGTTATGGATGGATTTGTACGAAACTTGTTGGACAGTTTGTGTATGTGACATGGAAGAATCGATTAAATTTTAGTGAAGATCTGGGTCCAGCTAGTGTAATTTTTAAAGTGATTCTTCACCATTGAGTGATTATGGCCAACAGCGCGGAGGTTTGCTCTCGACTGAGCGCCGTTCTAGTTATTAATGTGTTGGGTATGTTAGGCTACGTTTATTCTAAAAGTTAGGTAAAATGCGCTGGGTATTTTGAATGCAACAGACGACCTTGTTACATAAACAAGTGTTACATTAATGGGGAAAAGAAAGGAGGGCTTCAGAGGAATCAGAACAGACTGTTTGGCTGGCACGTTGTGGTTGGAGTTGGACCTTTAGAGGCAGAATCGATCTCCACTGTCTTTGTTTGGATTTTTACTGATTTTTTTCACGATATTTAAAATCATTATTCTATTAAAATTGAAGTATCCACTTGAACACTGTGCAAGATATTGTTTTCTATGAACTCTGTAGTTATCATAGCATCTCGTCCACCCTTATCCCCGTATTCCCTTTTAAGAAACCCATTTTGATTATAAGAGACGGCTTCCCATCTTTTACTTCCCATGTGTTGTACTGCCGAGTTCGGCCTTGGATCGGAGTGATCCTTGTGGTTTTGAAAATTGTAAAGATCAGCTAATTGAGCGCAGTGTACATTTGGTAAGCTCAGCGATCTTCAGGAGTAGCCAAAGCTCCTGGCGCTTAAGTGACGTCAGTCAGAGTCATCGAGGAAACACAAGCTTAAGTGGATCACGGAGCACAAGCGGCCCACTGTTTTAACAGATCATTCCTCCGACATGATGTTCAATTTAAGCATTTCATCGTTAATCAAACAAAGCAAGTGGAGCTGTGCTGTGTGTTCTGTGCTGGATCTGCTTACCTTTATGCATCATTGGAGGATTATTCAGCTCCATGAGAGAATTACACGTTCCCTGCTTTACACACTCATTGGTCAAAGCATCCTGCAAACTCTGACGGAAGTCACTTTGAAAATTCACTGGATGAACCAGACCTGCAAACAATGTGATCTCATGTTATTTCAGGAAATAGATAAAATGAATGAAAAAAAAAATACATTTTGAAATAAAAGGGTTATCGATCCAACACCAAACAAAAAAGAAGAACCGCCTTTAGAGGCCATATTTCCCCCACAGAACGGGGGTTGGCCTTTTTTGGCACCGTGGCCTGTTTTTGAAGCAATGTTTCAAAGCCAGATGCCCTTCCTGCCACCAACCCTGTCAGTTGCCACACACAGGAAATTACCAGGGAACTGGGACTCAATTTGCCGACCTCGGAAGGATAACAGGCTGAGTCAACACTCCTGGCATTAATTCAGCGATCAACCGTGATTCAAACCAAGGATTCTAGGATCCCAAGCCAGCACCTGAACCACGAAGCCAACACCAGGCTTAAATCCAACACAAAAAATATGTTATTCTGGCTTAACTACAAAATGCACTATATTTCAATTAGTATTGAAGAATAAAGAAATAAATAAAATAAATTAAAATGCAAAAAAATAATATGAACAGTCACGTGAAAAAGTAAGTACACCCCATGTAAAGTTTTGACTTTTTCAACATATTTCAACATCCAGCTATTTGATCTTCATTTCAACAATATCGATAGATAAAGGTGATATAATATAACAAATATCATGAAACATTTACATTTTGTCATCCATTGTATAATTTAAATAAACATAAATGCAAATTTCACATGTGGAAAAAGTATGTACACCCCTACATTTATCACTACTTCAAATACCTAAAATTAGAATCAGGTGCACCAGCTCAGGTGCAAATGATAAGAACATCGTCAGAGAGGATCTTGGAGGAACCTGTCTTATTTAACCCTCAGACATTTAGTTTGGTTTGCTCTTTGTTGTTGAAGTGTGCGGCGTCACCATGCCTAGATCAAAAGAGCTCTCTGAGGCCTTCAGAAAGAAGGTTATAGATGCCTCCGAGCCTGGAAAGCGATTTAAAAAGATCTCCAAACAATTTGAAATCAATCATTCGACTGTCCGGAAAATCATCTACAAGTGGAGAAGATTCCAAACAACTGCCAACTTGTTCAGGCCAGGCCGCCCCAGCAAGTTCAGCCCGAGAGCAGACCGCAAAATGCTGAAAGAAGTCTCTATGAACCCCAGGATGTCATCACGGGACCTACACGTAACTCTTGCTTCTGTTGATGTCAAAGTGCATGAGTCTACCATTAGAAAGAGGCTGCGCAAATTTGATCTACATGGGAGGTGTGCCAGGAGGAAATCTTTGCTGTCCAGAGAGAACATCAGGGCAAGACTAAAGTTTGCCAATGAACACCTCGGCAAAGACCAGCACTTCTGGAACAATGTGCTCTGGACAGATGAGTCAAAGGTAGAGCTATTTGGCCACAGTAACAGAAGACATGATTGGCGAAAACCAAAGACAGCATTTGACCACAAGAACCTGATACCAACTGTAAAGCATGGTGGTGGAAATATTATGGTTTGGGGCTGCTTTGCTGCATCAGGGCCTGGGCAGCTCACTATCATAGAATCCACTATGAATTCTTCATTGTACCAGAGGGTGCTTGAGGATAATGTGAGGCCATCTGTCGGAAAGTTGAAGCTCAACCGAAGGTGGACCTTGCAACATGACAATGACCCTAAACATACTAGTAAATCCACCAAGGAATGGCTGAAAAGCAAGAAATGGAGGGTTCTGGAATGGCCAAGTCAAAGCCCAGATCTAAATCTCATCGAGATGTTGTGGGGGGATTTGAAACGAGCTGTGCATGCAAGAAACCCCTCAAACATCACACAGCTGAAAGAATTCTGCATGGAGGGGTGGGCAAAAATTTCTCCCAGTCGATGTCAGAGACTGGTAGACAGTTATAAGAAACGCAGACTTGAGGTTGTTTCTGCCAAAGGCGGCAATACCACCTATTAGAGCCAAGGGTGTATTTACTTTTTCCACTTGCGAAATTTGCATTTGTTTATTTAAATTATACAATGGACTACAAAATATAAATGTTTCATGATATTTGTTATATTACAGACTTGGCATTTAATATGGAATTTTTTTTTTGTGGGGGTGAACTGACTTTTCAAGATGTCTTAGAACCAAAAGTTCATTGGAATTATGTTGAAATTATTCTATATTTTGTTAATGTGACCTTTAAAAGAAACAAAAACCACATGACATTTCAAAACAAATAAATTGATCCTTGAAAGTGATGTAAACTGATATTGAACTCAATTCATGGACAGTACTGTGTTAAACTTCTGTACGTTTTTACAGAAGTATCTCTTTATTTTGCACATTAGCCAAATTTTTTTTTAACAAAAACAAAAGTTAAATTAAGACTGGGATTACGGACAGTAAAATTACAGTTCAGTACTTCGTGTAACCCCCACGAGCATTCAGGAGAGCACGCACACATTGAGGCATGCTGGTCATGAGATTTGCCAAAGTTTGGACAGGAATCGCTTGCCATGCAGTGACAATAGCCTGCTGCAATTCCCGAACAGAGGTCGGCTGCTGGTCCAAGTGGTCGATTTGACGCGTTAATTCTGCCCAAAAGTTCTCTATCGGATTCATATCCGGGGACATGGCAGGCCACTCCATATGCTCTACACCACGGTCAGCAAGAAAGTGTTGGATCATGCGAGCACGATGAGGCCGTGCATTGTCATCTTTGAAGACAAAGTTTCCTCGAAAGGCTGCATGAGCAAATGGAAGCAATGCTTCTTCCAGAATGGCCCTGTACTTGAACTGGTTCAGGTTTCCATTCAGAATAACCAGGTCAGTTTTGCCCCCTGCATGAAAAGCAGCCCAAACGGTCACCCCACCACCTCCAGCTTGGACTCTTGGCACGATGCAATCTTTGTTGTAGGCTTCATGCACTTGTCTGCACAATCGGACGCGGCCATCTTGACGATAGACCAGAAATCTAGACTCGTCACTGAAGATCACGTGATTCCAGTGTCCTGGCTGCCATTGATGGTGCTCTCTGGCCCACTGCAGTCGGCGCTGGCGGTGTTGTCTGGTCAGGCGTGGCTTTCTCAAGGGACGCCTGGCACGATAGCCTGCTTGAACAAGTCGTTGGTTAACTAGCCTTCTCGATACAGGCACATTTGTCAGTTGCTGCCACTCAGCCCTAAGCCGATTAGCTGACTTGGTCCGGCCATTGTGGAATAACCGGTGCAGCTGGCGATCATCCCTCCTTGTGGTTCTGCGGGGACGTCCTGGCCTCGGTATTGGAGTGGGGACACCCCTCTGAGCATTTCGTTTCAGGATCTTTGACACCTGACCTTGAGTGATGCCATACTGCCGAGCAATAGCACGCTGTTTCATGCCGTAATTTCGTAAAGCCACCACTCCATGACAAACAGCATTGTCGAGTTGACGGACCATCTCCAGAGGAAGCGGCAATAACTTTTGGAGACGTGCAGCAGTTGTTTTCCACTAATACAGAACGCAACAACCCTTGTATACCCGACTGTGAAGCCAATCATCAAATGCACCTGTCCGTACATTTTGCCACGCCACCTGTAAAATAATCCTGTTGTGGACTTCTTGCTGCGACAGACAATCAGTGACATGGTTCTTTTAACAAATAAATCACCAAAGTGTAAAAGAAACTCACCAGATTGATACACTGAGTTCAGAAAGTAAACCCAAGTCAAGAAAAAAAAAAAACATTCCATATTATATGCCAAGTCTGTATATCACCTTTATCTATCAATATTGTTGAAATGAAGATGAAATAGCTGTATGTTGAAATATGTTGAAAAAGTCAAAACTTTACATGGGGTGTACTTACTTTTTCACGTGACTGCATATTGTTGCGGTTTTGAGAGTGTACATATAACATCATTAAAGGTTAAAGGTTTGCCCCCATAGTTAGTCCACAAGCAACACGTAGGCCCATTAGGATATTAGTTATGTCATAGTCTATGTGAGTATAAGGCCATTTCCCGAGTAACATCTGCGTTGTGTAAAATAAATAAGATAGGCCCCCTTTCATTTTGCCTCCAGCCTCCAAATCTACCTCGTTGGGCAGAATCCATCCCGCGACCCATTTTGGCTATTGCACCTCGCATCAGGATGCTCCAGAGTCAAATGACACGAGGTAGGCCTGAGAGAGGGAGGAGCGCGGGGTCGGGGTGTGGCGGCGTCGAGGGTGGAGCGGCGGAGACAGCAACGGTAAGGGCCACCAGCCAATCAGGGCTCGGGTGACATGGCGTGACAGGGCGTGGTAAGGGCGTGCCAAAAAAAGCCCACGCACAAAGCCCTTGAACAGGACTGAAGCGAAGGACTGCCCTTATCAGGACTTCTGCGGGAGAGGCGCTTTGTAAAAGGACTCGCTGGGGAAGGCTGGCTTTGTGAAGTGGACTTGAGGAGGACTTCGGCGGGAGAGCAGTGTGTAAAGGTCTGGAAGGAATTGCGCCTTGCTATTGAACTTGTATTGGGAGCGCCTATGAACTTGTATTGGGAGCGCATATAGCGCCTGTTCATCTATTACATATGCAGCCACGCCAGCGTAACCGCCAAACCCAGCTTACCGTTCGCCCCGTAATTGTCCGATCTGTGCCAACGACCCGCGGGGAGCTTCTGCCGCCCTGACCATCTTCTTCACGGTGCGAGTCGGGGACCGGACCGAACTGCCTGGACGCCATCCCTGGACCATCGCTCCGTTCGTCTACAACCCCGTGTGAGTGTGTCTGAGTGTGAAACGGGCCCGTTGTCCTGGGATAAGTATAAGACTGTATAAGCCTGCACTGTGTGTTCTTCTTCTTGGTACTGTACATAGTGTAATAAACCAACTGTTCTTCCTTGTCTTTCCTGATTCGACCGTATCAGTGATTTCCTCCATTGGGTAAGCGTGGCACGATTAGGAACCGCTCGGATCGGGATCTAGTCCTTGATAACGGCTCGGGTCACGGTTCGCTACCGCTCGGCGTTTCCACCTATAACTGTGATTCGGGTGAGGCTCATTTCCTTGCTTCCTAGGCAGCGTTGGTACTTAGGTAATAGGAATTCGGCCTACAACCCGATTTAACGCCGTCCGGAAGGAACGTCATAGCCCTGGATCCCGTCGGCTAGTCAAAGAAAAGGGGACTAACCCCCCTCTTGGTAAAGGGGAGAAGGCCGACCAGGAGAACCGCAACAATATATTGTTGCGGATCTGCCGCCGGCCTTCTCCCCTTACCAAGGAGGGATTAGTCCCCTTGTCTTTGACTGACCAGGCGACACCTGAGGCCTATGACGTCCCTTCCGGACAACGCGAAATAGGGTATCAGGACCAAATTCGCTATTACCTAAATACTCGCGCTGCCCTGAAGCGAGGAGACAAGCCTCGCATGAACCACGTGTGTTGATACACCGAGCGGTTGCGTACACGCGATCCGCGCCGTTTAGATTGTGGAACCCGATTCAAGCGGTTTTATTCGTACCACGCTTAGTCAATGGAGAAATCACGGGTACGATCGAATCAGGAAGGAAGAACAGGTTTATTTACACTATACACAATGATTCAAGAGCAGAGACACAGAGCAAATCCATAAAAACAGTCTTACTTAATACCCAAGGACACGGGCCCGTCTCACACACACACTCACACGGGGATTGCAGATGGCAGGACGATGTTCACCAGCGCGTCCAGGGATGGCTTCCGTGCAGCTCTCTCTCCGGTCCCTGGCATGTCCCTTGAAGATGGAAGTAGGTGAAAGCAGGAGCTCTCCGCATGTCGTCTAAACGGAGCGAGTTATCACGGGGCGAATTGGTAGGGAGCGGACTTTGACGCGGCTGCAGTTATTCACTTGCGGCTATGGCCACGCTTACTCGCGTGGGTGAAAAGCGCAATATGCGTTACCGGCGCGTCTGGCTGCACCCGCGTACTTGGCACAGTTCAACGCCTCTTCTTCTCTCTCTCTGCGCAAGTCCTCAAACAACGCGCGTATCCTCCGCAAGTTCTCAAAACAACGCGCTTATCTTGCGAGTCCGAATGCTTTCGCCACCGCCATTCAAGTCTTTGTCCTGCTGGTAAGCCCTCTATCACGCTGTAAGTCCTCTCTCTCCTCTGCGAGTCCTGGCATGCGAGTCCTTGTGTGCGAGTCCTTGCATGCAAGTCCTGGCGTGCGAGTCCTTGCGTGCGAGTCCTTTTGAGGGCTTTCCGCAGTGCGTTATATAGGCACGCCCCGCGAACCTTCTCAAACTCACCAGACGCACCTCACCACGCCCTCTCACGCCATGCCGCTAGAGCCCCGATTGGCTGGTGGCTCTTACCGTCATCGCCTCTGCCGCTCCCGATCTCAACGCCGCCCCCACACCTTTTAGGCCGACCTCGTGTTACTCGACTAGTGGGAAGCCAATGCTTAACAAACTGGATTGAGGCTAGGGTGGCTGGGAAATCGGTGGCAAGTAGAGCCTATTTTCCTGTCTTTACACAACCCAGGCACGAAGAGAGGGGAAATGGCCTATTCTTACACATACTAAGACATAATTATACTACAAATGGGCCTTTATGTTGCTCGTGTGACTAACTATGGGGGGCAACCCTTTAACCTTTAATGACTTCAATGTGCCAATCTCAAAACCGTAGCAATATATATTTATATTGTTGCGGTTCTGAGAATGTATTGTTGCGGATATGGGATTTGGCCTCCATCCATATCCGCTTGTAAATATTCCCCTATTTCCCCAATACTCCCCAACTATCCCCAATCCCCCATTCCCTAGTCCCATTGTCTGTAAACAACACTCTGTAGCCCCGACCTTCCCCTTTTTCCCCCATTAAATGTCGTGCCCAGGTTCACCGCATCTCACGTAGACAACTATAGGACATCTTGCTAGTTATTCTTAGTCTATGTCAGTTAAGGACTCGTTTCCATTAATTCTGACTCTTCGTTGCACCAGAATGTGATTGTATGGCACCAGTAGTAAGTTTAGGACCTCCCAATACCTCCCCACAATCTCATCTCCGCATCCTCCCATCATCTCATGAAACAACAACACCAACAACAACAGCAGGCGGCGGCGCGGTCGCGGCGCGGGGAGTGTGCGTCCTCACTCCGGCTTGGTTAGCCGCCATTGCCCATGTGCTCCGACGGGGTTACCACACAGGGGCTGACTGTCAGCTCCTCGTCAAGGGCGGAGCCCGGTAACCCCCCCGCACCCAATAAGCGGCGGACCGATTCCATCTGGGGCGGAGCTAACGAGCCGAGGGCGTGTCACTCCCCGCTGGATATACGCAGCCACTTACCGGAGGTGACGTCAGATGCGCCCCCAGCTTGGAGAAAGAACGTCACCTCCGAGCGCTGAGAGACCTCCCTGCATCTTTTGGACCGCGCTTTATCCTGTCCCTGAGCCAAGGTGCACCTTGTGCTATCCATCGACTACCTGCCCTTCCTTGCCATCAATCCCTGTGTGAGTCAGTCTTGTCCCGTTTATCTGTGGTCTGTCGGGGCTAATATAAGACCGTGTTTAAGTGCCCACCTTCCTATGCTGTACCTCTTGTCCGTGTAATCTAAACGTTCTGCATACAAATATTATAACCTCCTCCGGAGGTCTTGAGAACTGTACCCCTGGTGTCGTGTCATCTAATCCCAGCCGTTGTGTCCTTTCCTTAATTGATTTAGCATAGCGCGATTTGGCCAACGTTCGAGTGGAATCGGGTAAACTGTGCAGACGCGGTCATACCAAACCGCTCGGTAAACTAACATCCAAAACCGCATCTGTAACATTTGGTGTCGGGAAGTGGGATTCGATCCGGAGCGCGTTTTACGCGCTCGAAATTATAACGGCGAAATTTGATTGTGTTTTACAAAAAAAATAAAAACCCGAATTTTGAAAGTCGCGCTATGGCAGACCAAGACGGCTGGGTTCCGGTAGAGGAGAGTGAGGCAGGGTCGATCCAGGACCAAAATGAGGGACATGAGGAGAGCGAAGCAGTGAGGGTAGCAGGGTCGCA
The DNA here is from genome assembly GCF_964187855.1 of Myxine glutinosa. Classification (NCBI taxonomy): domain Eukaryota; kingdom Metazoa; phylum Chordata; class Myxini; order Myxiniformes; family Myxinidae; genus Myxine; species Myxine glutinosa. The sequence continues at coordinate 62,538,743 of NC_136265.1, forward strand.
AAATGGCGTCGTCGCGCACGAGGTTACGGGCGCGCAAAATGGCGCCTCGCACGAGCGCGCGGTAGCCGAGCCCGCTGTATCAACGGGCTTTAACATGCAGCCGATTGACATGCAGGCCCTCATTGCGCAGCTACAGGCAGCTGTACAGATGAGTATGGGGAGCCAAATTGAGCGATTGGGTGAGCGGTTGGGAAACCAAATTGTGGGAATGAGGGCTGATAGTGAGCGATTAGAGGGCCAAATGGGGGCAATGAGGGACGAAGCGAGGGGTACCGGTGAGGGGTTAGACAAGAAATTTGGGAAGTTAGACAATAATTTTGAGGAGTTAGACAAGAAATTTGGGAAGTTAGACAATAATTTTGAGGGGTTAGACAACGGGATAAAAGAGGTGAGAAATGGGTTAATGGGGGTAGAAAACAGAATGGCCGCTCAAGAGAATCAAATGGAAGGGATGCAAAAGGGGTTAGAGGGGTTAGAAAACAGGATGGAAGGCAAATTGAGGGACATGAGGGACCAAGCGGAAAGGGAAGTTAAACAAATGGGGCAGCAGATAGAGGGGGTCAGAATGGGGGTAGAAACTAAACTGGATGCTCACAGGGAGGAAATGGAGCAGATGAGGGTGGCATCTGGGCAGGAGATGCAAGTGATGGGAGAAGAGATCAGAAGAGGTGTGAGTGAGGAGGTCGGAGGAGTGCGCGAGGAGGTGAGGCACTGTAAGGAGCACATGGAGAAGGAGTTGAGAAAGGGGACTGTAAAGTTACAAGGGGGCATAGAGGACCTGACGCAGGAGGTGGAACAGCTGACGGAGGGACAGACTGAGTTAGTGGAGCAGGTACAAAGGAACACTGCGGTACTAGGAGGGTTAAAAGCGACACAGAAAGAACTAAAAGACGACTTGATAGCGACGAAGAGGGAATGTCAGATGGTACGTGAGGGACTGACAGCGAGGTTGGACGAGGTGGTAGAGGTAATGGAGACGAAGGACCGGCAGGTGAGGACGCACATAGAAACGGTCAAGGTAGCCTTAGAGGACGAGCTTGAGGAGACGTACTGGGAAATAAAAGAGGTGAAGCAGAAATTAGAAGAAGTGGAAGAAGGGGTGAGCGAAATTAAGAAGCGACGGAGAGGGGATAAGAAAGAGATAAAAGAGGAAATAAAAGAATTGGTCCAAAGTCTGTTTGGATCGTGATGATGTGCTCATTAACTGGATGAGGGATTCGCAGGTGATGGAGGAGAAGCGAAGAGGAAGAGGACCCGGTGTAAGTGGTGACCAATATGGTCGTGCGTATGATGCGCCAGGTGATTTAATGAGCTTGGGGGTCGAGATGGACCCGGGTGTTCGTGAGAGGCCGTTGGTGAAGTGTGCGACAGGTCTGGTGTGCGAAAAAGGAGGTGTGCGAGAAAGTCCGACTCTGGGGTGTGTGAGGAAAAAGTGCGTGCCAAGGAGTGAGGGTGCTGGCGAGAGTGAGTCGGTCGTAGCGCGTGTGCGAGGGAGCACATGGAAGCGCGGTGTGGTAAGTGTTACAGAGGGTGTGACGGGAGAGTGTGCGCAAGAGTGTGCGCGAGAAAGGTGTGTGACGGACAGGTGCATGGGGAAAGAGTGCGCAGTCAAAGGCAAGGAAGAATGCACGCCTGTGGTGAGTGTTACAGTGGGTGTGACGGGAGAGTGTGCGCAAGAGTGTGCGCGAGAAAGGTGTGTAATGGACGGGTGCATGAGGGAAGAGTGCGCTGTCAAGAATGGAGGTGAGAGTAGTGAGAGTGACAAGGAGCGTGAGTTGGTTGTGACAGGTGAGAAAGGAAGCACACCTGGAATGGTAGAGTGTGAGTGGGAATGCACGCTGGAATTGGTAGTGAGGCACGTGGTTGGGTGTGCGAGTGAGAGCACACCTGTGATTGTCACAGAGGAGGTGACCGAGGAGGGGGCGCGAGGAGGGGGTGAGAAGAGGTGTGTTGGTGAGGTGTGCGACCAACGAATGTGTGCCAAAGTGTTCGGTGGTCAGGTGTGTGACCAAGGCTGGGAGTGGAATGAGTGTACCGAGGTGTGTAAGGAAAGGTACGAAGAGCATGGGAACAACTGGATGTGTGAGCAAGGAACGGGCTGCGGGGTGTAAGCATGCAGGTGAAGCATCGACGTTAAACGGGTTAGCGGTTAGAGCGACTTTTAGCCGAATCGGGCCCTCGGTGCGTGCTGGGCCTCGCTTTGAACGGCCGTGTCCGTGCTCCACTAGGCGGAGCGGGCGGCTGGATAGGAAGGGTCATCATGGCGACCACTTTTTGTTGAGGCATTCCGGCAGGTCGAGATCGGGCCATGGGATGGCTCCGTGCCGAGATGGTGCGTGGGGTCTCGGGCCGGGTAAGCCCCCGTCCCTGCCCCGAATGTGGGACATATCCAGCCGCTGGCACCAAACAACCCGCATTCATGGCTTGGCTTTACGAAGCCGGGCTTTGGACAGGAATTGGCGCACCGAGAGGCATTAGTGAGTAGACGGGTGATGAGGATAGTGTTTTGGACTCAAAATTAGGAAAAGGCGAAATTTGATGATTGGTACGGTGATTGGCAGATGATTGGCAAAATATTTGATTGGCTGAAATTTGGTGTGCCAAATTGATAGTAGGACCTCCCCGATGTGGTGGGATGGCAAATCCACCATCCCTCACAGAAGTGGGGCAAAGGAGCTATAGATTATGGGGTGTATGGCAGTGAAAACTAGCCCGGGTGGGTTAGGTTATATTGTTAGGGATCTAGCGAAGATGACATTAGGTGACGTTAAGATTAGTTAGTGACTGATACCTGTAGTGGGGACGCAGGTAGATTAGTATGGATGATAATGACGAGGGAGCGCAATAGTTTAAAGGGGCGACTGGGAAGCGCAAGTTTCAGAGGGGAGTAGTTAGATGAGATGATGCCGTGTGGTTGAGAATTGAACAGGTGTGAGAGCTGGACAGGTGTGTGGAGCAGTGTATGAGTAGTGAGTGTTGTGGATCAGCGCGAATGCACTTGGGGAGAGAAGGGTGCAGGTGGCACCAGGTGTGAGGACACAGGTGTGCAACAGCAGGTATGGAGAATGGGTGTGTGGAATACATGGAGCAGAGAATGAGTGGTGTGGAGAGAGTTGGAGTAAGTGGTACGGAGTGGTGTGCATGGTGCGAAGGTGTGGATGGGGGAAGAGTGGACCCCTTTCACGAATACCCGGGGCGGGTAGTGTAAGTGTTAGGTAGAGGGTATAGGTAAATTGTGGTTGGATATTGGCATTTGTGGTGCGGTTGCAGAATGGTATTGCGGATGGGTGCATTAGTGTTGTGGAAATGGCTGGGCGTGTAGCCTGTTAGTGTGTGTAGTTGGTTGGGCACTCCACCACTGTGAGGATGTCGGCCAGGTGAGGCCGCAGGTGGGCTCTGGGAGCCGTTAGTGTCAGTGGGGCCCGAGGATCCGGAGGACGGACCCGGGTAGCCCAGTGCCAGAGAGGGCACCGAGTGGGGAGAGCGCCAGAGGACCTTCCCCAGGTAGTTAGGTTAGGGTAAGGAGCAGGTAAGCTCGGGTGGCAACTGCAGTGGTGGAGGTGTGCAGGTGGGTAGACCTGCTGGGAGAGCTACACGTCGCAGCCCAGAAATTGTACGAGGGCACCGAGAGATGAATCGGGGGAGTGAGGCCCCAAATTGAAAAGCACCACAGTTTGGTCAATGGGAATTGGTTTTTAGAACCCATAGTGTAAGAGGGCCAATGGTTTGGCAGGAGAAAGACCCCGGGTAATGTAAAGTTGTTAAAGTCATTTAGGAAATAGTTAGGATTGATGAACCTGTCGCACCATACGCAGCCACTTACCTGTGGTGATGATGATGACTCCACACCTGTGTTTTCTTTGTTTTGTGTTGCAGGAAGTGAGAATTGCTGTGTGGATTGGTGAGACGCATCACGACGTGGATGAGACATTGGGGTGATTCCATCTCTCCCTCCTTAGGAGGGACTGATGATGAATTGGTGATGGCAAATTTTGATGTTGAATTGGAGATGGCAAATTGTGATGAGAGTTGGAAATGGCAAATTTGATTGGTTAGGAGGGAGAGAAGACGAATTTGGTTTATGGGAGGAACGGGGAAGACAGTAGGGACGTTTGTTGATTTGTAAAGTAGATGTTTATGGGTAGTGTTGTGTTTTGTGGATACAGTAAGGGGTAAGGGAGGGGCAATGTAGGTTACCTCGTGGGAGGAGGGGGGGGCGTATGGTAGGAACGTACCTGTGTCACCTGGTTCCCATGTGCCCCTAGTGTGCATTACCTAATGTTGCGTGCACTTTTGCGCCCTTACCACCTTACTCACTTGTCTTCTTCTTTTGTCTCCCACCTCCGAGGATCTGGCTTTGGGGCAGAGAGAGAGGAGAGAGAGGTGCTGGCTCCGCAGTTGTGGGCCTGCACTTTCGCTGCTTGCTGCCGGGATCAATACACCATATGGACCGCAATGTTTGTGGCCGCCCACCATGGACCGCAGTCTTTTGCGGGCAAGCACCACCCGTTGATGGACCTATGGGTCAACGTGGCACCTATGCCATACAGGTGAACCACTAATAGTTGGCTCCCTGACGGCCACAATTTAGAAATGGACGCGGTTGGCGCCTTTCTTTATTTTTGAAGGAAGCCAGAACACCAAGTGGGCTCCAAGGCAAGACCAGCGGCAGAACATCGGCCGGCTGTGACACCACCGGTGATTTATGAACATTTTATTGGTGCACCGGATGGTGCTGACTGTGTTATGGGGTGGTGCTTTTGGTGCTTGGATGGGGTGCTCTGCACATTATTAAAGGCCGTAAGGCCACAGAGCACTCGTGGGTTGGTGTATCGATGCTGGCATGCGTGCTCTCTCTATGCATAACATCTGCATGTGTTCCTCCAAAAACAGGTCCTGGATCGTAGTGTAAATATCAGCGTAGTCTTGTGTAAATAATGCTCCCTACCGGCTGTATGTTTAGTTTGAGAATTCTTTCCGCGATTCGGTTATCCTGTGGGTGTGTTTCTGTTAGGAGAAGGGTGCAACGTTGCAGGGGGACATATTTACTCATTTGTGAATATCTGTAAAACTGTCGCACTCAGGGTAGAGTTAATAGTAGAGGGAACTACATCTGAGTGCCACACTAAAGTAGGTAAAAATTTATCGGGTCGGGACGCCCCGAGGTAGAGAAGGGTGCAATGTTGCGGATATGGGATTTGGCCTCCATCCATATCCGCTTGTAAATATTCCCCTATTTCCCCAATACTCCCCAACTATCCCCAATCCCCCATTCCCTAGTCCCATTGTCTGTAAACAACACTCTGTAGCCCCGACCTTCCCCATTTCCCCCCATTAAATGTCGTGCCCAGGTTCACCGCATCTCACGTAGACAACTATAGGACATCTTGCTAGTTATTCTTAGTCTATGTCAGTTAAGGACTCGTTTCCATTAATTCTGACTCTTCGTTGCACCAGAATGTGATTGTATGGCACCAGTAGTAAGTTTAGGACCTCCCAATACCTCCCCACAATCTCATCTCCGCATCCTCCCATCATCTCATGAAACAACAACACCAACAACAACAGCAGGCGGCGGCGCGGCCGCGGCGCGGGGAGTGTGCGTCCTCACTCCGGCTTGGTTAGCCGCCATTGCCCATGTGCTCCGACGGGGTTACCACACAGGGGCTGACTGTCAGCTCCTCGTCAAGGGCGGAGCCCGGTAACCCCCCCCCCCCGCACCCAATAAGAAGCGGCGGACCGATTCCATCTGGGGCGGAGCTAACGAGCCGAGGGCGTGTCACTCCCCGCTGGATATACGCAGCCACTTACCGGAGGTGACGTCAGATGCGCCTCCAGCTTGGAGAAAGAACGTCACCTCCGAGCGCTGAGAGACCTCCCTGCATCTTTTGGACCGCGCTTTATCCTGTCCCTGAGCCAAGGTGCACCTTGTGCTATCCATCGACTACCTGCCCTTCCTTGCCATCAATCCCTGTGTGAGTCAGTCTTGTCCCGCTTATCTGTGGTCTGTCAGGGCTAATATAAGACCGTGTTTAAGTGCCCACCTTCCTATGCTGTACCTCTTGTCTGTGTAATCTAAACGTTCTGCATACAAATATTATAACCTCCTCCGGAGGTCTTGAGAACTGTACCCCTGGTGTCGTGTCATCTAATCCCAGCCGTTGTGTCCTTTCCTTAATTGATTTAGCATAGCGCGATTTGGCCAACGTTCGAGTGGAATCGGGTAAACTGTGCAGACGCGGTCATACCAAATCGCTCGGTAAACTAACATCCAAAACCGCGTCTGTAACAGTATATATATGATTAATAAAGGTTAAAGGTTTTCCCCCATAGTTCATCCACATGCAACACGTAGGCCACCTTAGAACATTAGTTATGTCATAGTATATGTGAGGATAAGGCCATTTCCAATAGTGATACCTGCGTTGTGTAAAATAAATCATAAGCTTCGGTCCCGTTCATTTTGAGGCCCACCCTCCAAATCTACCTCGTTTGGCAGCATCCAGTCTGTGCCCCATTGTTGCTATTGCCCCTTGCATTAGGATGCTCAAACCAACCAAATGCCACGAGGTAGGCCTGGAAAAGGGGGAGGAGCGCGAGGTCGGGGTGTGGCCACGTCAAGCAGCACGTCAAGGGCGGAGCCGGTAAGAGCCAACAACCAACCAGGGCTAGGGTGGAATGGCGTGAGGGGCATGGTAGTGCGCGGCTGGAAAAATTGAGAGGGTTCGCTGGGCGGCGCTATATAAACGCGCACACAAAGCCCTTCAAATGGACTGAAGCCAAGCATTGGTATTGTGAGGACTGTCCAGGACTGGTCGTATCAAGAGGACTATTGGGAGAGGCGCTTTGTCCACAGGACTCGTTGGGGAAGGCTGGCGGTGTATAAGGATTGGCTTTGTGAAGGACTCGCTGCATTGACAGGACTTGCTGGGAGAGCGCATTGTATAAGCAAGAACGATTGGAGAGCGACCCGGATAAAGAACTCGCAACAGTGGCGCATTGTTGAGGAATTCGGCGGGAGAGGCGCTTCGCCATTTGAACTGTTGGGAGCGCATATAGCTCTGGTTCGTTTATTACATACGCTGCTCAGCCGCAAAGTAACCGCCAGCCTAGCTTACCTTCCCCCGATAATTGTCCAATCCGCGCCAACGAACCACGAGGAGCGCCTGCCGTCTGTCCTACCATCTTCTCTGCGGTACGAGTCGGGGACCCGGTGGACGAGATGTGGACGCCATCCCTGGACCCTCAACCCAACCTTCTACATCCCCGTGTGAGTGTGTCTGTGTGTGCGGGCCCGTTTGTCTTGGGATAAGTATAAGACTGTACAAGGCTTCTCTGTGTGTACTTCTCCTTCTTCCTGTGCAAATTATTAATAAATCAATTGTTCTTCCTGTTTCTTCCTAATTCGACCGTATCAGTCTTTTCCTCCATTGGGTAAGCGTGGCACGATTCGGAACCGCTCAAATCGGGTTTAGTTATTTTAACAGCTCAGATCACGGCTCGCTATCGCTCGGTGTTTACACTAAAACCGTGGTTCGGGCGGGTTTATTTTCTTGCTTCCTGGGAGGCGTTGGTTATTAGGTAATAGGAATAATTCGGCCTACCACCCTATTCAGCGCTGACCGGAAGGAGCGTCATAGCCCCGGATCACATCGGCTCGATAAAAGACAAGGGGATTAATCCCCCATTGGTAAAGGGAAAGGCCGACGTTGAGATCCGCAACAATTGTTGTCAGGAGTGGGATTGGACCCGAAGTGCGCCTAATGCACTCAAAATTACAAGCGGCCGAAATTTTATTAAACAAACAAATTAAATCGTGCCATGGCTAGGTTACAAGGGGGGTATAGAAGAGTTGACGCGGGAAGTAGAGAAGCTGACGGTGGGACAGAAAGAGTTAGGGGAGCAAGTGGGTAAGAACACGGACGTGATAGGGGGGCTGAAATCAGCACAAAAAGAAATAAAAAAAGAACTTATAGCGACGAAGAAAGAGTGCCAGATGGTGCACGAGGGGCTGACAAAGAGGTTGGATGAGGTGGTAGAGACGTTTGGGGGTAAGGAAACGTGAAGTCAGGAACCATATAGAGACGACTAAGGTGGCCTTAGAAGAAGAAATTGTGGGGGCGCACCGGGAAATAGAAGAGGTGAAACAAAAATTAGAGGAGGTGGAAGAAGGGGTGAGTGAAATTAAAAAGAAAAGGGAGACTAAAAATGAAATAAAGGAGGAGGTGATGGAATTTGTGCAAGGTCTGTGCTCACATCGTGATGACGTGCTTGCTAACCAAATAAAGAGTTTGCAGGTGGCGGCGGAGGAGCGAAGAGGAAGAAGCGCCTGTCGCCGCCTGGAAGAGCGCCCTGTCTGTCTGTTTGTGAACAAAATATCTCAAAAAGTTGTGGACGGATTCGGACAAAAATTCGGCAGAGATGTAGCGTATGTGAAAAGCACGAAATTATTAGATTTTGGTGAAGATCCGGATCCAGATACTATTAATATTTAAAAGTGATTCTACACCATTGGGAGATAGGGGCAAAAACGATACATAGCAGGATATTTCAAAGTTATGGATGAGTTTGTAAGAAAATTGTTGGACAGTTTGTGTGTGTGTGACAAGGAAGAATCTATTCAATTTTAGTGAAGATCTGGGTCCAGCTAGTGTAATTTTTAAAGTGATTCTTCACCATTGAGTGATTATGGTCAACAAGGCGGAGGTTTGCTCTCTACTGAGCGCCGTTCTAGTTATTAATGTGTTGGGTATGTTACGCTTCGTTTATTCTAAAATTTAGGTAAAATGCGCTGGGTATTTTGAATGCAACAGACGTCCTTGTTACATAAACAAGTGTTACATTCAGGGTGTAGTACTGGTGAACAGGTGATTTTTTTTTTTTTTTTAGCTGAACAGTTTCCTTATAGTCTTATAAACAAGAACCATGCTATTAGAGGTCATAGAAGTACCCATAATTATTGTTATCTTTACATGCAATTTACAAGAAATATAATATTTTGCATGAAATTTGTTATAACTTTAAATTTGCATCATTCTTTTGGGCTGAAATTTGGACAGGATATTCAGAATATCACTTCCTTTAAAATGATGAAGGCTTTTGTTTATAGGAGTAGCCATTGTGGATTTATTGAAGGACAACCAAGTTTTATCTGGTAATTGGCATAATTAGCTAATTAGTGGACATTTGACATAATTTCACAAAATCCTCTCATCAGGTTGTAGAGTAACACATGTATAATACATGTACCAAGTTTTGTGTGAAAAGAATGATAGGTGACATAGAAGATAGAAGTAGAAATGTGTTCTTTGTTTTTCCTTGTTTTTTATTGACGGTCTAATTTATGCAAATTATATGCATGTAATATGACAAAGAAGCGTTGAAACTGGTCTGAGTTAAAGTCAAGATTATATCTTTCAAGAAAAACTGAAAATTAGATATTAACTTGACTTTGTTTTTGTGTAAAGGCCTCTCAAAGGTACCTATGTAGTTTTCTCAATTTTTCACCAGTACTACACCCTTAATGGGGAAAAGAAATGAGGGCTTCAGAGGAATCAGAACAGACTGTTTGGCTGGCACGTTGTGGTTGGAGTTGGACCTTTAGAGGCAGAATCGATCTCCACTGTCTTTGTTTGGATTTTTACTGATGTTTTTCACGATATTTAAAATCATTATTCTATTAAAATTGAAGTATCCACTTGAACACTGTGCAGGATATTGTTTTCTATGAACTCTGTAGTTATCATAGCATCTCGTCCACCCTTATCCCCGTATTCCCTTTTAAGAAACCCATTTTGATTATAAGAGACGGCTTCCCATCTTTTACTTCCCATGTGTTGTACCGCCTAGTTCGGCCTCGGATCGGAGCGATCCTTGTGGTTTTGAAAATAGTAAAGGTCAGCTAATTGAGCGCAGTGTACATTTGGAAAGCTCGGCGATCTTCAGGAGTAGCCAAAGCTCCTGGCGCTTAAGTGACGTCAGTCAGAGTCATCGAGGAAACACAAGCTTAAGTGGATCACGTAGCACAAGCGGCCCACTGTTTAAACAGATCATTCCTCCGACATGATGTTCAATTTAAGCATTTCATCGTTAATCAAGCAAAGCAAGTGGAGCTGTGCTGTGTGTTCTGTGCTGGATCTGCTTACCTTCATGCATCATTGGAGGATTATTCAGCTCCATGACAGAATCATACGGTCCCTGCTTTGCACACTCATTGGTCAAAGCATCCTGCAAACTCTGACGGAAGTCACTTTGAAAAGTCACTGGATGAACCAGACCTGCAAACAATGTGATCTCATGTTATTTCAGGAAATAGATAAAATGAATGCAAAAAAAACATACATTTTGAAATAAAAGGGTTATCGATCCAACACAAAACGAAAAAGAAGAACCACCTTTAGAGGCCATATTTCCCCCACAGAGCGGGGGTTGGCCTTTTTTAGGCACCGTGGCCTGTTTTTGAAGCAATGTTTTACAGCCAGATGCCCTTCCTGCCACCAACCCTGTTAGTCGCCACACACAGGGAATTACCAGGGAACTGGTACTCAATTAGCCGACCTTGGAAGGATAACAGACTGAGTCAACACCCCTGGCATTAATTCAGCCATCAACCGTGATTCGAACCCAGGATTCTAGGATCCCAAGCCAGCACCCGAACCACGAAGCCAACACCAGGCTTAGATCCAACACAAAAAAATATGTTATTCTGCCTTAACTACAAAATGCACTATATTTCAATTAGTATTGAAGAATAAAGAAATAAATAAAATAAATTAAAATGCAAAAAAAATAATATATTGTTACGGATCTCGGTTTCGGCACTCCCCTGACCAAGGGGGGTTTAATCCCCTCGTCTTTTAAGCTGGCCGCCCGAGTCCTGGAACTATCTCGCCACTTCCGGTCAGCGCTGAATAGGGTAGTAGGCCAATTATTCCTATGACCTAATTACCAGCGCCTTCCGGTAAGCGAGGAAATGAGCCCCGCCCGAGCCGCGGCTGTAATGAACACGCCGAGCGAAGCGAGCCACGACTCAGGCCGTCAACAAAAGACTAACCCGATTTATAAAGCAGTTGGCCAAATCGCGCCACAGGTACTCAATTGGAAGAAGGGACTAAAGCGATCGGGGGAGAATGAAACCAAAAGGGTAAGAAATAACAGACATTTATTAATTATGCACAAAACCAAAACCAAAGAAGAAACAAAAGTAATATACAGAAGAAGATGAAGAAGATACACAGGGCAGCCTTAAACAGTCTTATATTATCAACGCCCAGGACAGACAAACAGACTCACACGACAGGGAATGGCAGGCAGGAATGACTGGAAGGAGGAGAAGGGTCCATGCAGGTGACAGGGTAGGAAGGTCCGGGCCGGTGCGCAGCGTCGAGGTTGGCTCCAGTCCACGCTCCGGGCTGGAGGAGAAAACCCGGTGGCAGCTGCACGTATTCGTTTCACGTGGTGGTGGCTTTTCGAAGCAGCTCGTCGGAGAGCTCCGCGCAGCTTCGTCTTTCTCAGCCAGACCCCACCAAGCGCCATCTCCAACCCAAGCCGACCCTCTCAAAAGGCTCACGCTGGCGCTTATATCACGCGCTTCCAGATCAATGCGTGCTTCATAGAGCCACGCCCGTGATGGTATTTCGGCAGCCCTGGTTGGCTGGTAAGGGCTCGCTATCTCCACCTCTGATGGTGCGTCGATGTGCCACACCTTGTTCTTGTGGTCCCGCCCCCTTCTTCCTCGGCTTTGAGACCATGTGCGCAATGGCGGTTTGGGGCCAACAACCGAATCAAGGCAAGGAGCAGCGAACGCCGCCCGACTGCTACTTTGAAGCGTGGGTGAGACGATTGGGGAAATTGAAAGGGGCCTATCTTATTTGATTAATGCAACGCAGATTCAACTATTGGGAACAGATCCTTAGAGACCACCTTTAGAGGCCATTTTTCCCCGCAAAGCGGGGGTTGGCCTTTTTCGGGCACCATGGTTGTTGTTGTTTTTGTTGGTCCCCTTTTTGAAGCAATGTTTTACGGCCGGATGCCCTTCCTGCCGCCAACCCTGTTTGTCGCCTTTTTTTTTTCTTTTTTCTTTTTTACGACACACAGGGAATTACCAGTGAACTGGTACTCAATTAGCCGACCTCGGAAGGATGACAGGCTGAGTCAACCCCCCTGGCGTTGACCCCTGAACAGATCCTTAACTGAAACACATAATAATTAAATAACTACGGAGAGGTCCAATGGTTCGCTACGTGTTGTACATGGACTAACTAGGGTGCGATCTTTAACAAGCCAATTGATGGGGATATTTACAGGGGAACATTTATAAGGGAAACATTTACTAAAATTTACTAGTGAAGGTTCTAAAAACCGTAACACAGCACCCATCCTTTCCTCTTGGGCCGTCCCGGCCCGAAATAACTTTACTTAATGTGACATTCAGGTGTTGTAGCCCTCCACTATTAACCTTACCCTTGAGTGCGACAGTTTTAAAACAACTACGTATGTCCCGCCTGCTACGTTGCATCCTACCTAACAGACTCACGCCCACAGAATAACTGAATCACGGAATGGTTTTCAAACTATACATATACGGTGGGGAGCATTATTTACAAAACACTAATTTGTATTTACAATGTGAACCCAGGACCTGTCATTTTGGGAGACAAAAAGAAAGATGTTTTGCAAAGAGGAAGGAGCATGCACTGCACTGCACCGATACACCATACTCAAATGCCCGGTTGATGCACAATTGATATTGCAGTGCACCCCCGAGCACAAGAGCATTACAAAGCACCAAAGCACCAATCAGCACCAATAAGCACCAAAGCACCATCCAGTGCTCATTGCACACACATTTCAATAAATAAAAAAAACACAAACTGTTGACCTGGTTGTCAGCTCCTGCTTCCTCTGCTCTGCTGGTCCGATGTTTCTTCCTGTTGTTCTTTCTTGTGGCTTTCTGCCTATTTGCAAATAATAAAAAGGCACACAACGCGTCCATTTTTATTTAGGGCCAACAGGGGCCAACTAAGGGTGGTCCACCTGTATGGCAAAGGGGGCCACCTCACCGTGGTCCGCAAGCCAACTCTTCTCTGGCCATCGTGGCCGGTCCCAGCAGAGGGGCCAGGCCCCAACACGTGGGGTTCATAAGTGTGTGGTGCTTGGCCACAAAAACGTGTGGTCCATAAAGTGGTGCTCGGCCGCAAGTCGTGCGGTCCATAAGGTGGTGTACCGGTCCAGGCAGGCTGTGCAGCGGCGGCTCGGGCACACAAGTGCGGCTACCTGCGCACTCCCCCCCGGACCCAAAATAAACAAGCCGTGAGTGGGGAAGGAAAGGACACAGCAAGCATCGGGGCAAGGTCGCAAGGGTACACATCAATACAAGGTAATGCAGAGGTGAGGTGCGCATGGGAGCGAGCAGAGAAGGCTCGTCCCGACCGTACGTCACCCCCCCTGTCCCCTACCCTACCCTTGCCCCGTATTTACAAAACTCTACACATTTACAAATTCGTCACGACTGTCTCGTCTTCCCCATATCTCCCCTAATACCGAATTCGTTATCAATCCCTCTAATCCAAATTTGCCATCAAGCCCAATTCCTCATCAATTCCTCATACGGAGGAAGAGATGGAACAAACAAGCACAATGTCACCCCCACGTCATGATGCGGCTCACCATTCCAAAACATTTCGCGCCACAGGTACATCTCACAAAAAAAAACAAAAAAAACCATGGTGTGGAGTCATATCATCACCTCAGGTGAGTGGATGTAGATGGTGCGAAGAGAATTCAATCCTAACTATCCTCTAAATGACTAACACTTTTTACTCCACTCGGGGTCTTTCCCTGCAAAACCATTGGCCATCTTACACTATGTGGTTCTAAGAACCGAACTCCCATTGACCAAACTGTGGTGCTCACCAATTTGGGGTCTCACTGCCCCGATTGAACTCCCTGTGCCCTTGCACAATTTCAGGGCTGGGTCGTGTGGCTCACCAGCAGGTCTACTCACCTGCACACCTCCGCCACTGCAGTTGCCTCCGAGCTTACCTACTCCTTAACCTAACCTACCTGGGGAAGGCCCTCTGGCTCCCTTACCCCACTCGGTGCCTTCTCTGGCACTGGGCTACCCGGGTCCATCCTCCAGATCCTCGGGCCCCATTCACAACTACACAACTCTACTGGCTCCCAGAGCCTACCTGCGGCCTCACCTGGCCGACATCCTAACAGTGGCGGAGTGCCCATTTAACCATACACACACTAATAGGCCACACGCCCAGCCATTTCCACTTCACTAATGCACCCATCCAAACACCATTCTACCACACGCACCACAGATGCCAATATCCAACCACAATTTACCTACTCCCTCTACCTACTTTTAAACTACCCTCCCCGGGTATTCGTGAAAGGGGTCCATCTTCCCCATCCACTCCTTTCGCACCAACCACTCCACTCCACATATTCCACATGACTCACTCCACACTATCCATTCCATACTCCATTCCATCGATTCCATTCTCCATTCACTCCATGCTCCATTCACTCCAGACCATCTATTCCATACTCCCTTCATTCCATGCTCCATTCACCCGTGCTTCACCTGCACACCTGTGCCCACACACCTGGTGTCACCTGCACACCTGGTGGCACTTGCACCCGTCTCTCCTCCAGGACCATTCATTCAATACAACTCACAATCACAATTACTCACTCATACACTGCATCACCTAAGCTGACTACTCCCTTCTGAAACTCGCGCCCCCCGTCTTCCCTTATACTAGGCGCTCCCACGTTGTTATAATCCACTAATATGCTACGTCCCCTCTACAGGTACATGTCGCTACTTAACTCTACAGTTACCTATCGTCATTTCTCTAAATTCTATCATTTTATCCTAACCCTCCCAGGCTAGTTCACACAGCCAAAACCCCATAAACTATTGCTCATGTGCCCTGAAGGATGTGAGGGATGGTGGCTTTACCATCCCTTTACATCGGGCATTTCCCTCTATACCATATACCTTTTGACATCAATTTCCAATCTTGCCAATCAAATTTGCCAATCATCTTCGCCAATCAAATGTACCAATCCAATTTGCCAATCAAATTCACTATCCCTACCCTCGTCCATTAAGCTTTGAGCCTCGGTGCGTCATTACATTCTCAAAGCGCGGCTTCGCAAAGCTGAGCAATGAATGCGGGTGGTTCGTCTACTGCGGTTGGGTCTGTCCGGCATTCGGTTCAGGGGAGGAGGTTTACTCGGGCCGAGATTCCAAGGTCCACCTCGGCGCGGAGCCTTTCGGTCTCCTGCCCGATGGCCCAATCTTGCCCGGCCGGAATGCCGCAACCACAAGGGGGCGCCGTTCCGACCCTTCCTACCTTCCCTCGAACCGGGCCGGTCGCCTTGCCCAGCAAAGCGCGGACGCGACCGTGCAGGGCGAGGCCCGGCATGGATCACGCACGGCGCTTCTTTTGAAACCGCCGTGATTACGACCCTCGCCGGTTCCCGCAGTACCCAAAGCCCGGCACGGACCGAGGGTTCGCGTCGACTATCCGTCAGCCTAACCGCTATCCCGTTTAACGTCAATGCCTTACTCGCATGCTCACACGCATACGCGACCCCTTTCACACTCACCAAACCCGGCGCTCCAACGCCGCTCGTACATCCCACGCACTTTGTTATTGCCCTTTCTCTTACACACCACCCATGTACACTCATTCCGCTCACATACTTCGTTACACACCTGACCACCGCACACCTTGGCACACACTTGTCGTTCGCACACTTCATCAACACACCTCCTCGCGCCCACTCCTCGGTCACATCCCCTGTGACAACCATGGGTGTGCACTCTTTTGCACACCCAATCATGCGCTTCACCACCAACTCAGGTGTGCATTCCCGCACATGCTCAACCATTCCAGGTGTGCATTCTTTCTCACTTGCCACAACCAACTCGCACTCCGTGTCACTCTCACCACCACACTCTGTCGTGCATTCACTCTCACTCTCGACAGCACACTCACTCCTCGGCACACACTTTTTCCTCACACACCCCTCCGTTCCACACCTTTCTCGCGCACCCTCTCCCGGTACATACTCCGTACCACTCATGGGGGTGCATTCTTGCACACACCCAATCACCACCGCACACCCTGGCTCACCAATACCTTTCGCATTCCCCATAGTCGGACATCCTTGCACACATCCTCTTTCCACGCACTCTGCACCAGTCGCACACCTCACCAGCGGCCTCTCACGAACGCCCGGGTCGAGACCAACACCCAAGCTCGCTGAATCTCCCCTCACACCATATACATTCCCGAGCATATCGCCACTCACCTCGGCGCCTCTTCTCCTTCGCTCCTCCTCCGCCACCTGCAAGCTCTTTATTTGGTCAGTAAGCACATCATCATGCTGTGAGCACAGACCTTGCACCAATTCCATCACCTCCTCCTATATCTCTTTCTTAGTCTTCCTCCATCTCTTTTTAATTTCACTTACCCCCTCTTCCACTTCCTCTAGCTTCTGCTTCACCTCATTTATTTCCCGGTGCGCCCCTTCAATTTCTTCCTCTAAGGCCATCCTGGTCGTTTCTATGTGCGTCCTGACTTCCCGTTCTTTTGTCTCCATTGCCTCTACCACCTCCTCCAACCTCTTCGTCAGTCCCTCATGTACCGTCTGACATTCCTTCTTCGTCGCTATTAATTCTTTCTTTATTTCCCCTAGTCTTTTAAGCTGGCCGCCCGAGTCCTGGAACTATCTTGCAACTTCCGGTCAGCACTGAATAGGGTAGTAGGCCAATTATTCCTATGACCTAATTACCAGCGCCTTCCGGTAAGCGAGGAAATGAGCCCCGCCCGAGCCACGGCTGTAATGGACACGCCGAGCGAAGCGAGCCACGTCTCTGGCCGTTAACAGAAGACTAACCTGATTTATAAAGCAGTTGGCCAAATCGCGCCACAGGTACTCAATTGGAAGAAGGGACTAAAGCGATCGGGGGAGAATGAAACCAAAAGGGTAAGAAATAACAGACATTTATTAATTAAGTACAAAACCAAAACCAAAGAAGAAACGAAAGTAATATACAGAAGAAAAAGAAGAAGATACACAGGGCAGCCTTAAACAGTCTTATATTATCAACGCCCAGGACAGACAAACAGACTCACACGACAGGGAATGGCAGGCAGGAATGACTGGAAGGAGGAGAAGGGTCCATGCAGGTGACAGGGTAGGAAGGTCCTGGCCGGTGCGCAGCGTTGAGGTTGGCTCCAGTCCACGCTCCGGGCTCAAGGTGAAAACCCGGTGGCAGCTGCACGTATTCGTTTCACGCGGTGGTGGCTTTTCGAAGCAGCTCGTCAGAGAGATCCGCGCAGCTTCGTCTCTCTCAGCCAGACCCCACCAAGCGCCGTCTCCAACCCAAGTCGACCCTCTCCAAGCGCCGTCTCCAACCCAAGTCGACCCTCTCAAAAGGCTCGCGCTGGCGCTTATATCATGCGCTTACAGATCAATGCGCGCTTCATAGAGCCACGCCCGTGATGGTATTTCGTCAGCCCTGGTTGGCTGGTAAGGGCTCGCTGGCTCCACCTCTGATGGTGCGTCGACGTGCCACACCTTGTTCTTGTGGTCCCGGCCCCTTCTTCCTCGGCTTTGAGACCGCGTGCGCAATGGCGGTTTGGGGCCAACAACCGAATCAAGGCAAGGAGCAGCGAACACCACCCGACTGCTACTTTGAAGCGCGGGTGAGATGATTGGGGAAATTGAAAGGGGCCTATCTTATTTGATTAATGCAACGCAGATTCAACAATTGGGAACAGATCCTTAACTGAAACACATAATAATGAAATAACTACGGAGAGGTCCAATGGTTCGCTACGTGTTGTACATGGACTAACTAGGGTGCGATCTTTAACAAGCCAATTGATGGGGATATTTACAGGGGAATATTTTTAAGGGAAACATTTACTAAAATTTACTAGTGAACGTTCTAAAAACTGTAACAATATATATTGTTGCGGTTTTGAGAGTGTACATATAACATTAAAGGTTAAAGGTTTGCCCCCATAGTTAGTCCACAAGCAACACGTAGGCCCATTAGGATATTAGTTATGTCATAGTCTATGTGAGTATAAGGCCATTTCCCTAGTAACATCTGCGTTGTGTAAATGAAATAAGATAGGCCCCCTTTCATTTTGCCTCCACCCTCCAAATCTAACTCGTTGGGCAGAATACATCCCGCGCCCCATTTTGGCTATTGCACCTCGCATTAGGACGCTCCCTAGTCAAATGACACCAGGTAGGCCTGAGAGAGGGAGGAGCGCAGGGTCGGTGTGTGACGGCGTCGAGGGTGGAGCGGCAGAGACAGCGGCGTAAGGGCCAGGTGGAGCGGCGTAAGGGCCACCAGCCAATCAGGGCTCGGGTGACATGGCATGACAGGGCGTGGTAAGGGCGTGCCTATAAAAGCCCACGCACAAAGCCCTTGAACAGGACTGAAGCGAAGGACTGCCCTTATCAGGACTTCTGCGGGAGAGGCGCTTTGTAAAAGGACTCGCTGGGGAAGGCTGGCTTTGTGAAGAGGACTTGAGGAGGACTTCGGCGGGAGAGCAGTGTGTAAAGGTCTGGAAGGAATTGCGGCTTGCTATTGAACTTGTATTGGGAGCGCCTATTAACTTGTATTGGGAGCGCATGGAGCGCCTGTTCATCTATTACGTACGCAGCCCTGCCAGCGTAACCGCCAAGCCCAGCTTACCGTTCGCCCCGTAATTGTCCGATCTGCGCCAACGACCCGCGGGGAGCTTCTGCCGCCCTGACCATCTTCTTCGCGGTGCGAGTCGGGGTCCGGAGCGAACTGCCTGGACGCAATCCCTGGACCATCGCCCCGTTCGTCTACAACCCTGTGTGTGTGTCTGAGTGTGAAACGGGCCCGTTGTCCTGGGATAAGTATAAGACTGTGCAAGGCTGCACTGTGTGTTCTTCTTCTTGGTACTGTACATAGCGTAATAAACCAACTGTTATTCCTTGTCTTTCCTGATTCGACCGTATCAGTGATTTCCTCCATAGGGTAAGCGTGGCACGATTAGGAACCGCTCGGACCGGGATCTTGTCCTTGATAACGGCTCGGGTCACGATTCGCTACCGCTCGGCGTTTCCACCTATAACCGTGATTCGGGCGGGGCTTCTTTCCTTGCTTCCTAGGTGGCGTTGGTACTTAGGTAATAGGAATTCGGCCTTCAACCCGATTTAACGCCGTCCGGAAGGAACGTCATAGCCCCGGATCCCGTCGGCTAGTCAAAGACAAGGGGACTAACCCCCCCTTGGTAAAGGGGAGAAGGCCGACCAGGAGATCCACAACAATATATTGTTGTCTTTGTTGACGTTGTCTTTGACTGAACAGGCGCGACCCGAGGCCTATGACGTCCCTTCAGGACAGCGTGAAATAGGGTATCAGGACTAAATTCGCTATTACCTAAATACTCGCGCTGCCCTGAAGCGAGGAGACAACCCTCGCACGAACCACGTGTGTTGATACGCCGAGCGGTTGCGTACACGCGATCCGCGCCGTTTAGATGGTGGAACCCGATTGAAGCGGTTTTATTCGTACCACACTTAATCAATGGAGGAATCACGGGTACGATCGAATCAGAAGGGAAGAACAGGTTTATTTACACTATACACAATGATTCAAGAGCAGAGACACAGAGCAAATCTTTAAAAACAGTCTTACTTAATACCCAAGGACACGGGCCCATCTCACACACACACTCACACGGGGATTGCAGATGGCAGGACGATGTTCACCAGCGCGTCCAGGGATTGCTTCAGTGCAGCTCTCTCTCCGGTCCCCGGCACGTCCCTTGAAGATGAAAGCAGGTGAAAGCAGGAGCTCTCCGCGTGTCATCTAAACGGAGCGAGTTATCACGGGGCGAATTGGTAGGGAGCGGACTTTGACGCGGCTGGCAGTTATCCACTTGCGGCTATGGCCGCGCTTACTCGCGTGGGTGAAAAGCGCAATATGCGTTACCGGTGCGTCTGGCTGCGCCCGCGTACTTGGCACAGTTCAACGCCTCTTCTTCTCTCTCTCTGCGCAAGTCCTCAAACAACACTCGTATCCTCCGCAAGTTCTCAAAACAACACGCTTATCTTGTGAGTCTGAATCCTTTCGCCACCGCCGTTCAAGTCCTCGTCCTGCTGTTAAGCCCTCTATCACGCTGTAAGTCCTCTCTCCTCTGCGAGTCCTGGCGTGCGAGTCCTTGCGTGCGAGTCCTTGCGTGCGAGTCCTGGCGTGCAAGTCCTGGCGTGCGAGTCCTTTTGAGGGCTTTGCGAAGTGCATTATATAGGCACGCCCCGCGAACCTTCTCGAACTCACCAGACGCGCCTCACCATGCCCTCTCACGCCATGCCGCTGGAGCCCTGATTACCGTCATTGCCTCCGCCACTCCCGATCTCAACGCCGCCGCCACCCTTTTTAGGCCTACCACGTGTTACTCGACTAGTGGGCAGCCAATGCTTAACAAACTGGATCGAGGCTAGGGTGGCTGGGAAATCGGTGGCAAGTAGAGCCTATTTTCCTGTCTTTACACAACGCAGGCACTAAGAGGGGAAATGGCCTATTCTTACACATACTAAGACATAACTATACTACAAATGGGCCTTTATGTTGCTCGTGTGACTAACTATGGGGGGCAACCCTTCAACCTTTAATGCCTTCAATGTGCCAATCTCAAAACCGTAGCAATATATATATATATATAGTTACAGACGCGGCTTTAGATGTTATATTGACCGAGCGGTGGTGTATTTAACCGCGTCCGAACAGTTACTCCCCGATTAGAACCCGATTCCACCCGACGTTGACCAGATCGCCCCACAGATATTCAATCGGGAAACCTCTAACGCGACCGAAAGAGAATGAAAAAGAAGAAGAAGAAGAATACGGAGGAAGAACAGATTTATTATACACACACAGCAATGGATGGAAGAAGCAGTAACACAGCGAATCGTTAACTTACACTATTCATTTTTACTTAACCCCAAGACAACGAGCAGGACAGGACGTTCACACTTACACAGGGGATAATGCAGGCAGGTAGGGCTTGAGGTGGATTGCTTGAGAGGGAGGCAAAGTCGGGAGGCCGCAGCTCGCAATTCCTCGCGGTTTTGGCGGGAAACCCTCCGTCGTGTATCCGCTGCGGTAGACGTCACGCGCTGGTTCGGCACACCTGCTCCTCTTCTTGGGGCGGAGCCGTCTCCCTCCTTTCAGCGCGTCTCTCCAAAGCTGGTTTCCTTGCCGAGTACCTCTCCTCTTTGGCTTGGAGCGTTTCGCATCTCACCGCTCCTCTTGGTGCAGCCTCTTTGCTCCTCCCAGGTCATCTCCCAAGGCCTCTCCTAAAGCAGTCCCTTACAGTCGCTTTTATCACCTCGGGCGAAATCAAGCCGCCGGCTCCGAGGGCACGCCTACCGGGTCGCTCACCGCGGTGTTGATTGGCTGTTAGGGCTGGTTCACTCCTTCCCTCTTATGACGAGGTGGAGACACGCCTTTCTTCCCCAACCCTACCTCGTGGCCAATGGTGGTTGAAGAAAACCGCCCAAAATGCGGAAGGCAATTGGAAGGGAGGTTTTGGGGAAATTGGAAGGGCCTACACTTATTTTGTTTGATACAATGCAAAGTCAATCTAGTGGGAAAACACATATTTAGCCTACATGGAATAAGGAAATACACTATTTAAAAGATATATCGTGACCTGCGTGTAAGTTTCATGGAATTAACTAGGACGACGGCTGCGACCATTATTTACATTACGAGGATGTTACCATACTTTTGTAACGTTCACATTGTAACGTTTCCACATTCGTTACAATATATATATATATATATATATATATATATATATATATATATATATATATATATATATATATATATATATATATATATATATATATATATATATTGTAACGGTTTTGAGAAGTGTAACGGTTTTTTGAGAAGTGTAACAATTTTGGAGGAAGTGTAACGAATGTGAAAACGTTACAATGTGAACGTTACAAAAGTATGGTTTTGTTATGTGTAAACACCCTCATAATGTAAATAATGGTCGCAGCCGTCCTCCTAGTTAATTCCATGAAACTTACACGCAGGTCACGATATATCTTTTTAAATAGTGTATTTCCTTATTCCATGTAGGCTAAATCTGTGTTTCCCACTAGATTGACTTTGCATTGTATCAAACAAAATAAGAGTAGGCCCTTGCAATTTCCCCAAACATCTCCGCTCTCCAAAGTTCCTTTCAAAAGGGTGCGAGTTGTGTTCAATCCCGCAAGCCGCCATTGCCCATGTGCTAATCTCGGAGAAGAAAGGCGTGTCTCCACCTCGTCATAGAGGGGAGGAGTGAGCCAGAGGGTCGCATGGCCAATCAGCACCGCGGTGAGCGAACCGGTAGGCGTGCCCTCGCAGCCGGCGGCTTGATTCCGCCCCGAGTTATAAAAGCGACTGTAAGGGACTGCTTTACGAGATGACCTGGGAGATGAGCGAAGACGCGCCACCAAGAGGAGCGGTGAGATGCGAAACGCTCCAAGCCAAAGAGGAGAGGTACTCGGAAAGGGAACCAGCTTTGGAGAGACGCGCTGAAAAGAGGGAGACGGCTCCACCAGGAGAGGAGCAGGTGTGCCGAGCCAGCGCGTGACGTCTACAGCAGCGGATACGCGACGGAGGGTTTTCCCGCCAAAACCGCGAGGAATTGAGAGCTGCTGCCTCCGACCTTGCCTCCCTCTCAAGCAATCCACCTCAAGCCCTACCTGCCTGCAATATCCCCTGTGTAAGTGTGAACGTCCTGTCCTACTCGTTGTTTTGGGATTAAGTAAATTGAATAGAATAAGTTAACGATTCGCTGTGTGACTGCTTCTTCCATCCATTGCTTGTGTGTGTATAATAGATCTGTTCTTCCTCCGTACTCTGTCTTCTTCTCTTTTTCCTTCTCTTTCGGTCGCTTTAGAGGTTTCCCGATTGAATATCTGCGGTGCGATCTGGTCAACGTCGGGTGGAATCGGGTTCTAATCGGGGAGTAACTGTTCGGACGCGGTAATACCAAACCGCTCGGTAAAATAACATCTAAAACCGCGTCTGTAACAATATATATACATATATATATATATATATATATATATATATATATATATATATATATATATATATATATATATATATATATATATATGTATGTATGTATGTATGTATGTATGTATGTATATATATATATATATATATATATATATATATATATATATATATATGTATATATATATATATATATATATATATATATATATATATATTATATATATATATATATATATATATATATGTATATATATATATATATATTGTTGCGGTTCTGAGAATGTACATGTATGTACATTGTATGTATGTACATGTAATAAAGGTTAAAGGTTTGCCCCCATAGTTAGTCCACATGCAACACGTATGCCACCTGAGAACATTATTTATGTCATAGTATATGTGAGGATAAGGCCATTTCCAATAGTGATACCTACGTTGTGTAAAATAATTCATAAGCTTAGGTCCGTTCATTTTGCGGCCCACCCTCCAAATCTACCTCGTTGGGCAGCATCCAGTCTGTGCCCCATTTTTGCTATTGCCCCTCGGATTAGGATGCTCAAACCAGCCAAATGCCACGGGGTAGGCCTGGAAAAGGGGGAGGAGCGCGAGGTCGGGGTGTGGCCACGTCAAGCAGCACATCAAGGGCGGAGCCGGTAAGAGCCAACAACCAACCAGGGCTCGGGTGGAATGGCGTGAGGGGCGTGGTAGTGCGCGGCTGGCAAATTTGAGAGGGTTCGCTGGGCGGCGCTATATAAACGCGCACACAAAGCCTTTTCAGAGGACTGAAGCCAAGCATTGGTATTGTGAGGACTGTCCAGGACTGGTCGTATCAAGAGGACTATTGGGAAAGGCGCTTTGTCCGCAGGACTAGTTGGGGAAGGCTGGCGGTGTACAAGGATTGGGTTTGTGAAGGACGCGCTGCATTGACAGGACTTGCTGGGAGAGCGCATTGTATAAGCAAGAACGATTGGAGAGCGCCCTGGATAAAGAACTCGCATCAGTGGCGCATTGTTGAGGAATTCGGCGGGAGAGGCGCTTCGCCATTTGAACTGTTGGGAGCGCATATAGCGCCGGTTCGTTTATTACATACGCAGCTGAGCCGCGAAGTAACCGCCAGCCTAGCTCACCTTTCCCCCGATAATTGTCCGATCTGCGCCAATGAACCACGAGGAGCGCCTGCCGTCTGTCCGACCATCTTCTCCGCGGTACAAGTCGGGGACCTGGATGACGAGCTGTGGATGCCATCCCTGGACCCTCAACCCAACCTTCTACATCCCCGTGTGAGTGTGTCTGTGTGTGCGGGCCCGTTTGTCTTGGGATAAGTATAAGACTGTATCAGGCTTCTCTGTGTGTACTTCTCCTTCTTCCTGTGCAAATTATTAATGAATCAATTGCTCATCCTCTTTCTTCCTCATTCGACCATATCAGTCTTTTCCTCCATTGGGTAAGCATGGCACGATTCGGAACCGCTCAAATCGGGTTTAGTTCTGTTAACAGCTCGGATCACGGCTCGCTATCGCTCGGTGTTTCCACTAAAACCGTGGTTCGGGCGGGGTTATTTCCTTGCTTCCTGGGAGGCGTTGGTAATTAGGTAATAGGAATAATTCGGCCTACCACCCTATTCAGCGCTGATCGGAAGGAACGTCATAGCCCCGGATCACGTCGGCTAGATAAAAGACAAGGGGATTAATCCCCCCTTGGTAAGGGGAAAGGCCGGCGTTGAGATCCACAACAATATAATACATTTTGAAACCTCCCCGTATGCAGAATTATCCTCCTGTATGTATGTATGTATGTATGTATGTATGTATGTATGTATGTGTGTGTGTGTGTGTGTGTAATATATATATATATATATATGTCGAGATCATGCCTTTTATTGTGCCTTATGTAATTGTGGTTTGCATTTAATAGTGGTTGCTTTGTGAAAAGGATTAAGCTTACTATGTTCCCTCTTGTTACCTTCGCAAAAGCGGAAGGTTATGTTTTGATCGCTGTGTATTTTTACCTTCGCAAAAGCGGAAGGTTATGTTTTGATCGCTGTGTATTTATTTGTATGTCTGTGTGTGTGTATGTTAATCGCATAACTCAAAAAGTATTCAACCGAATTGCATGAAATTTGGTGGGATGATTGGTTATTATACGGGACACATTTGATTAGATTTTGGGAAACAGATTTGCTCAAATTCTGACTATTTTTAACTCGATCGTATTTCACTCAAAGTTATGAGCGACTGAAGAAGAAGATGTCCATCCAGGACGTCATCACTATAACGCGATCTCCCGCGATCATTTCAACCTCAAAAAAAATTATAATTGCAGATTTGACAATAGATGAGGCATATTAACAAACGAATGAAACAGATTTGCTCAAATTCTGACTATTTTTAACTCGATCGTATTTCACTCAAAGTTATGCGCGACTGAAGAAGAAGATGTCCATCCAGGACGTCATCACTATAACGCAATCTCCCGCGATCATTTCAACCTCAAAAAAAATTATAATTGCAGATTTGTCAAGAGATGAGGCATATTAACAAACGAATGAAACAGATTTGCTCAAATTCTGACTATTTTTTCCCGCATGACAACGTAGGTGTGGCTTTGCTACACAGATCTTGTAGTCTTTTATTTTGGCAACAAAAGTAGCTGCGGCGAAGGTATGCGCTCTACCGAGTGCCCGTTCTAGTTTTGAACTATGTTTTATTGTCCAACTGTGCCAAAAAATGTAGAAAGATAGTGAAACCGCTTGCTCCGTTAGACCCCCTAGTGAAAACGCGTCTGTCTGTCCTTGACCAAAAGCCAACATGGAAGATAAGTTTTGAGAATGTCACGGTGCTCTTGTGCTCTTTCTCCCCATGCCAAAGAAGATAGGGTTTCGGTGGGAGATGTCGAGGTCGAGCCAGTTTTTCCTTTGTCCGTGCTCATTTTTCAGCGCAGATTTTTTGTATAATTTTGTGTATATAAAGAAACTCTTGGTTGCCAATTTTCTAGGAGTGTATGTGGCCATGCTGTTCAATTGTGAATGGTATGACTCTTACACCCTCCACAGCGCTGTGATATTGGTTCATCATTAAATCTTGTTATCTCTTGAACTCAAGGTGTGGAACATGGTTCTATTCTCGTCAGTTTTGGTGTCAGAAGTGGGATCCGACTCTGAGCGATATTTGGGAGGCAGACCCTGTGGGGACTCAGCGGAGAGGCTGGCCAGCACTGATTTGATTAACGTGAGCTTTCATACCGAGGGGTCTTTCCAAATTGAGCTCCGTTTACTCACTCAGGCTATCTGTCTTCCATTTCGTCGTTCCGTGCTTGGATCACGAACAAATTGGAATCTGGTGTGTAAGTACAGGCCTATTTGGCTCGGGTAACAAGTTGTCTATTGATGAACCAAGAAATGGGGGTCAGTTAGCAAAAAGGGGGGACTTCTTGGTAAAGCCAAGAACTTCCCAGGCAGGGCAGTCTAGAGACAAGATGGAGTTGATGGGGTTGATAGTAACCAGAGAAAGTATTGGCTGCGGGCTAACGAAGACCCAAGGAGGATGGCCAGGATAAGTGTTAAGCTAAGTTAAGAAGGGAGAACCCCTTTAGAAAAGCCCTGGCATGGGTGATAAGTTAGACAAGTTAGAAGCGCTATACAAGCATTGACCGCGAGTTAGCGCCGCGGGAGGACCGGATTAGGGAAATATCGGCGCGGTAAACTAAAAGGCAGGATTTTTCGGTGGATGGCCTCGGGGCGCTTCCTTGCGCCTTGTACGCATCACGAGCTGCTTCTTGCAAATGGGGGTCGTGCTGCCGTGCGCTGGGAGCGACCGCCTGGGCGCATGGATGGGAAAATGTTCCGTGCACGTTAATTAAATATCTTAAGGGAGATTAAGGTATGTCGGAGTAATACTCAATCTGAAGTAAACTAGAATGATTTGAGTTCTGGAGACGGAGTGCGTGTATTCGACGCATTCGGGTGGCCGAGTCAGGCGAATAAAGGATTAAAATGAGCCAGGTAAGAAAATGATGCAACCAGCCACATCGGGAGGTTGCACCTTTATAAGGATATGGAAGAATAAGGATAAGAATGGGTAATAGATATTGGTGTTAAGAATACTCCGGCGTGAGTACTGTGTTAAGAGAAGGGTATTAGAGATCGGGGGGCGGCCCGATCTTCGACCCGCTGGAGGGACTAGCCCAAGGAAGGTAGGACGATGAGTATTTTAAGTTAAGCTACGCACTGGATGTGTGTATCTGATAACCCCCCCCCCCCCCCCTCAAGGCCTTCTTTGTCCTGTATCAGGATTTAAGGCATGCACATCCGGTGCAGTTTTTACCCAAAGGAAGGAGTTCTGACAATATGCTATAGGTAGGTCAAGTATTAGCTCTTTCTGGACAAGAGATGAGGTTAGATCTGGAGAAATAAAACGGAGAGGATTATAATGTACGAGGTGTGTGGAATCCAGCTGTGAACACGCGAGCCGAGACATGCAGGCAGGTTACCGGGGCAACGGAGTAGCTGCCTCGCGGGGAATAGCGAGGTGGGACGGAATCGAGACAGGAATGCGGACCATGCTGTGCACAAGCAGGGGACGCATTCGTGTGTGTGAACAATGCGAGTGATGAGGTGGCTTGAAGTGATGTGTTGGAGTGAGCACATGTATGTTGTGTGCTGAGTGGAAGCGGTGCTGCATTGTCGAGCATGCTTCCAAGGAAGACTTTGGGATGCTAGAGTTGGAAGCGTTTTTGTTTTGTATCTCAAGGGAGATATTGGTTATTTCTTATATGTGGAAATAGGAAATGTTTATGTGATTTTTGGAGAAGGATAAATTAAACTGGAATCAGAAAAGCGCAGGTACCAGATAGGAGAAAGGCAGGAGAAGTGCTGAGACTTCAAGAGCAGAGGAAGAAGCAGATAAAGCACAGGAAGAAAGAAATCCAGGTAGAAACCAACAGGTGAGCCTGAAGGGGATGGATAGGCTCACAGCAAGGGGCCAGGTAAGTTCACAGGTAGGAAGTATATGGAGTGTGCATGAATTTATACTGTATGGTATGGAAAATGAAGTGTCAGTCACATGGTATGTGTGTATAAGGGAATGAATGATCTGTCATTGCAGCGTGTATTTGTGTTTATTGTGTGTGTGTCATTGATGTGTGTCATTGATTGACAAGGGGTTCCCCAAATTGCCTGCAGGCGTTGGGCAATCCGGATGAGTACTTTGGAATGATATTATTTATATGTTGTGAAGGTGAAAATTGATTGAGTAAATTTGGGGAAGAAATAAAAGGTATCAGTTTAGATTTTGAGATGCCATGTGGGACTCAGTCTGCTGGGGAAAATTGGCAGGGAATAATGAGTATGTTATGGAGAGCATGTGTAGACAGGGCTTTAAAACAAGTGTTCAATTACATCCCCACATTAACGGCTCTCCAGATGTAGCAAGGGAGAATGGGAGTAAAAGTCAAAAATGATAGGCTGTCAACCGACTGGGTGTTTATTCAACGGCATGGCCGGGGCTTGTATTTGGCCGACTTGGGATGGCAGAATGCGTTGAATGAAGGCAAGAATGACATGTAATGCTGGCGTGTGCCATTTATGGGTGCTGAGTGTACATGACTGGTGAGCGGGCGGCATGTGTGCTGAGTCCAATCGGAAGGATGGATGGTTATGGTTTCACCCGGTCTGTTTATCTGTCTGTCTGTCCGGACACGGAGCTCTTGGGGAGAGCCAGGATGGGTTGGGGTGACCAAGATGAATGTGGACAATATATTAATTGTTTGCCATTGTGAAAATTTGCCCTCGATTTGGGACGAAGACATATGGCATTTGCTGTCCGGCTCATTGATACTCCTATGTGATGCGGGGTATGTGTGTGGTGATGGTGTCTGGGGCCTCGGGGTTTGCCCCTGCCTATTTGCCGGTCCGTCTTGGCTGTCTGTTACATTTGACCCTCAGAAAAGGTTTCGTGAAAGGGGTTACACTTGATGGGCCAACTTATGGACAGGAACATGGAATTTGTACAGAATGCAGGCGATAACCCACCTGTGTCTATCTGTGTGTGTGTGTCCATATTTGTCTGGCTTTCTGGCTGTCCATTGAGTCATGTCTCTGAACACTGATTTTGAGGGAGTTGCGGGTGTGCCATGGAGTTCAGGTGCACCTGCGGTGGTTGGAAGGTGGTGGTGGAGCGGGTGCGAGGATGCACGCTTGGATTAAAACATGTATTTAATTATCTGAGGATGTGTGCCGAGGTGCAGTGTGGATCAATTAAGGGAGAGGGCACTTCGACTTTGTACATCCGTGGACTTTGCCATGCGTGTGAAAGCGCAAGTCGATGATAATAATGTCTTGTCCAGCACAATATTTTCGCAGCTATGGAATGTGCTCGAATTCCATGTTGGTGCAATACGAGTGCGATTCCCGCCATGCATGCCGCGAGAGATACGTTGTTTGTGATGGGACTGTGGCGAAAGGTTGGATAGCAATGTGTAGAATATAAGATGCGTCGGTACATTTGTGTTGATCGATGCGCCGAAAAAGAAGTTGGAGGCGCGTGATGGAGTTGCAGGTGCGGACCAAAGCGGTGTCCGCGGTGTCTACTGGGGGTCGAATGTCACTCCCTCAGTGTCTGCAGACTTGTCGTTCGGCAGTGTCGAAAGACAGGTTCGATTGTCGGTCTGTCTGCTTGATTTTCGGGTCTCACTCTGAGTATATGGTATATACTCTGAGTATATGGTCGTTTTCTGTTTTGTGCTTTAATGGTGGTTGATTTGACTTCCCTGAAAGGGGGACAATAAATATTTGGTGTTAGCTGTTGTCATTTCGGATGTTTGCAGTTGTAATGTGGAGCCAGTCTGTCTGTCCGACTGGGTGTGTCTGACTGCGTCTGCAGATATGGATCAAGGAGGAGCAGTGTCTGCGGTGTCTGTTATGGTGTCGAATGTCATTCACTGTGTCTGCTGACATGTCGTGTGACTATGGTGACTATGATGGTGTGTCCTGGCGGGAAGAATCGTGGCAGCCTACAGATTTGAATGGAATGGCCTCTGTGAGACCATCCTGTTAGTACGTTGGGGGTTCGTCTGTCTGTCTGTCTGTGAATGGAAACTCAGAAAATTGAACTGGACTTCGACAGAAGGCAGGTGGGTTGTCACCTGCTGTGAATTGTGGTGGAACATTTGTGATGTCCCCTAATACGAGGGGACGAATTGGTTTGTAAATGTGTTGTGCAGGTACTTTCTCTGTAGGTAGCCAAATTCTACCTGGGGTAAGTCCAGGTGGAGAGGGGAGTTGTCTCTGATGCCTTGCTCCACGGGGCAGTACTATTGTTGTCAAGTCTCATGTAACCTTGGTTAACGTATATCTACGGACAAGAGCTGCACTTTATTTTAGTAAGTGACTGGGAAAGTTTGTTTTAAAAAGTGCCAGTGGAGTTGTTTAGAGTTATGGAGGTCACAGCTCGCTGGAACCTCTTTGTTTATGTTTGGCTGACTTACACTGGCTAGTGTATGGGAAAAGGGGGACTGAAAATGCTTTGATTTTTTCGTGGATTGCCCATTGGGCATGTTTAGAATTTAACAGAGTGGTGGAGTTCTGTGGAAATATGAATCCAATGTTTGATGTATACTGGTCGGTGTGCTCTGAGTTTGAAGGAAGATGATGCGATTATTTCAGATTTATCATAGTTAAATTTGAGAAAGTTGATTTGAAGCCAGGATTTTATTTCAGTGATGCAGTCCGTCAGGATAGAGTTGAGCAGTGGATTTGTGTCTGTCAGAGGTAAGATTTGAACCAAGAAAGGGCGGTGCCGGTAATGTTAAAGGTGCGATTCCAGGGAGGGCTATTCGGGTACTTTGAAGTGATTTACATCGGAATGCATCTCATGGAGGACTCCCGCTGTTCAAGGGAGGAAAGATGTGAAATAGTGACGTCATCCTCGCTGGAAATGTGGTTGGGAATGGCAGGATTGACGCGAGAGTCACAGTGGGTGAAAAAATTGACCAACATGAGAATTCGGTCTATTTCAATAAATAGATCAGGTTATTTTATTTTTATTATTTGTTTATTGGGCAGCTATTGGGCCAGAGGCTAAAACAGGTGTCTGCAACAGGTGCATGGGATGCTAAGAGAGGTATTAGAGGACATTGGATTAACTTTAAATTGAAATGAAAATTGAAAAGGTGGATTAGGAAAATGAGTTTGTTCAAATAATCGTGGCATCTGTGGGATGCAACAATTTTGTGCCAGAATAGTGTATGGGGAACCGTCATCTGGGAAGCGTCGTTAAATGGCAGTAGGTTTAGACAGGTATTGAAAGGGTTCGTGCAATGTCATTTTGGGGCACCACTCGACACAAGAGTGGTAGAGAGCTGAAGTGAATTCTGCCAATATGGTGCAATAGGGTGACAACTGAGTTTTGTTTGGAAAACTATTTGTTTGCAATCTTGGTTCGTACATAAGCTGGCAAAGAGATTATGCCAGTCTGAGGGAGTTTGTGTCCTTTGGATGGGAGCTGGAGCCTTGTAGGGTTGGGGCTTGTGGCTCGCCATTGTCTGTCTGCCAGTTATGGTGGGCAGAGGGAAGAGGGAGTGATACTGCTCTGGCCTCTTGCTTGGCAGAATTGAGTATTGCTGGTTTTACCCCTGTTCAAAATTGAGCTCTCGAGAGCTGATTAACATTAGGATGCATCTCTCGATAGACCCCTGGCTGGTCCGAGGTGTGAAATATGGTGACGTTGTCTTGTGGACACTTTGTGAGTGGCTAGACACGTGCCTGAAAGGGGAAATTGTATTCATAACTCATGTGGGTTGTGTCTGAAGGAAAGGTTTGGGAGGAAGTGTGAAGAAGGTCGTGGAAAGTGCAAAGATGATTGGATTGGAAAGTCGACTCAGATGGATTATTTGTCAATGACAGGTGACTGCAGGAATTGTTGAGGAAGTAGAGGAAAAGGTTGTAAAAAGTTAATGGAAAAGACAGGAAATAAAGGAAAGTGGTTAGTTATGGACTGTTGTTTTTGTGATAAGAAGGTGATACAAGGGGTTGGCTTGCACTGGGGGGGACCAATGAATGTAAAGTTGTGAATTTCGTTTAAAAACGTTGTGTTAGATTGCTACATGCAGAATGACCCCAATCGAGGAGGTGATTGGGGGCTGGTGAAGATTGGATCACGGCTCTGCAGACCAGGTGAACAGAACTCCACCAGGTATGTGGGAATCACATCAATTGAATTATTGCTCAAAGGGAGGTGATAGAGCAAAATGAAGAAGATTGTCATGGGGACCGCAAGGCTAACCCCCGCTCTTGCAGGGAAATGGCTTTGGGAGGCTAGTTGTTGTTGTTTTGGTAGACTCTAGGTTATAAAACCTAAGGCAAAATGCACAGGAGGGTAAAGTTGGTGATTGCGGATGGAGATTAGCTAGAGAACTTGGAGACGATTTCGTTATTTTTCAGATAATTTTTCCAGTGGGTTTATACTGGTGTGAAATTCGCGTATCTAGGAAGGAAGGGAAAAAATGTCCAGGTATTGATAGGATAACAGTGAAATTTTGAAGGGGAGAATACCGATTATTTCCATTGACCGATTATGGTTGGGGGGGAAATGGTTGGTAAATCATGTATTATTAGATGTAGGGAAGATGATTAAAAGGAAGGTATTTTCGGAAATTGGTGAAAGTAAATATGGCATTTGAATTTCCAGACACGACACAGGAAATGCGGCTATGAATAAGCCAACCATCTGAGAGATGAGGTAACTAAATGCCAATTGGTGGGACGGGGGGCTAGGAATTTGATCATGGTGTGTGTAAGAAAGTATTTTTCAGGATGGACGATGAAGAAACCGCCGTCGGAAGACCATGATCTTGACCGCCGAGGCCGTCGACCTGAACGAGCCCCTGGGCGATGCCGATGTGACCGGCGCATCAGAAGACTGTTGATTTATTTGATTTATTGTGATGATTTTGTTGTAAATCCCCTGCGGGAATTGGCTAATGCTTCTTATGTATTATAACAGCACACAGCTGCACATCTCCGCTTGATCCGACTATGGATCTGACTGCAATGCTGGGTCTGGCTGCCAAAGGACCTGACACTGATACTCTGGTTCCACAAGCTGATTATGCGTCCATGAACGTCTTTGACACAAAAGGAAGTCTCTCTCTTTACCTTGAATTGTAATGCTCTGTACTCTGACCAGGAACACGTGACACAAGATATTAATTACATTATGTATTCCTCAGAACAACAGCATGGACGTCGATTAACTTCGAAGATCGGCAAGGACCGGGTCTGTGCGAGGACGGGGAGCCCTTCGATTGGGGGGGATTTCAGCCGCATCTACGCTGCTCCAAGGGTGGGCTGTCAGACCCCCCCGGGCAATATCCTTGGCCGGACCAGGCGCCTTCGTTGCGGATCTGAAAAGTTAATAGATCTTCATGTTTTGGACCTTCATGTTCCAAACACGCACAACATGACACACCTTTCAAGCGTGCATGCGAGGTACTTTATGTGCGTGGCATGCCCTTGGAGGACACACATACAACACTCAATAAAGCCCGATGTGGCCACATATAACACTATACTCTTTTGCTTTGCAAATAAAGCCGATGTGGCCTGGTCTCTGTGATACGTAGTCTCGTAGAGACCAAATGGGGAATGTCGAGATCATGCCTTTTATTGTGCCTTATGTAATTGTGGTTTGCATTTAATAGTGGTTGCTTTGTGAAAAGGATTAAGCTTACTATGTTCCTTCTTGTTTTGAACTATGTTTTATTGTCCAACTGTGCCAAAAAATGTAGAAAGATAGTGAAACCGCTTGCTCCGTTAGACCCCCTAGTGAAAACGCGTCTGTCTGTCCTTGACCAAAAGCCAACATGGAAGATAAGTTTTAAGAATGTCACGGTGCTCTTGTGCTCTTTCTCCCCATGCCAAAGAAGATAGGGTTTCGGTGGGAGATGTCGAGGTCGAGCCAGTTTTTCCTTTGTCCGTGCTCATTTTTCAGCGCAGATTTTTTGTATAATTTTGTGTATATAAAGAAACTCTTGGTTGCCAATTTTCTAGGAGTGTATGTGGCCATGCTGTTCAATTGTGAATGGTATGACTCTTACACCCTCCACAGCGCTGTGATATTGGTTCATCATTAAATCTTGTTATCTCTTGAACTCAAGGTGTGGAACATGGTTCTATTCTCGTCATATATATATATATATATATATATATATATATATATATATATATATATATATATATATATATATATATATATATATATATATATATATATATATATATATATATATATATATATATATATATATATATATATATATATATATATACTGTATATATATATATATATATACTAGCAGAAGTACCCGGCATACATACAGGGCGGAGCCGGTAAGAGCCAACAACCAACCAGGGCTCCCGTGGAATGAGGCAGTTGTGAGGCAGTTGCAGGAGAAGTATATGGAGAAGAGGAAGAAGTTGTTTCTTGGGTTTGTTGATCTGGAGAAAGCATTCGAAAGGGTTCCACGTGAAGTAGTGACATGGGCATTGAGGAAGTTAAGAGTGGAGGAATGGTTGATCAGAGTGGTGATGGCAATGTACAAAAGAGCGCGCACAGCTGTAAGGACGAAGGACGGGAACAGTGGTGAGTTTGAGGTGAAGGTGGGAGTGCATCAAGGGTCGGTACTAAGTCCACTACTATTTGTAGCTGTGATGGAGGTGCTGGCTCAGAATGTAAAGGAGAGTTTACCGTGGGAGTTGTTGTATGCAGATGATCTGGTGTTGATTGCAAAAAGTATGGATGGACTGAAGGAGAAGATGAACAAGTGGAAGGAATGTATGGAGACAAAAGGTCTGAAGGTGAATATCGGAAAAACGAAGGTGATGGCAAGTGGTAAAACATGTGGTGAGGTGGAAAGAACTGGGAAGGGGCCGTGTGCTGTGTGCAGGAAGGGTGTCAGAGTGAATTCCGTTCAATGTACAATGTACGCTGAGTGGGTTCATCAAAAATGTAGTGGCTTGAGAGGGTCATTAACCAGTGTGGCAGCTACATTCAAGTGTAAGGTGTGGACAGAGGGAACTGCAGATGGAGGAAATGTTGAGTTGGATCTTCGAGACGGCATGAAGCTGGAAGGTGTGAAAACATTTTGCTACCTAGGAGACATGCTGAATGGAGAAGGTGGATCAGACTCGGCAACGGTTGCTCGAGTGAGATGTGCATGGAAGAGGTTTCGGGAACTGAGTGGCGTGCTGACGAGGAGGGGAGTGTCGTTGAAGCTGAAGGGAAAGGTGTATGCTGCATGTGTGAGAAGTGTTATGATTTATGGGAGCGAGACATGGGTAATGAACGTAGAGCAGCAACGAAGGCTGGAAAGGGTGGGAATGCGAATGGTTCGGTGGATGTGTGGAGTATCGTTGAGAGAGAGGAAGACAAATGATGAATTGCGAAAGATGATGGGAATAGAGCCTGTGATGGATGCTGTTAAGAGAAACAGGTTGAGATGGTTTGGTCATGTGTTGAGGAAGGATGAAAGTGACTGGTTGAGAAGAGTGATGGAAATTAATGTAGAAGGAAGTCGAGGACGGGGAAGACCGATAAGACTTGGCTAAAGATGGTCGAAGAAGAAATGCGGGCAAGGGCGTTAACAAGGGGAGGTGCAGAAAATAGAGCAAAATGGAAAACATCGTCATAGGGACCGCAAGGCTAACCCCCGCTCTTGCAGGGAAAATGGCCTTAACATGCCTGTTTTTGTTGTTGTGTATAGGGCACTGAGGGCACCATGTTCACAAACTACCAAAGGGTTTGTGGGACAAGGAGGAAATGAGGAACAACATGAGAACAATCAATAGTGGCCCAGAGAGGAAAATAATGGGAAACAATAAGCATGTGTGGAAGAGATTGTGGGTGTGGGTGAGTACATGAGGTAGTGATCAGTATCACTTCTGAAAGGCTGAAATGAGGACGATGCAGTGGACACACAGAGACGATTCCACAATCGAGAGAACATGGAGGTGAATTAATGCAGGTGCACAACCTGTATGGAAATTGGTAAGGTGAGAGAGCAGGAGGAGAAAGGTCAGTTGTTAGTTTGTGCAAAATATAGAGATCACCGAACCTGACGTCAGTGGGAGAGTGACCGTTTCCCCTTTCCCCCTATTCTCTGCTGTTCGTCTTCCCCTTTCCTCCCTCTTCCCAACTGTTAATGTTCCCCCTTACCCCTCTTCTCTGCTGTTCATGTTCCCCCTTTCCCCCTCTGCTCGGCTGTTCATGTTACCCCTTTCTCCCTCTTCTCTGCTGTTCATGTTCCCCCTTTCCCCCTCTTCTCTGCTGTTCATGTTCCCCCTTTCCCCCTCTTCTCTGCTGTTCATGTTCCCCCTTTCCCCCCTCTTCTCTGCTGCTCATGTTCCCCCTTACCCCTCTTCTCTGCTGTTCATGTTCCCCCTTACCGCTCTTCTCTGCTGTTCATGTTCCCCCTTTCCCCCTCTTCTCTGCTGTTCGTGTTTCTCCTCACCCCTCTTCTCTGCTGTTCATGTCCCCCCCTTACCCCTCTTCTCTGCTGTTCATGTTCCCCCTTACCTCTCTTCTCTGCTGTTCATGTTCCCCCCTTTCCCCCTCTTCTCTGCTGTTCATGTTCGCCCTTACCCCTCTTCTCTGCTGTTCATGTTCCCCCTTTACCCCTCTTCTCTGCTGTTGATGTTCCCCCGTACCCCTCTTCTCTGCTGTTCATGTTCCCCCTTACCCCTCTTCTCTGCTGTTCATGTTCCCCCTTTCCCTCTCTTCTCTGCTGTTCATGTACAGCCTTACCCCTCTTCTCTGCTGTTCATGTTCCCCCTTTCCCCCTCTTTTCTGCTGTTCGTGTTCCCCCTTAGGCCTACCCCTTTTCTCTGCTGTTCATGTTTTGTTTTTGTTTTTTTGTTTTTTTGTATACAAGATCGAGGCTCGTGAAAGAGCGAACATTAATCACACAGAAAGACAAACCGACACATAAAACATATAACATCGGGAGCGGTAGACAAGATGGGGAGAGAGGGGGAAGGACACAAACACAACATTTGAGAGCAGGGACCGAGAGACATGGAGACATCGAGAGATCTGAGAGAGGGCGAGGGCTTTGGGGGGGGGGCATGGGAAGGGGGCGGTGGGAGAGGTATAAAACATATGGACACTGCCAGGACTTCCAGGAAAGAAGTTGGAATTTCAAACAAGGTGGATCTGGGGTGAATTAGCGGGGGTAGAAAAGATCAAGGTTTTGGATGGGGGAAGATAAGAGATGGTGGTGAACAGCTGTTTTAAAGACCTGGAGGGAGGAGTGGGATTGAAGGGAGTGAGGGAGTTTGTTCCAGAGGCGGGAGAAAAGAGGAATGAAAGAGTGAAGGTGAGCAGAGAGCCGAGATTTCGGCAGTTTAACCATCAGAGGGTTGCTGGCAGATCTTGTGCGACCTGTAGGAATATTTGGGGGACAGAGCACAGAGAGAGCTGGGGGTGCAAGGCCGGAGAGGAGTCGGTAGAAGACAGAAAGACCACCTACCTGCCTGCGGTGAGTGAGTGAAAGGCCCTCAGAGATAGCTTCATCGCGGGAGATTCCAATAATTCTGAAAGCTTTGGTTTCAACAGCGTGAAGCCGAGCTAGGTGTGAGGCAGGAGCACCGGCCCATAGGGGAGAACAGTATTCCATTGAGCTGCGGATGAAAGCCTTGTATGTGGTGAGGAGCTCAGGTGTGCCGAGGAAGGACTTCGCACGACGGAGGATGCCCAGTCGGCGACTGGCTTTGGAGGCCAGCTTGGAAATGTGGTTTTCCCAAGAAAGATCATGGCAGATAGTGAGACCCAAAATCTTGAGCGACAGAACTTCTTGGAGAGGATTGTTGAGAAAGTAGATGGGAGGGTTGTCCAGTCGATCTTTTCGGAGAGACATAGTAAGAGTGTGAGATTTGTCAGGATTGAAAGACATGTTCCACTTGTTTGACCAGTCTGTGATTTTGTCCAGGTCTTCAGAGAGTGAGGAGGCAGCAGACTGCCGATCTGAGGGAAGAGGAATGTAGCGGCAGAGAGTGGAGTCATCAGCAAAGAGATAGAGAGGATTTTCGAGAGAGTCAGAGAGATCATTGATGAAGACCAGAAAAAGCACGGGGCCCAGAACCCCTTTTCCCCTTTCCTCAAATGTTCCCCCTTTTCTCTGCTGTTCATGTTCCCCCTTTCCCCCTCTCCTCTGCTGTTCATGTTCCCCCATTCCCACTCTTCTCTGCTGTTCATTTCCCCCTTTCCCCCTCTTCTCTGCTGTTCGTTCCCCCTTTCCCCCTCTTTGCTGCTGTTCGTGTTCCCTCTTTCCCCCTCTTCTCTGCTGTTCATGTTCCCCCTTACCCTTCTTCTCTGCTGTTCATGTTCCCCCTCTTCTCTGCTGTTCATGTTCCACCTTACCCCTCTTCTCTGCTGTTCATGTTCCCCCTTTCCCCCTCTTCTCTGCTGTTCATGTTCCCCCTTTCCCCCTCTTCTCTGCTGTTCATGTTCCCCCTTTCCCCCTCTTCTCTGCTGTTCATGTTCCCCCTTACCCCCTCTTCTCTGCTGTTCATGTTCCCCCTTACCCCCTCTTCTCTGCTGTTTGTGTTCCCCCTTACCCCTCTTCTCTGCTGTTCATGTTCCCCCCTTTCCCCCTCTTCGCTGCGGTTCATGTTCAGCCTTACCCCTCTTCTCTGCTGTTCATGTTCCCCCTTTCCCCCTCTTCTCTGCTGTTCATGTTCCCACTTTCCCCCTCTTCTCTGCTGTTCATGATCCCCCTTTCCCACTCTTCTCTGCTGTTCATGATCCCCCTTTCCCCCTCTTCTCTGCTGTTCATGTTCCCCCTTACCCCCTCTTCTCTGCTGTTGATGTTTCCCCGTACCCCTCTTCTCTGCTGTTTGTGTTCCCCCTTTCCCCCTCTTCTCTGCTGTTCATGTTTCCCCTTACCCCTCTTCTCTGCTGTTTGTGTTCCCCCTTTCCCCCTCTTCTCTGCTGTTGATGTTCCCCCGTACCCCTCTTCTCTGCTGTTCATGTTTCCCCTTACCCCCTCTTCTCTGCTGTTCATGTTCCCCCTTTGCCCCTCTTCTCTGCTGTTGATGTTCCCCCATACCCCTCTTCTCTGCTGTTCATGTTCCCCCTTTCCCCCTCTTCTCTGCTGTTCATGTTCCCCTGTACCCCTCTTCTCTGCTGTTCATGTTCCCCCTTTCCCCCTCTTCTCTGCTGTTCATGTTTCCCCTTACCCCTCTTCTCTGCTGTTTGTGTTCCCCCTTTCCCCCTCTTCTCTGCTGTTGATGTTCCCCCATACCCCTCTTCTCTGCTGTTCATGTTTCCCCTTACCCCCTCTTCTCTGCTGTTCATGTTCCCCCTTTGCCCCTCTTCTCTGCTGTTGATGTTCCCCCATACCCCTCTTCTCTGCTGTTAATGTTCCCCCTTTCCCCCTCTTCTCTGCTGTTCATGTTCCCCCTTTCCCCCTCTTCTCTGCTGTTTGTGTTCCCCCCTTACCCCTCTTCTCTGCTGTTCATGTTCCCCCCTTACCGCTCTTCTCTGCTGTTCATGTTCCCCCTTTCCCCCTCTTCTCTGCTGTTTGTGTTCCCCCCTTACCCCTCTTCTCTGCTGTTCATGTTCCCCCCTTACCCCTCTTCTCTGCTGTTCATGTTCCCCCTTTCCCCCTCTTCTCTGCTGTTCATGTTCCCCCCTTACCCCTCTTCTCTGCTGTTCATGTTCCCCCCCTACCCCTCTTCTCTGCTGTTCATGTTCCCCCCTTACCCCTCTTCTCTGCTGTTCATGTTCCCCCCTTCTCTGCTGTTCATGTTCCCCCCTTACCCCTCTTCTCTGCTGTTCATGTTCCCCCTTTCCCCCTCTTCTCTGCTGTTTGTGTTCCCCCCTTACCCCTCTTCTCTGCTGTTCATGTTCCCCCCTTACCCCTCTTCTCTGCTGTTCATGTTCCCCCTCTTCTCTGCTGTTTGTGTTCCCCCCTTACCCCTCTTCTCTGCTGTTGATGTTCCCCCATACCCCTCTTCTCTGCTGTTTATGTTCCCCCTTTCCCCCTCTTCTCTGCTGTTCATGTTCCCCCTTTCCCCCTCTTCTCTGCTGTTTGTGTTCCCCCCTTACCCCTCTTCTCTGCTGTTCATGTTCCCCCCTTACCCCTCTTCTCTGCTGTTCATGTTCCCCCTTTCCCCCTCTTCTCTGCTGTTTGTGTTCCCCCCTTACCCCTCTTCTCTGCTGTTCATGTTCCCCCCTTGCCCCTCTTCTCTGCTGTTCATGTTCCCCCTTTCCCCCTCTTCTCTGCTGTTTGTGTTCCCCCCTTACCCCTCTTCTCTGCTGTTCATGTTCCCCCCTTACCCCTCTTCTCTGCTGTTCATGTTCCCCCCTTACCCCTCTTCTCTGCTGTTCATGTTCCCCCCTTACCCCTCTTCTCTGCTGTTCATGTTCCCCCTTTCCCCCTCTTCTCTGCTGTTTGTGTTCCCCCCTTACCCCTCTTCTCTGCTGTTCATGTTCCCCCCTTACCCCTCTTCTCTGCTGTTCATGTTCCCCCTTTCCCCCTCTTCTCTGC
The DNA here is from genome assembly GCF_964187855.1 of Myxine glutinosa. Lineage (NCBI taxonomy): Eukaryota > Metazoa > Chordata > Myxini > Myxiniformes > Myxinidae > Myxine > Myxine glutinosa. The sequence goes on from NC_136265.1 coordinate 62,579,397, forward strand.
TGTTCATGTTCCCCCCTTACCCCTCTTCTCTGCTGTTCATGTTCCCCCCTTACCCCTCTTCTCTGCTGTTCATGTTCCCCCTTTCCCCCTCTTCTCTGCTGTTCATGTTCCCCTTTCTGAGTTCTCCTGATGTTCCCATTGTTATGTTGTGTGCTGATCTGTTCTGTGTCCAAGTTCTTCCATGAGCCTCGACCTTGTATGATAATAAAAAGTACAACATTAACAGATCGTGTGTGTGTGTGTTTTGGTTCAAACCTTCAGGTTGAGGGAGCGGATCATCGACGTACTCGGACTTCACCTTCACAACACCTTAAAGAAAAAAATCCATTCAAAGAAAACTTTCAAGAACCACCAGAAGGTGACGGTGTGGACAGAAGGACACGTACCTGGTCCCGGGTCTTCATCCTCGGGTGGAACGACACTGGACCCGCGATCTGAGGGAGAATCTCCCAGAACGGAGACATCTCGGTTCATGGCGCACCGGAGGGGACTGAAAGGTAGAGTGTAAAGTACCGTGATTTAAGGTAGTGTGTGGTCATGTGTTACACTCTGATACACGAGTACAAACCACGTGTTCTGGTAAAACCGAATCACGTGCTCTGGTAAAAATGAATCACGTGACGCGTTGCCTCCACAAACGAAACTATCTCATTCGCGATTTCCGCACGGCAGATTCCCCACGTCAATCACGTGATCTTTTCAGGGCGGTTGCAATGTCTTGTTGCCGAACTCATTGTAAACATCGACATTGCCTTTTATCATAGCGAACAATACTGATGCCGAAGGGTTGTACTAGTTACACCACGTGACATACATTTACAGTCCTCTTAGTTTTTACACATTTTACAAAATTCGAAACGCCACTTATACAATTTTCAGTTCGTTCAGATTTCTTATTCGTCCTCTACCCGGAGAGGACCGTAGGTTTGCTCTCCATCTGTTTGTCCGTGCATACGTCCATCAATTATCCGTACAGTGTAACAATTACTCCAAACGATCACAGCACACACCAAGAGTTCACACACTTCAAGACCACTCACACTTCCGTCCCGTCTGCGCGCCCAGAAAACAACCACCGGAAGTTCCTCGAAGAAGATGAGGAAATTCAAATAACTAACTATTGTGCTTAATGACATGCGCATGCGCGCAGGGGCGTATCTGCGGAAAATAGCGCCTGTGGCAAGCACTGAAATTGCGCCCCTGACCAAACATCTGACACCCATCTTTTAGATAACTTTACCATAAAATCAGCTCAAAAATACAAGTCAAGCTCGTTAATCTTTTAATTAACAAATTATGGCACTACATGGAAATTACAACTGCACCTTCCTTGCTTTCACAGTTTCACTGATTCAAATTGGTCTATGATGTGCTCAAAGTCAGTTTTTTCAGTTTCTTCTCTTTCTACACTCAGCAGAGCAAGATCACAGTGTAAGGTATCTCGACAAACTACGATCAATTGTAGTACACGTTTAGTCACTCTGCCGATACAGGCCCGATTAACTGCAGCGCCATCCGAGCTGGGGCGGAGGGATACAACCCGGTCCCGGTGTAGGGATGCAACGGTGAATATTTGCACTGCATACATGACATCCTCCCCTTTAAGTCCAAAATTACCAAGAGCAATACGTGCTAGATTTCAAGAATTGACATTTCAAAAGCAACATTTCCAAAACATGTGAAAATATGTGTGCAAACGATTATGAGAATAATGAAAATACGTGAAAATAGAACATGTGTCACCATGAAAATAGAACATGTTTCACCGTGAAAAAAAACATCTTCAAAGATTCAACCGGTCGGGTGCTTATCTCTCACGCATTGAGCGTCGCGGTGTACCAGTGGATACAGAGTCCGAGGTGATTCCTTTGGGTCGCGGTGTACCAGTGGATACAGCGTCCGAGGTGATTCCTTTGGTCTCCACGAAGGGTGTAGCGTTTGCAGAGGTTTTCGGGGCATCCGAGCCGGCTGGAGCGGCCACGACGATCTCCGGCAGTGGCGGGTCGAACTGTTGTCCTGACTGTGACGATGCTGCAGGCTCTATCGACTGATAGTGACGGTAGGTTATGTGGTCCTGATGTCGACGAATTTCGCGGCCGTCCTGCAAGCGAATCACGCAGGACAGTGGACCTGGCTTCTCGATGATGTCCCCCGGTAGCCACGTCGCACCTGCACCAAAATTTCGGGCAAACACTGGATCTCCAATGTTGATAAATCGACTGTTGGACGTCTTATCGTGCACAAACTTTTGATTAAGCTGGCTCGGATAAACATTTGATGATATGTCTGGTTCGAGATTGTCAAGTGTCGATCTCACGTGTCGTTTCATCAATAACTCAGACGGAGCTGCACCGGTTGTTGATTGTGGCGTGATGCAGTATTTGAACAGGAGACGAGAAAGCTTTGTTTCCAGGGTTCCCTCCTGAAGTTTCTGCAATCCGGATTTGATGATTCCCATGGATCGTTCGGCCAGGCCATTTGAAGCCTGGTGATGTGGGCTGACAAACTTATGTTTGATGCCGTTCCGACGTGTGAACTCGGCAAACTCGGACTGGAAAAACACGAACCGTTATCACTCACGATCATCCTGGGCAGACCATGAGTGGTGAAACAGCGTCTGAGTCTTTCGATGACAATGGCTGACGTAGTACCACGCGTCACATAGGCATCAATCCATTTTGTGTGCGCGTCCGTAATTATTAGAATCATGCTGCCGTTAATAGGCCCGGCATAATCGAGATGTAGGCGATGCCACGGTTCGCTGGGCCATTCCCAGGGATGCAGTGGCGCTTTCGCAGGTGTATTCCGGGTGCTCTGGCAGGTGTAACAATGTTGAACATGATGTTCGATATCAGCATCAAGATTCGGCCACCACACATAGTTTCTAGTGAGTGACTTCATCTTCACAATCCCGGGGTGACAGTCATGGATTTCATCCATGACCCTGGAATGCAGATTTTTGGGGATCACGACACGACATCCCCAGAGTAGGCAACCATTTTCCACGCTGAGTTCGTTTTGACATGCTTTAAAAGCCGCAAAATCTGGGTCACCCTCAGGTAGCAAATCCCATCCAAGCTGTACAGCCTGGACAGTTCTGGACAGAACGGGGTCTCGTCGAGTATGAGTGCGGATCTGGCCGGAATCGACAGCACAATCCTCCAGATGATCCATCAGTGCGATAATGGATCCTGGTGTAGGCGAATCATCAACGGGTTCTGGAAGGGGTAACCAACTCATGGCATCTGCATTTGTGATAGACGAACCGGACTTATAACATATGGTGTATTCATAAGCAGCGAGAAACAGGGACCAGCGGATGATCCTGGGCGGTAGTGTGTCAGATGTCGCCTTAGTTGGACCAAACAGACTGATCAGCGGCTTGTGATCATTGCGAATCGTGAAATGATGTCCAAGAAGGTAATGGCGAAATTTGCTGACACCGAAAACGATTCCCAATCCTTCCTTGTCAAGTTGGGAATAGTTCTTCTCTGCCGGGGACAACGTTCTGGATGCAAATGCAACCGGTCTTTCCGTACCGGCAGGCATCACGTGTGATATTACGCTCCCCACTCCATACCGACAGGCATCGCATGTCAGCACAAGATCCTTCTCTGGATCAAAATGAACGAGAACATTGGACGATTTGAGCAGATCCTTACAGGTCTGGAATGCTGATTGTTCAGTAGACCCCCAGCTCCAGGAGACTCCTTTCCTAAAAAGCCGATAAAGGGGGCCCAAAACGTCGGTCACATTCGGGATGTAACGACCATAGAACTGAAGCAAACCGAGGTATGACTTCAATTCGGTCACGTCTCGTGGAGCAGAGCATCCTTGATAGCTCGGACTTTCTCATCTGTCGGGTGTAGACCCTCGGCATCAATCGTATGACCCAGGTACGTGACTGATGGCACCATAAACTTGCACTTGTCTCGACGCAAACGTAGGCCGGAGTCTGAAATCTTCTTCAGAACTCTATCCAGGTTTTGTAGATGTTCCGCGTCCGTACGACCAGTAACCAGAATATCATCCTGGTAACAAACGACGTTGCGTTTGGCGGCAAACAAACTGTCCATGACACGCTGATAAATTCCAGGTGCAGATTTTACTCCAAAACTGAGTCGGTGGTACCTGTACAACCCACGATGTGTGTTGATGGTAAGATACTGTTTCGAAAATCTCGTCCAAGCAGAGTTGTAGATAGGCGGATTTGAGATCGAGTTGTGTAAAAGTCTTGCCTCCCGTGAGACGAGCATAGAGGTCTTCGATCCTCGGGATTGGATATTTATCCAATGAAGAACACTTGTTCACGGTCATTTTATAATCTCCACATATGCGGATGGACTGGTCCGATTTTATGACCGGAATGGTGGGCGCCGCCCATTCGGCATACTGGATTTGCTCGATGATCCCCAGATTTTCAAAATGATCCAGTTCCTTGTCAATCCGCTCCCGCAGGGCGAAAGGGACTGGGCGAGCTCTGCAAAATATAGGATTGGCATGCCGGTCAACACTGAGTTTAGCCGTATGTCCTTTCAAGGTTACAAGCTCATCCTTGAAGACATCCGTGTACGTATCCAGCACATTTTTGAGTGTGTATGCTGCGGTAGGAGAAACATTGGCTGCCCGGAGTTGATGAATGCTTTTCCACTTCAGTCGAATTATATTCAACCAGTTCCTGCCGAGTAAGGAAGGGCCCTTTCCAGAAATGACGATCAGGGGTAGGTGAAACTCACGATTATCGTAGCCCACCGTGACGTCACATGTACCGCAGGGAACAATCCTCTCACCTGTATAGGTGGAGAGTCCATAGGTAGTAGGTTTCAGATGGGGTCGGTCAGCATCACTCCACAGGTTTGTGAAAACAGCATGGCTGATGAGCGAGACGGCCGCACCAGTGTCGAGCTCCATTTGCAATGGTCGATTGTTGACGACAACAGTGGCAAGAAGAGGGTCCCGCCTATGGTGAGAATCAATATGAAGCACGTCATACGATTCTGAGTTGTCAGAAACAGAGCTCACCTGGTCAAGCTCAGGTTCCTCCAAACCGATAAACTCATTAATCTTCTTGTCAGCAGCTTTCCCTTTTCCCAATTTGCGAGTGATGCGAGCTGGAGCAATATGGCCAGTTTTCGAACAGAAATGGCAGGTGGCATCTTTGAACCGACAGGTCTCCGGAGGGTGCGTGTCCGGAGACGTGTCGATTGCAGAATGAGAACGTGTCGTAGGGATACAATGCGGTCCTGGTGTAGGGATACAACGGTGAATATTTGCAGCTTCATACATGACACACAGAGTCTGCCTTGATCCATGGAGGCTCTCAAATACGAAAGTATTAGTTTTAACTTGCTGAATGATCTCTCACAGCTGGCGATGGAAACTGCGATGGTTAGCATTTTCTGAATAGCAATGTGAAGATTGGGGAAGACGCTCTCATCTCCATCCTGAACAGTTAATTCGAGAAGCTCTTCAGGTCTTGATATTTTCATGTTGGCCCGACTTGATAGCAACATTCTGCAATCCAAAATTTCTTCACATAGCTGCTGTCCATCAACATCAGAGCTGAACAATTCGCCCAAATTTTCGCACTTCTTCTTTAGGTCGTTACTGTCGGCCCCGTAACACAGTCCCTCGACATCGAGAAGGAACCCAAACTTGGCGGCAGTGCCGTGCAAACGAGCGAACCTTTCATCCATTTCTCTGTGAAGACTGTCGAGTGTTCCCTTCATGACTCTTTCCATTTCCTCCTTGGCTGTTAACCCAGAGTCTCTCGAGTTCTCATCAGGCATTCGTTTCTTTCGTCTCTGACATCTTTCAACTTCAATATTCCATTCTTGCCAGAGACCGAATCGTTCTTCGAGTGACTCACTGATCAACACTTCTCTTTCATCATCAAAATGATCTCAGAGGGCTTTCAAATCCAGGGCAGCATCATGGAAGTTCATGCTAGGATCCTGCAGCCTCTTTTGAATCAATCCTGCAGCCTCAATGTGAATGAGTACTTTGTGCCAAAATCCTAGCAAAGTCAGAAAATCGTAACTCAACATGTGGTTATACAGCTGCCTTGCGTCACTTCTTGTTTCACTGGTCAGTAGTGTATATATGTTGCTTCTGGGACACTCTCATTTTCCCATTGACTTACATGTTAATTTTTCCCCTCCCTCATTGCCCCTAAACACCTCTATTTCTCTCACCCTGTTCTTTACGAACCTTCTAACCTTTTGACATGTTATCCTTATTCATTAGACCACTTAAACAATGGTCCTTCTGTGTGAACCTGTGATCCTTCTGACCTTATGGACCTTTTAACCTTTTACTCTTAATATCATCTGGTGAATCATCTTTGACCCACTCAAACAACGACCCTACAAATATTTGTTTATGCGTGGGAAATAATTTAATTCTCTTGCCACTCCCTTCACCATCTAATATATTAACAAAAAAGATGTTTGCGTTTGGTTCTTTATTAAGATATTTTAACTGAGCTAAGATAAAATGGTAAACCTCCCTCAATGTTCCTGTTTGAGCGCCTCCAGTGCCACACACTTTTTGGTAGGCTCTGCCCACTTTTTGTTAAGCTCCGTCCACTTTTTGGTAAGCCACGCCCACCTTTATACTAAGCCCCGCCCACTTTTTTACTAAGCCCCGCCCACTTCTGCTAAGCCCCACCCACTTTGTTAAGTCCCACCCACTTTATAAACTCTTCAGCATTGTATCATTTCCAGGTAATACATTACATCATTTTCAGGGAATTTCCATCACATCATTTCCAGTTAAGACACGCCCAGGGAATTTCCACAGGAAATGACACACCCAGTCCTTATAAAAGGCACCGACCACACAGGCTTTTTCAAACACGCTTTCTGCTTCACTTGAGAATGGACTACTATGCCGAAATGGAATGGGATAACTTTGCTATTCCTTGGAGTCCTACTACCTGTGTAGAACTCAACCTTCAGATTGATGAACTGGACTCGAACCTCTTATCAATGGAGGTAAGTTTGTTTATTTATTTATTTATTTATTTAATTAATTATTTATTAATTTAATTATTTATTTTAAATTTTTTTTTTAGATGAGACTCGGGTAAGAGTTAACAAGGTTTATTTTAATATTCATAGAGCTTGATTTATACAAATAAAAATATTGTATTAAATTAATACATTGTTATTTTCTTTCACAGGAAATTGTATCTGAGATACGAAATGAAAATTCTGCTTTTAACACAACTTGGGATGAAGTTATTTTTTTGTTTGAAGACATTTTGAACAACCAAGACCCCCAGAACGAGTTCTACCTTGATGACCCAGCCAAAGCGTTATACCTTGGAGATCCACAAAATCCTGAAAAAGAGTTTTACCATGATGATACTTGTTGTGAGTTATCAAAACAAAACCCACTGAACAAGTTCTACCTTGATGAGCCAGAATACAAGTCATACATTGGAGACCCACAAATTTCTGAAAATTGGGAAAGGGGAGTTCTCCCTGATGGTCCGCAGTTATACTATGTGAGACACATCATAGAAACCCTAAAAAATTGGGAAACGGGAATTCTCCCTGATGGTCCGCAGTTATACTATGTGAGACACATCATAGAAACCCTAAAAAATTGGGCAAGGAGAGTTCTCCCTGATGGTCCGCAGTTATACTATGTGAGACACATCATATAAACCCTAAAAAATTGTGAAATGGGAATTCTCCCTGATGGTCCGCAGTTATACTATGTGAGACACATCATAGAAACCCTAAAAAATTGGGCAAGGAGAGTTCTCCCTGATGGTCCGCAGTTATACTATGTGAGACACATCATAGAAACCCTAAAAAATTGGGAAAGGGAAGTTTTCCCTGATGGTCCGCAGTTATACTATGTGAGACTTATCACGGAAACCCCCAATATTTCTGAAAATTGTGGTTCTACCTTGGGGACTTGGAAAGATGGTTATATTTTTGGAGACTCGGAATGGGGGTTTTGTTTTGATGACTCGGAATGTGATACCTATCTTGGAGGCTCAACAGGAATGTGGTTATACCTTGGGAACTTGGAAAGTTGGTTTTATTTTGGAGACTCTACCTGTGCGGTCCATCTTGGAGACTCTTTGGATTCTAAAGCAATGAACAATGTTCTTTGTTTAATGACGCTTGATTTAAGCAATATCAAGAAAGTTCGAGGAAGAAAATGCTGGAAAATTCTTTCTTCCCATTTCTACTTCTTCAAACTTGAAAGCCTTGAAAGACAGAAATGGAAGGAAGAGGAAAAAAAAAAAAATGAAATACATATTTTTTAAAAAGAAGAAAAAAAAGATTATGTTAGGGTTTGGGTGGGATTTTGAATGTGAGGGTTAGGGATGGGGTTGGGTTAGGGATGGGGTTGGGTTAGGGTTGGGATTTTGAATGTGAGGGTTAGGGTTGGGGTTGGGTTAGGGATGGGGTTGGGTTAGGGTTGGCATTTTGAATGTGAGGGTTAGGGATGGGTTGGGGTTGGGTTAGGGATGGGGTTGGGTTAGGGATGGGGTTGGGTTAGGGATGGGGTTGGGTTAGGGATGGGGTTGGGTTAGGGATGGCGTTGGGTTAGGGTTTGTATATTATTATGACTCACTCACACATACACACACACACAAAAGTTAAGCCCCAACTGAAAAGTTGTGGGATTCTGTGTTTGGGGTTCACAGATTTAAAAACGTATCCCCATTATACACACACAAAAGTTAAGCCCCAACTAAAAAGTTGTGGGATTCTGTGTTTGGGGTTCACAGATTTAAAAACGTATCCCCATTATACACACACAAAAGTTAAGCCCCAACTAAAAAGTTGTGGGATTCTGTGTTTGGGGTTCACAGATTTAAAAACGTATCCCCATTACATTTTATTTATTTATTTATTATTTTCAAGGGTATTATCTGCTTACTTGTGTTTTTTGTCATTCTTGCGAGTAAAATGAACCCAAGATTTCTTCTCCATTTAAATCATATAATTTGTAGGTCCAAGGGACTGTATCCATTCCATCAATGATTTTAAATAATTCACGAGTCCATTTTTGTGTATAACCTTTCTCAAAATGACTTTTCCATTTGTATATTCTTACAATATCACCAACTTTAAACTTGGGCTTTCTCAAATTAATCTCCTTTTCATATTCTAATTTTGTAAATGTTTCCAATGGTTTTGATTTTGTTGATGAATGAACTGTATTATTGTAATTATCTACAATATCCTGAATTAAATACACCCATTTTTGAGAACCGAGTTGTGTGAATTTTTTATATAATTTCTCTTTTAAAGTACGATTAAAACGCTCAATAACAACTGCCTTTCCTTCATTAAAGGTGCTGTATAATTTAATACCCTTCCCCTTAAGAAATTTCATGAATATTTTGTTATAGAACTCTGTTCCCTCATCAGTCCATAACTTCTTTGGTTTCCTTTTATCCCGATCAAATATTAGCTTAAAGGCTAACATTAAAGTATCACCCCTTTTATTTTTTAAAGGGACAACCCAGGCAAATCTACTCCTCAAATCAATAACGGTTAAAGCATACCTGTATCCCCTGTCATTATTCAATTCAATTAAATCAGCGGACCATATGTGGTCGGTGTATTTAGAATAAACCTTCCTTCTTTTAAACTTTGTGATTATAGGTTTGTGTAATTCTTCAGCCAAAAGCTCCTCAGTCTTGATGACATCATTAGAGCCTAATAGTTTTTTTGAGGAATAACCAAGACCAAGTTTCAATTTAGCATTTATCAAATTTCTCAATAAACCTATCAACTTTCTCTCTCAACGTTGGATTTTGTATCAAAGACAAATTATACAACATTTCGCTGTCGGCTTTATGTTTTTCAGTCAACGTAGTGGTTTTCCCATAAGCAATATCATGCTTCATACACACTTCGTCAACCCTATTTGTAGGTTTAGACCAAGGTTTAGGATTGTCAGCCTCATCTAATCTTTTATCCAGGTTTGTTCCTGGACCACAGAAAGAATACCCTGGAAGGTGTAATTCCCCTGGAATTCCAGTTGTTGTAAATTTACTTCCTGACAGAAACTTTTGTATATCTCCTCCTCTTTTAGGTGAGATGAATTGACACTTTTTAGAGCCACACACTTGACATATTCCTTTTTGATAAACTCTATTATTTTTAGCTTTAACATAAGAGATATTTTTAGATTTAGTTTTCTTTTTACATTTGAGACAATAACTCATATTTATTTATCAGAAAAATTCCGACAGAGTATCAAAACCTTTTTGGTTTTCAACATATACATTTCAATCTTTATTTTTAAAACATAAAGAATCCTAAGGAATGCCTTCACTCTCTCCTCCATTTATTTACAAATAAAAATTAACTAAAGTCAATGACACCAACATCATCAATCACATAATCTTTTCCTTCTTCTTCTTCTTCTTCTTCTTCACCACTTTCTCGTTTAAATCTCCTCCCTGAAATTGAAGACATTGACATTGTTATTTTTGAAACCATTATCTTCATAAGAGTTGTTAATTCTTTAATTTCCTCTTCGGTGCGTTGAGATTGATTTATTTGCTGTAATACACTCAATCTTTTACGAATCTCACTGATTTCCATCTTTTTATATTTTTCCTCCCTCTCTCTTTGCTCCCTTTCCTCCCTCTCCTCCTTCTCCTTTTTCTCCCTCTCCTCCTTCTTCTTTTTCTCTCTTTCCTCCTTCTCCCTTTTCTCTCCTTCCTCCTTCTCCTTTTTCTCCCTCTCCTCCTCCTTTTTCTCCCTCTCCTCCTTCTCCTCCTTCTCTCTTTCCTCCTTCTCTTCTTTAACTCCTTCCTCATCCCTTGCTACCCTTGAGCTTGAGCCCCAAAGAATATTATACATATACTCATCTGGATTTTGAGATATTCTTGGATCTATAATTATTTTTCTCATAATAGGGAACCAATAAGATTTGTTGATGATTTCTAAAAGAGTTTTATATTTCATAACTTTGAGAAGTTCATTTTTATTTAATATTTTAAACAAGTCTCTATTTGTGGTTTAACAATATCAGTATAAGGCCAGTTTTTAATGACAAAATTCCCATGTGTATGCTCCAAATCATAAGGTATGTAATACTGAGCACCCTTTTCTTGTAGGTATCCTTGAATACAAAAATTATAATTCTCTTGTAGTCTTCTTCCTGCCATTTATGTATCAGAAATATATGTGAGATTAATATTATGACAGGTAATACCACCCCATCTTCCCACTACCAAATTGGTTTGTATTCCTTGGCTTTCTATCCTTATCTCATGACCTTCCTTCTTTGTCATGCTAACCATCGCTATACTATCATATATTTTTCTTTTCTTAAAACCATGTATTTGTTGTTTATTAATTGTACTTCCACATAAATCCTTATCCTCACCAAGTGGATAATATTCTTCTTTACAAGACTGATTAAAATCATGTAGGTCTTCTATGTTTATTGAAAAAGACCAATTATACCCTAAATCAGGCATATCATACCCCCATTTATTAATTCGCATATTAACTATATGTCCTTCTTTATAAAATTCAATTGTAAGCAGGTAGTTAAATTCAATGAGGAAAGGTGTATGGTCAGTATAACCAGGTGTTGTGGTTGTAAATTTTACTTGTTTAACAAAACGTGCTGTTTTCTTTAAAAATATATATTGTGATAAATCACTTAATCTAATTAAGTCATTCGCATCTGTAGGGTTTGGATAATTGATTAATTTATAAGTATTCTTCATATTAATATTTTTACTTACACTATATTTTTGTCGTTCAGCCTGTGCCTTTGTATAATAATTTGATAAATCAATATCCTGAGAGGATTTTCCAAAGATAGAACCATCTTTTCCAACATAAGTCATTTATATTAGATTTAAAATGATATCATAAAAATTTTCATTATTGTTGAGTTGAAATAATACATATAAACATAATTGACCACAACATTTAGAATTAATTTCTTGAACTTGAAATGTTTGATAAACACCATTCCGTAAGAATTGTATTACTTCAACAGGTGGTGGCATACCATAACTATCAAAATAATATTTATCCTGACTATTATGAATACAAACCCAATGAGAACCATTCTGTGTGTCTAAATTCATAATAATATTCTTTGTATTCTTATTTATATGTATTAATTCATCTCTCATACAAATAACCACATTATCAATTTTTAGTGTTTTACAATACTTAGCTAGTTCTATATTTGACGTTGTATTCTTTCCAAATTGTTTAAACCATTTATCCATTTATTTATGAGAAAGATACAATCCATTACCCCGTTTAGTTAGTTTAACACCCGCTTGAGCGATAGAGGAAAGCATATCTCCAACCAACAATCCAGCTTTATCAGGTAGACTTTCAAGTTTTTGAGCAAAATCTACAATTACACCACTTCCACTAATTTGTTTCTCCAACTCCTTGTTATGTCTTTCCAATTCTTTTTGAGCTTTTAGTTGTGCCTTCCTTTCGTTAGCAGTTTTTACCGCTGCTGAAATACCACCAGTCAATGCTCCCGCCGCACTTAAACCAGCAAATAAAGGAATTAGAAACGGGAGAAATCCTCCTCTTGACTCGTCTATTGAATATTTCTTTAACATAGGTTTCGTCATTTTAATTTTAAGTGATCCAACATCATTTAGTGTTTTTACTTGTGTGTGTGTGAGTAAAACATCAATTCTTACAGCTCCTTTTCTTTGAATTGTATTAACATTAATAATACAAGGCTTTTGATTTTGAATACAAGATGTTAATTTATTAAGATTGATTTGATTAACATATACCCCAACCATTTATTTATGAGAAAAAACCTATGTGATATTAATCATAACACCATTATCTGTATTAATCTGTAATTCTGTTTCCTCCAAAAGCAAACAATATGCATTAACCTCTTCACTCTCCCCTCTTTCAATGTATAGAGAAGTATCCACTCGATTAGACTTTATAGTTTCCTTTTGAGAACTCAGGTCAATTGCATAGATTGTATAAAGTTTTTGAAACGCAACCATATCCAAAATAGGTTCATTATTACCGTTGCTTTCACACACCTTTTGGTAAGACTTGTAGGCTTCCGCATAATCATTTTTTTCCCAATCAATTTCCAATCTATCTCGCGGATAAAATGTGCCATCAAGAGAAACCCGAAGTTGTTTCACCTTAGCATTATCACTCAGCGCAATATTCTTATTAGTACCGTCCTCTCCATCTGGTTTTTTAAAAATGAGCCAGAGGTATCGTGGCTTTCCTTGAAGAACACCCAAATTCCAAGTGTAGGTAGAGTGTTCCAGTTTAACGTGTTGACATCTTCTTTTAAGGTATGATACATTTAGTGGTTTCTTTGAGTTAAGTCTTCTATTTAACATCTCTTCCGTTTTAAGATTAGGAGTATATTCACTGATATACCAACACAAATCATTAATAACAAATTTATTGTTGTCTCCAAAAGCATTTTCAACCCCAAAAAGCAACCTATTTACATTATCATTCCTTTGTAGTTGAAATCTAATTTTAAGACCATACAAAACTTTGTCATAATCACAAAATCCAAATATACCTTTCAGATGTACTGCTACGGTAAAACTATTCTCTGGTTTTGTGTCATCATTATACATTGCCTTCCTTTGACTATAACCAGGGTCTGTGTTTGTACCCATTGACATATCAGGAATAAAACCTTCAACAGCTCCCTTACCCATTCTATCACCAAATGAATATAGTGTAAATTTCATCATTTCAGATGTAGCAGAGACATAATCAACCGCTTCAACCTCTTGTGTTCCAATATACAGGCGAACACTATCAAACATTTTCCAGAAGAAATCATTTACGAGTGTAGCATTAGTATTATTCGCAGCCTTAGTGAATTTAAATTTACACAGCAAGAAACTATCAGCTATATTCAAGTAAGTTTGTTGATTATTTATTTCAAAACTTTTTGTTCCGTTTGAATTCCAGTCTGTTCCTGTTATAGCATTTACCTTAAAATAGTCTTCCTTTTTCGTGGAGTTTGAAATGATAATTGTATCATCCAAATCATAGATACTATCAATCGCTTCCATACTTGTATTTATATAGTATTAAAATCGTTGAAACCCTGACCCAAGTATTTTAATGATTTTTTGTCATTCTCGTGAAGATAGTTGAGTTTTACCTTTTTTTATTTCTTTGATTGCTTGTAATTTATGAGACTCCTTTTGAGCATCTTTTATACTCTTTATTGCACCCGCAACTGAACCCACGGCAGAAGCAGTTGAACCAATTAGGTCTTTATGTTTAAGGATGGTTGAACCAATACCCATTAGAGTATCAATTATCCCATCTCCTTTATTTCAAAATTGATGACCTACACCTCGTTGTCTCTTAGGTTTATAGTATCCTCTACCCACATACCTTGTATAGTATGGTGAAAGGTACATGCCCTCCCCTGTAATTATTTTATATTTTCCCAACTCGTGTTTTCTCACAATAACCATTATTTATTTATTGAAAAACTTAACGTAGGTGAATTCTGATGGATATAATTTCATCATTAAAGGATATCATACGATTATCTTGGTCGGTTATCCTAAAATTTACTCTGTATATGGTTTTTCCTGACACAGGTAAATAGACAAGATTTTTTGGTTCCATATTAAATTTATAACCAATCGGGGTTGAGTATGCACTGAATGAAAATATTGTATTTGTTCTTATTCCATCGTTATAAGCACCATCAATCAAATCACAATGAATTAATACTGAATTTATACCGGAGGATATTTGGATAACATTATCACTGTAAAACGTCCCGTTATTTTCAATCTTTTTTGAAGAGAAACCCAATAGCTCTCTAAACGAATTTTCAATCGTGAAATCAACTTTATAATTATTTTTAAGTTTAATAGTTGATTTTGAAGTGTGTTTTTGAATATCTATTGCAATATTTTTTGGTTCATCACCTTTTTCTTTCATAAGGCGAGAGACTTCTGAAGATATTTGAGAAATCTCGTAAGCTCCAGGTGAAACGGTTATAGTTTTATATCCACTTCCTGGATTATAACTAAACTTGTTGTTTTTCTCTGTGATATTAAACAAGGTATTATAAGTTTCCATCGACAATAAAGATGCCTCATATGAGGTAAGGGGGTCAAGTTGTAGTGGGTAAGGGAATGAAGCTGTGTAATCGCTTGTTGTGAAATTAAAACTAAGAATTGTGCTTCTCATCTTATTTAATATCGAATAAAATATCTTTGTATTGACATTTATTAATTATTTTCATATTCATCAACTGATCTAAAATGGCTGAGGATTCATTAAAACAATTGTTGTTTCCAGCCTTCTTACTACCTAACAACAATAATAGCCTATTAACTAATTGTGATGGGTCATTTGGAAGAAAACTAACACCTGAACCAAGCTTACTTAAAGCATCAATAATATGTTTCTCCTTCTCATTCTTCTTACTTTTACCAGCAACAGAAACTCCATAATCAAGTGCATTTAGCAACTGAATATATACCCTATCTTCCTCTCTTTCCATATCAAGTGGTTCCTCAAAATATTTTGAACCGCTGAATCCGGGGTTTGTTAGAAGAAACATTAATCTTGGAGTTAATTTAACATTTGGTTGAGTAGAACTCAAGAACATCAATTCATCATTAAATACCAATACCTTTTCTTTCACAAGATGAAACACTGCTGGTTCTTCTGTTGGAATGAGACCTGCTCTGGTTTTTGAATCTGCCAAATATTCATTGTTTTGAAGAGCTTCCACTACATAATTAGGGGGTTGATTTACCTCCTCAAGTTTCTGAAATAATTCTTCATCATTATATTCTAATTTTCCAAGTTCTTGTTTTGTTATCTGACTAAAATCTTTGAGCATTTGAAGTTTTTTCGGAGTAAATTCTACTGTGGGAACTGTAGGGTGTTGAGTTTTTAAAAGCGGTGTAAAAAATTTATCTTGTTTTCTTTCAAAGGCTTCTTCACCAGTTAGTTTCTGTCTCCGTTTCTTCTTTATCTCTTCCTGTTGTTTTACAACTTTTGAAACCAACTCTTGATGTTCTTTAAACTTTCTTGCTCTTTCTTTGGTATTCATTTTCTGTATTTATTTATTGAAAAATATCATTTAATGAATTGTAAAGGTCAATGGGAAAATTTTCCTTTTCTTTGTCATTATAGTAAATGTGTTGAAATAAATCCTTTTCTTTAAATATTTCATCAAATTCTTTATTGGTATTAATACGAGTTGTTATTTCTTCTTCACTAATACTTGTATCTCTGCTTTTCATATGTTTGCGTTGAGTCTCCTCATCGATATCAAAACCGAATGATAAAATCTTAACTCCATCACCACACAATTGTTTAATAATTAGTCTCATTCCTTCAGGATTAGTTTCTAAAATCCCAAGACCATTAGATTTTACTTTATTTAACTCACTCTTACAATGTGAATATTTTGTAGAACCAAGAGAGACCTCCTCAAATATTTGACCTTCATTCCTCAATCGCATATGTTCCTCCATTGAAATGTAGTAATAATCTTTCCCTTCTACTTCTCCTGGTCGCTTTGCTCTGGTTGTAGTACTCACAAAACGAATCATAGGGTGTTTTTAAAAAAAAACTTACAATCTTTTCATTTTTACTATTCAAGAGTTTAGATTTATGAAAGTTCTTTCCTGAAGCAGCTTTACCCACAAGATTAATAATAATAGTTATCATTTATATATGTAATTATGTTTAAAATAAAAATACATCCTTTAATATCTCATCTTGTTTCACAACAATATATTTATATTTTTCAATCGTGTGTTTCATATAATTTTCAAATTCTTTTTTACTACATAACGTAGAGCAATTATCCCTCCAAAAATTATTTACATCTATTGAATTTAACTTAAATAAAATAAAAGTATTGGCATTGTTTCTTATTGAGCGTCGAGGGAGTTGAAAATATGATTGACTAAGATATATACAATTACAAGAAGAATGTCTCCCTCTTGTATAGTAGCTATCCATTACTGTTTGGTTTCTCTCATTAACACAATCATCAAAGATGACGAGGTTCTTTTTTGATTTATCTAAATCTTGAGGTGAAGGTATATCATCCGTATTATCACTGAGAATACAAGTTATGGGTTTTGGTTTCGATTTTGATTTCTGTGTATCACAAAATAATTGTATTATATCTTCAATATTATAATCATTTAGTTTGTTTTGAAGTTTAAATAAACCGATAATGTCTTCCTTTGTAAGACCTGCATTAAATCCCTGTGAGAGTAGTTGATACTCGGGTTGAAACTAGACTTTGTAAAAATTATTAAATTATCATAATCTAAAAAATTAGGACCAAGGAGCATCTTTAAAAGTAAACAGGTTTTTCCACATCCGCTTGAACCAACTATTAGACATCTCAATGAATTTGGAATGTTTTTATGGTTATTAAATTTTATCTTATTTTCCCAAACGGGTAAAAAATCATTCATTTATATATTTGGAAAACAAGTCATCTAACTTTTTTTGAGCTATTTTAGAAACTCTATATTTTATCCTGAGTTCGGGTTTAATTTCAAAATAATTCATTATTTTATTTATATAGTATCTTGTATTAACATTTCCATTAAAATTATTTTGAATAATAAATATCATTAAACCCTTATACATTTCCTCAATACAAATAGTCTCTTCCCTTGAAAGAAATGGTGTATTATCATCACAATACTTAACATTCATCTATCTTATTAATCTTGTAAAGTAATTCATTTTTGGTTCTAATTTAAAAGAGTTATATATTTTTTTATATTTTTTATTATCATTAATTAAAATTAAATCACAGAAAATACATTGTTTATATGAACCCTCATTATTAAGCCCTATTCTATCACAAGCCGGACAATTCTCTAATTTATCATATGGAGAGTCTGGAAATTCTAAATATCCTTCAGAACTTATCATATTTATATGGTAAATTTTTACTTAAACTAAACGCAAGTTTATTCATTAATAAATACAATGTTTCAAAGCACAAAAGACAAATTTCAATCAATCTCTACTTCGGTGAAAGATATAGAAAAATATGTCAAAGATGTTAAATTGAACAAAGATAAATATGGAAATTTTTGGGTAAAACCAGTTATGGAAAATAACATGAGCCCCTCTATTTCATTTAAAGGAAGAGCTCTAACTATACCTGGAAAGACATCCATTAAAGTAAATCTAACAAAAGTTTCTCCTCTACTCCTGGCAATTTATTTAAAGCTTGAAAAAGTGATTGACCACGATACTTTGAAAAAGAATGATAAGACCATCAACAATACTCGTGGAGAAATTTGTATTTACTTTAATAATCCAAAGGGTGTAGATCTAAGTAAAATGAATGATGTTAATATTTCTGGTGAAATGTCATTTCGTTCTATGATAGTTAGAGATTATTTAAAGATAACTTTTGATATTAAAAATGTAGAGATTGAATCCGTTAATGAAAGAAAGTATATTGGTATAGATGGAAAGGTTTTTTCTGCTAATTAAATATGAGTCATTACAGCAGTGAAGATTTTACTATTTCATTGAACTCGGACGATAGTGATGATAGTATTTCATTGAACTTGGACGATGGTGATGATAGTATTTCATTGAACACAGATGATAGTTATGATACTAATAGTTTGTGCTCAAATGATAGTTATGATACTAATAGTTTGTGCTCAAATGATAGTTATGAGAGTAGCTTTATTGATGACTCTGAGTATGATTCTGAGTATTCATGTGATAGTTATGACTTAGATGATTCTGAGTGAAAAAGTGTTTTAGTTTAAGCACAGCGATATATATAAAACGGAGCTGTAAAGCTCAAAAGTGTTTTATTTTAAGCACAGTGATATATATAAAACACCACGTTTTCTCACGCTATAAATATGGTTTATTGTGATAGTTGCGAGAAGGAAGTAAAATATTATAAACAACATATTCTCACCGCAAAACATACATACAACATTCTTAACAAACTTTTCCCTCTTCCACCTAAAACAAAACATTGTAAGGTCTGTAAAACAACCATCCTCAAGAAGGGGTTTAAAGCCCATCTTAAATCTAACAAACACTTGTCAAAATTGTTTACTATTAAAACCTCTGATGGTGCATTCAAAGGACATATTAAAATAAGAGTCTTTAACTTCAAACCTCCTGAACCAGAGTCTATAGTTGATGCTGTAGAAATAGTTAAACCTGCTGTTCAAACGTTGATTGAAAAAACACTAAAAGAAATGAAACCACTTAAATTTTATATGGGAGTAAAATTAGAAATGACAAAGAACGAAGGAGTTATAGATACACCATACATGAGAACTGAGCCACACTTTATATCTTCATATCAAGATTTTAAAACATCAGGAGTCTATGATGAACTTATTAAACAAGAGCAAGATGTGGATAATTCAATCGTAGGAAGTGGATTCAATATAGGAAAAATTATTTACATAGACATTCATATTCTTAAATCAGATCCTCTAAAAGCTTCTTCTTACATTGATTTACCCAGTGTTATCAAAAATAGAAAAGCAGTTATCAATATCAAAAATAAAGACAATAAATGTTTTCTCTGGTCTATTCTAGCACACTTACATCCTCCACATTTTCATGATGAAAGAGTATCTCATTATAAAAAATATGAGAATACATTAAATACGAAAGATCTAAAGTTTCCGATGACATTAAATGATATTCCTAAATTTGAAAAGTTGAATAATTTATCAGTTAATGTTTATGGTCTAACAGAAACAAACAACATTCAGGTTTTAAAGCTTTCTGACAATTGTAAACAAACTCATATTAATCTTCTATATTTTAATTCAGACGAAAATTCACATTATACAAACATCAAAGATATTACAAAATTAATAAAACCACAAGTATGTAAAAGAACAAATAAAATATATATTTGTATGCATTGTCTTAACTTCTTCCATACACAAGAAAGATTAGATAAACATTCAAATTATTGTGGTGAACATAAATCAACGGTAATCAACATGCCTAAAAAAGACTCAAAGATCACATTCAAAGATGAAAAGAAAACAATAAAACATCCATTTGTTATATATGCTGATTTTGAAAGTATTGTCGCGTAACCGTGATTAACACCACAGTTACGGATGACCGATTTGCGAGACTTTAACTCCCGAGGCGAACACTCAATGGCGGACTCAAGTTCAACACCAACGCGCGGAATGGCGGGGCGCAGCGAAGGCTCCGCAACCTTATCTATTAAAATCAAACACCCAGGAAAACTGCGTTCAGATATTATGTACAAAAAGTAATATAAGGGTTTATTAGGAAAAGTAAAGCCAGTGAAAAAGCCCGCCGGTAAATCTAATAATTCTAATAAACCTAAATCGGGACGTCCCCACACGACTGACAGCAAACACAAACGAGGGAGATTAATCACGAAAATAACACGTCCCGTCGTTCAAAATATACGCGGAGATCGGGCTTATCTGTCTTTGTCGTCTTGTATTGTTGGTGTCCAGCACCGCTCCTTCCGGCCCGATCGCACACCACGAGGCCCCTCGCTCCAAGCACCACGCGTCCGACGCAGGCCAGCGGCTCCACTTGACCAGGGACAGGAAGGACTCCTTTCAACTCCACTCGACTCGACGACGCGGGAGTGCTGGCAGCCAAGTGCCAACGAACTGCTCAGTGCCAACTGGGTGTGCTCTCGTGTGTCTCCTGCGACTCCCTACAACCCGAACTGCACTCGAACTGCGACTGGAATGGCGTGTCCTCTCCAACTCTCCACCACCGCTCAACTCTCTGGTGCCTGCCTGCGTCTGCCACGAAATGGCGTCCGACCGTCGCCTATATTGGTGGCCGATGACGTCACATTGCGCACTCCTCAGCCAATCAAAGCCTCCCGCGACTCCTGACATCTCCCCCGTTACGCGACCCTGCGGTCCTGGCATAACACGTGCCGGCCAGGTTTGTAGGCCTTTGGAGGTGTACACGGTGGCGGCCAATCGTGGCGGTGTTTTTGACCTGGTTTCCTGTCAATTTAATACGAAGTCCTTGTCAGGGAAAGGGGATTATTTAATGTTGCGCTAAGGACCTAACTAATGTTTATGTGGTTTGCAGTGCCATAAAGGACAAAGGTTTGATTACTAGGTGATACTCACAGGAGCGTTACCTTTAATCCCTCACTATTTAACACTCGAATCTCCAGGTAGATCCACACTCATACATCTTACCCCGACAACCGCCTAAACATCAAGAACTTATTACATGTAGAGTCCCTGTCACGACAGCCGAATACCTACCTATTCAGATCTACCTAGCTCTAGATGTTGCATTACCAAATTCATAACACAGCCCCCCCCCTGGAACCGTAGCTCCTGCAAGGTTCACCGCAGGGCTACCATTCCAGCCTTAACACTTACTGTCACACACTTAATTAACCTACGAAATAAATCAGGAAGGGCTGTGGGAAGTGAGTCGGACTACCTACCTACACTTCCTTAACATGCTGAACCCCTTAACCATCATGCAAGTATGTACATCTTCTTCGTTGTTCCTGTGGAGGGAGGAAACAACAACACACAACACTAACTTAACCACAAAACTTAACCATCTTTCCAAAACTCAAAACTCTAACCTTTGTACATACCCCGGTCTACAGACCGCGTCCCCCGGTGGATGCCACAAGACTCAACCTTACCTGCGGGGCCATCCCCAATGCATCCCCCCTAAATTTCCACGGGCCCTGTCCAGATGTTACAGGTGAGTGACACGGCTCGGTGGATTTCGCCCACATTCATGCAACACAGACCCCTTAACCACTCATTCTCATTCCATAGGTCATCAAGGCATTTCAAAAATCAACAAAGCACTTATTCCCAATACACCCCCTGCAGGACCATGGCATTGATGTCATTCACGTGTGTGTGCATTCCTCAACTAGGCAGCGGGGAGGTACCGCACAAAAGATGGTGGGGGCGCATCAGGCTGTGGTGCCCGCAGTCCCAAAAACAAGTCAACCGACTTACAAATTCATTGCCCCCCCCCCCTTTACCTCTTGGCCCCGTGACAGCCCAACAGCCCCTTTCCGCCGTTACCTCGCCGGTGAGGGTCTCCACACACACCAGGCTCCTTTGCCTCCTGCTTTCACGCAGCAACACGGGTCACCGGGGGACTTCCTCACCCCGCGGCGCCCAACCAGACCCTCCACCGACGAGCTCCAATTTCCAGTTACCACCGGCTGCCAGGGGTAATTGCCGCAGAGGGGGGGCCCGCAGGCATCGCTCCTCAGAGCTTGCTCTGTACCTGCGGACACACACACCTTCCCCACCCACAAGACCCCAAAACACACTTCCTCCCCCACTGCCATTCAATTCTCCACACAACTCAGCACAATTCAGTACAATTCCATAGATGGTGTAAAAGGTGTTACAAGGCTTGCCATGGCCTGCTACATGTGAAATTCCCCCAGTTCACATTTAAACCATCACATCTTCCCAAAAGCACATTTCCAAAAGCACAATTATCACCCCTCATTATCTCCAATAATCATCACACACTCTCCAGGTTCCACTCTCACGACCACATCAAAACACGTAACCACAATACAAAAACATACGCCACCCACAAGACACTGTGGCTCCCATTCCATCCCCTCACCGGCCATGTCATCACTCGCTCTCACCTCCCAACTCCAAATTACATGTCCCCAATTTCCCAAAGCAAATCCTGAAGCCTGGGACAGTACTCCTCAAAACACTCACCTCAAGTGCAGGTAGTTGCAGGTTGGTCAGGTCCAAGAGCGTCATCCACCCTTCACAATCCCAAAATTTCACATTGGGCCTACCAAATACTTCCAAATTTCTCTTTTGTCCCCACTACACTGGCAGGTATGTGGATCCGCATCCAACGGTGATCATCACTACACAACTACCTGTGGCCACGACAGCTCTGCACCTCTACCGTGCAAGGGTCACCGGGACAAGGTGAGCAGTCAAAACGCCAACATGGCCCATGAGTGTCCATAAGGGTGCGACCCACCATCCATCCTTCGGCCCCCCTGCGAGGAACACAGCTGCAGCAGCCCCAGCTGGCCAATGTGGTGAGCACTTGCTGCCACAACACCCACTACCGCACACACAACCTCGGCCCTGGGGGGCACGGTCGCAGTGCGTGGCATCCCTACAGCCACGTCCCCTGCACCTCCCCATCATCCCCCAGTCCGACTACAGAACTGCAGCCCCCCAGTGCTCACCCACACTTGACCACACCAAGGTCCAGTCAACAGCCATGCTCCACCAGGAGACCCACCCAGAAGACATGGTCCACACACCTCGGACACGCACAGCACCACGTTGACCCTCAGGCTACACAACTACATCCCCATCATCCCGCGTCCCAAATATCAGCACAGTTGCCCCCGCAACCAGTTGAAAGCTGTGTCTTGCTACCCTATTAATTTCATCACAGCCTCCAACACTTTGGTCTACACACCTGGATCAATAATGGCGTCACTATACAGTGTCCACCATGGCATTTCAAAATCCACCCTTAAATTTCCATCTAACCCACAGATTACCCATGCCAACCATTTGTCACATTTCACTCACCTCACCAAAGAAGGATGCTTTGCCATACACATGCCAGCCGAGCATGGCCCATATGCTCGGCGCGTTACACATCTCCCGATTCACATCCCCATGGCTCTCTTCCCAACCCGAGAGTCCATAAATCACAACGGAGCATCTGTGGAAGGTCACTCACACCATCACGTTCCACAGATGCCCCAATGGTTGTCCGGCAGGCTATCTCCATCCCTGTCCATTCGGTTTGACCCGCGTCCATCGACCAACACGGCATGGCAGGTCATCACATGCCAGTTGTCCCAAAGTCCCTGGAGGAGAATGCCAGGCCGCATGCCCGGGTGGTCACCACATCAGTCCCAAGTTGGCCATCCACAGTGCCACCACCAAAGCGCGACCCACAACACCTCCCCCTAGTGGTCCTCAATATTTGCCATCCCAGGCTTGAGAAACCACCTCGGACCTCCCTGGAGGTCTTAACCCCCACCAGGGTCCGGTGACCCTGCCGGCCCGAGCCACCAGCTCGGACGGCGCCCCGACGGACAAGGGACGCCACACTCCACCAGACCCCCCGTGGGACCCAGGTCGTACCTCGACACCCAAGGCTGGACCCCACGTCCAAATCTCGCCATCACAGCCCCCCAGCTGGCTGGCATACCCAAATTTTGAAAGGGGCAGCTTTTGCCCGAGGCCATCACCCATGACCTCTCCATGTCCAAATCCCGCAGCCCGGGGACCAATCCCAACCATGGCTGCTCCAAATCAATTTCCCATTGTAATTTTATTTTAAATTTTCTTTTACAAATTTTCTTTCCCACTGCCAAACCGCAGCTGCAGGGAACAACCTCTACCACCGGTTGTTCTGCCCCTCCCTGCAGTTGATCCAAATTCCCTACAGGGACCAACTCTCCAGAAGCTCTATCTCCCGATCCTCCAAGATCCAAATCCAGCCCGGAGCCAACACACTCCCCCAACTGGTTGTCCAATTTTGGAGCCTCTGTTTCCAAATAGCAGTGTACAGTGAGCGTCCCCTCGGTCATTCCAACCACCTCCTCGGACCAACTCACCTCATCTCCCAGGCTCCTTTGGGCCTGAACAAGCTCTACCTCCATGGGACTGTCACAGGTCTCCAGCCGCTGGATCAACTCATCCTCATCATTAGAAATCATTCCTGGCCCCGCCAGGCTTTGATCAATATCCCCAATAAATACCTGGTCCGGCTCCATTGCACGGACCCCCAAAAACTCTACCCCCTCTTGCTCCGCACCACCGCCCTGGTGCTGCACAATTCCAAATTCATCCCCCGGTTGGGGTGTTGTGACATCCACACGGTCCCGATAGCCTTCCAGGTCTCCATTTGCTTTATCAATTCGAGCATTTGTGGCACCAATCTGACCCTCCAACTTTTCCCCCATTTGGACAGCCTGCGTCACACCCTCCTCTATTTTCGACATTAATTCCTCCCGTTTCAATTCAATTTCCACCCCTATGGCTTTTTCCATCTCCCCCATTTGAGTTTCTACTTTACCCTCAAATTTCCCCAGTCTGTCCGTAATTTGGTTTTGCACTCTCCCTTCTATGCCATCAATTCGTTCCCCCAGCTGCTGTGCCATTTCCCCAATTTTTCCTTCCATACTATTTTCTAACCCCTCTAACCCATTTTTCACTCCCTCTATCTGATTCTCCTGGGCAGCCATTCTATTTTCTACCCCCATTAACCCATTTTTCACCTCTTTTATCCCGTTGTCTAACCCCTCAAAATTATTGTCTAACTTCCCGATTTTCTTGTCTAACTCCTCAAAATTATTGTCTAACTTCTCACCGGTACCCCTCGCTTCGTCCCTCATTACCCCCATTTGGTTCTCCAATCGCTCACTCTGAGCCCTCATGTCTCCCCGAATTTCTGCAAGGTTTCGCTCACCCTCGGCCCTCTGAGCATTTATTAAATTTACTATGGTCTGGAGATCTATCGGGGCCGTCCCAGCGGCGGGGAAAGTTCCAACGCTATCCTCCTTATCCCCCATTTCCGGCTCACTCCCGACGCTGACGGAGGCCTCGCTGCGTACTTCCATCTCGTCAATTTCCGACATCCGCTTTCCGGAAGATTGTTTCCCGCGCGCGTATTTATTTTAATAATTCCAGTAACACAATTTAAATTTGACGAAGACGCGATATCGCGCTCCGTATGCCCAATTGATTACTAAATTTCTCCGCCTCGCCTATAACAATTTTGCGTTCGAACGTCGGGCGCAATGTACGCCCGACCGTGTCGATGTCGCCCCGCGGACAAAAAAATTTGTCCGACCGTGTCGATGTCTCGCCGCGGACAAAAAAATTTGTCCGACGGGTTCAAATCCTACACTCCTGACACCACTTGTCGCGTAACCGTGATTAACACCACAGTTACGGATGACCGATTTGCGAGACTTTAACTCCCGAGGCGAACACTCAATGGCGGACTCAAGTTCAACACCAACGCGCGGAATGGCGGGGCGCAGCGAAGGCTCCGCAACCTTATCTATTAAAATCAAACACCCAGGAAAACTGCGTTCAGATATTATGTACAAAAAGTAATATAAGGGTTTATTAGGAAAAGTAAAGCCAGTGAAAAAGCCCGCCGGTAAATCTAATAATTCTAATAAACCTAAATCGGGACGTCCCCACACGACTGACAGCAAACACAAACGAGGGAGATTAATCACGAAAATAACACGTCCCGTCGTTCAAAATATACGCGGAGATCGGGCTTATCTGTCTTTGTCGTCTTGTATTGTTGGTGTCCAGCACCGCTCCTTCCGGCCCGATCGCACACCACGAGGCCCCTCGCTCCAAGCACCACGCGTCCGACGCAGGCCAGCGGCTCCACTTGACCAGGGACAGGAAGGACTCCTTTCAACTCCACTCGACTCGACGACGCGGGAGTGCTGGCAGCCAAGTGCCAACGAACTGCTCAGTGCCAACTGGGTGTGCTCTCGTGTGTCTCCTGCGACTCCCTACAACCCGAACTGCACTCGAACTGCGACTGGAATGGCGTGTCCTCTCCAACTCTCCACCACCGCTCAACTCTCTGGTGCCTGCCTGCGTCTGCCACGAAATGGCGTCCGACCGTCGCCTATATTGGTGGCCGATGACGTCACATTGCGCACTCCTCAGCCAATCAAAGCCTCCCGCGACTCCTGACATCTCCCCCGTTACGCGACCCTGCGGTCCTGGCATAACACGTGCCGGCCAGGTTTGTAGGCCTTTGGAGGTGTACACGGTGGCGGCCAATCGTGGCGGTGTTTTTGACCTGGTTTCCTGTCAATTTAATACGAAGTCCTTGTCAGGGAAAGGGGATTATTTAATGTTGCGCTAAGGACCTAACTAATGTTTATGTGGTTTGCAGTGCCATAAAGGACAAAGGTTTGATTACTAGGTGATACTCACAGGAGCGTTACCTTTAATCCCTCACTATTTAACACTCGAATCTCCAGGTAGATCCACACTCATACATCTTACCCCGACAACCGCCTAAACATCAAGAACTTATTACATGTAGAGTCCCTGTCACGACAGCCGAATACCTACCTATTCAGATCTACCTAGCTCTAGATGTTGCATTACCAAATTCATAACAGTATTTTAGAAAAACTTGATACTGCTTCTCCAGATCCAAAAGAATCATACACAAATAAATATCAAAAACATACTCCTTGTGGTTTTTGTTATTATATCAAATCATCCGTTGGTGATAAATATAACAAGTTAGAGATGTATAGAGGCTCAAATACCCCAGAGGAGTTTGTGAAACGACTAGAAAAAGACTGTGTTCGATTAACCAAGATAATGAGAGAAACCAATAAACCAATGTCCTCAACAAGTAAAGAAAAAAGGGAATTTATAAAAAACAATGTCTGTCATATTTGTGAGGAGAAAATTGGTAAAGGTCTAAAGGTTAGAGACCATTGTCATCTCACTGGTAAATATAGAGGTCTGGCTCATCAAAGTTGTAATATTAATTATCAACTCCCCTCTTTCATTCCTGTCTTTCTTCATAACAACGCTCATTATGATACACATCTATTTATCAAGGAACTCTCAAAGACTTCTGGAAGTATCTCAGCAATTCCAAACACGGATCAGAAATACATTTCATTCACAAAAACAATTCACACATCTCCTATTACTCATATCAGATTTCTTGATACATTTAAATTCATGGCAAGTCCATTGGCTAACTTGGTTCAAAATCTAAAAGAGTTTCCATGTCTTTCAGAGTATTTTTTAGATAAAGATTTTCTAACACAAAAGGGAATTTACCCCGATGACTATATGGACTCATTTGAGAGATTCAATGAAACACAACTTCCTTTAAAAGAAAATTTCTATAACAAATTAAATAATAGTCATATATCTGATAAAGATTATGCACACGCACAAAATGTTTGGAAAAAATATAACATTAAGAATCTTGGTGAGTATCACGATTTGTACCTCAAAACTGATGTGCTTTTGTTGGCTGATGTGTTTGAGGCTTTCAGAACAATCTGTCATTCTGGATATGGATTGGATCCTGCTCACTATTACACTGCTCCTGGATTGGCTTGGAGCGCGATGTTAAAAATGACAAAACAAGCTTTGGATTTGATAACCGATGTTGATATGCTTTTGATGATTGAAAAGGCAAAGAGAGGAGGAATTTCACAAGTCTGTTCAAAGAGATATGCTAAAGCAAATAACAAGTACATTCCAAATTATGATCCATCGGTAGAGAGCTCCTACTTGATGTATTATGATGCGAACAACCTGTATGGCTGGGCAATGTCTCAGGCTCTTCCTTATGGAAAACTTAGATGGGTAAAGGAAAAAGCTTACAAAAAGGTTTTACAAGATGTATGTATCTCTACACAAAAAGAATTGGATGATTCAAAGGTTGGTTATTAATTTGAGGTCGATTTGAAATATCCAGAGGAACTTCATAACCTACACAAAGATCTCCCATTTGCTTGTGAAAAGGAAAGTCCAAAGAAGGAGTGGTTAAGTGATTATCAACAATCATTTAATATAGGTGAATCAACAGAAAAATTACTTACTACATTATATAACAAGAAAAATTATGTTCTACACCAAAGAAATTTGCGACAATATTTATCAAAAGGTCTAAGAATAGAGAAGATCCATAGGGTTCTAAAGTTCAATCAAAGTCATTGGTTAAAGGGGTACATTGATTTTAATACACAAAGAAGAACAGAGTCAAAAACAGATTTTGAGAAAGACTTTTATAAATTGATGAATAATGCGGTCTTTAGTAAGACCATGGAAAATGTGAGAAAAAGACAAAATATCAGACTGTCAACATCTTGGAAACAAGCATCAAAATTAATTAATAGACCGAGTTTTACTAGAGCTGAGGTCTTTACTGAGAACTTTTGTGCGATCCATTTGATTAAAGAGAGTATTGAAATGAACAAACCTATTTATATTGGAACATCAATTCTTGATTTATCAAAGTCATTAATGTATGATTACTTTTATAATAACTTGAGGAAGAAATATCAAAATGATGTTCATCTACTTTATATGGATACAGATAGTTTTATTTTGCAAATTAATACTGATGATGTTTATTCAGACATGAAAAAGGACATTAATATCTATGACACTAGTAATTACAGTCCAGAGAGTGAGTTGTTCTCTTCTAAAAATAAAAAGGTGATTGGAAAGTTTAAGGATGAATTAGGAGGAAATGTCATGAGTGAATTTGTGGGATTGAGGTCTAAGGCTTATGCTTATAAATACATTGTGAATAACGTTGAAAAAACTGATAAGAAGTTAAAAGGCATAAAGAAAAATGTCATTAAAGAAACAATAAACGTTAAGGATTATTATAACTGTTTAACAACAAAGAAAGAAGGGTTTAGAAAGATTAATGGAATAAGAAGTTATAAACATAAATTATATTCAGAAGAGGTGAATAAGAAAGCATTGGGGGCTTTTGATGATAAGAGGTTTATTTTAGAAAATGGAATTGATAGTCTCCCTTATGGTTATATAAGTATATAAGTGATAAGTTAAAAAGGGGGGTTAGGGATTTTAACGGGCTACCGCCGCCTTTTTACTATTATATAAATGATAGAACCAAGTACCAACCAGACTAAAGAGTGGAGGTGTAATCAACCTTGGTATATAAATGGTAAACATAACGAATGTGAAAAATATCAAATAGGTATAATTGAAAAGACAACTGGTAAAAAAATTTACAAAACAAATAAGAGAATTAATTTAAATTCCGGTGAATTGGGTAAAAAAGATGGAAATATTTTTGAGTGGACGGAAAACTTTGATGGTTGCCAGGAAAATATATACTTTAATTTAAAAATGGTATGTGGCACTGGAGGCGCTCAAACAAGAACATTGAGGGAGGTTTACCATTTTATCTTAGCTCAGTTAAAATATCTTAATAAAGAACCAAACTCAAACATCTTTTTTGTTAATATATTAGATGGTGAAGGGAGTGGCAAGAGAATTAAATTACTTCCCACGCATAAACAAATATTTGTAGGGTCGTTGTTTGAGTGGGTCAAAGATGATTCACCAGATGATATTAAGAGTAAAAGGTTAAAAGGTCCATAAGGTCAGAAGGATCACAGGTTCACACAGAAGGACCATTGTTTAAGTGGTCTAATGAATAAGGATAACATGTCAAAAGGTTAGAAGGTTCGTAAAGAACAGGGTGAGAGAAATAGAGGTGTTTAGGGGCAATGAGGGAGGGGAAAAATTAACATGTAAGTCAATGGGAAAATGAGTGTCCCAGAAGCAACATATATACACTACTCTGGTCTCGTTTTCATTGTCTATCATGTCCTGGAGAACTTGAAGTATCTCCTCAAGGTACTTGTTGACGGGCTTCACTGCTTCTGTCCTTGCACTCCACCTGGTTTCGGACTCCGACTTAACAACCACAGGCCCGGCGTTTTTGAGTTTTTCCCAGCGCTGTGTTGAACGAGAGAATAACACGTCGAGAGCTTCGATGGTTCCAAAAAATGTGACCATCATTGTATCCTGCTTGACTGCATGTACACCCACCAAGTTGAGTGAGTGATTGTCGCAATTCACAAACACTGCCAGGTTGTTTTTCTCACTTATTATTTGATGAACACCACTTCTGTGTCCAGCCATCACTGTGAACACTGTGAACTGTGAACGGCATAGCACTGTGAACGACAATCTTGTAGCTCCATTTCGTCCTTCTCTAGCTGTTTCAAGATGTCTCCAACCAAGCTCTCAGCATCCTTCTGGCCTATCTGGATAAAACCAAAGAAGGACTCTCTAACACGGACTATTTTCCTCTCAAAATCAACTTCCACGTACCTCACTACTTCTGACATCTGCTCACGGTGTGCCCAATCAGCAGTCGAGTCGAACATGAGACCATAGTACTTGGCTTTACGAATGCTTGTCAGTAAACTCTGGCAAACAGTGGATACCATCATGTGGATGAATTTGTTCTGGACACCCAGTGAAAGATAAGACGTGGATCCAGGATGACTTTCCACACGAGTGAGGTGTTCTTTCATGACAGGGTCAAAGATGGCCAGTAGTTCAGTAAGCCAACGAAATTTCCCACATTGGAGTCATCATCCAGCTGATGTGATTCCCTATGTCCTCGCAAAGCCTGGTTCTGAGTCGCAAGGAATTTTATGCAGTGAAGGATTCTCGTCAAGATATCACGCCACTTCTGCTTTTCCTTCTCAATCTGTGACTGAAGTTCCGCGTCAATCACTCCTCTGTTTTCAGCTAAATTTCTTTCCATTTCTTTCCACTGTGTGAAGCACTCGCGATGATTCTCAGCATTTTCATGAACACTAATCCTTTCAGCTGCTTTCCACTGGTTGAATCCACTTTCCTGCTCCAATGAGGATTGATGGTCTGACCGGGAACAGGAATAGAGAAGACAACAGATACAAAATGCAGACTTTTTAGAAGGGGAATAGACCAGCCACGAGAGTAGATGATAAATGTTGTTCCTGGGACACCCCCAAATCTCCATTCGCTTACATGTAAATTTTCCTCTCACCCTCACTTTCCCTCATCTCCCCTTAACACCTCTATTTCTGCCACCCTGATCTTTACGAACCTTTTGGCCTTTGGACATACTAGCTATAGCAAAAGATAACCAACTCTTATCCTCAATGTTGTTCATTAGACCACTCAAACAATGATCCTACAAATATTTGCTCCCTCTCACCCTCACTTTCCTGCATTTCCCCTTAACACCCCCATTACTGCTACCCCTTATAAACCTATGATCCTTCTCCCCTTATGAACCTATGATCCTTCTAGCCTTATGAACCTATGATCCTTCTAGCCTTATGAACCTATGATCCTTCTGGCTCTTCTACTATTGACACTGAGCACAGGTCCTTAAACACTTCTTCCATATCATCTGGCAGATCATTGTTGTCTAGTAGCCACTAAAACATCGATCCTATAAATATTTGTTTATGCGTGGGAAATAATTTAATTCTCCTACAACTCTCTTCACCTTCTCATCCAACTCAGCGGTATTTAAATTAATTATCTTATTTGTTTTGTGAACTTTTTTTACCAGTTGCCTTTTCAATAAGACTTATTTGATATTTTTCACATTCGTTATGTTTTCCATTTATATACCAAGGTTGATTACACCTCCACTCTTTAGTCTGGTTAATACTTGGTTCTATCATTTATATATTCATATAAAAGGCGGCGGTTGCCCCTTCAAAACCCCAACCCCATTATCTTATCACTTATATATCTTATCACTTATATATCTTATCACATATATATCTTATCACTTATATATCTTATCACTTATATATCTTATCACTTATATATCTTATCACTTATATATATCTTATCACTTATCTCTTATCACTTCTTTCTTATCACTTATATATATATATATATATATATATATATATATATATATATATATATATATATATATATATATATATATATATATATATATATATATATCTTATCACTTATATCTTATCACTTATATATCTTATCACTTATATATATTTTAACACTTATAACCATAAGGGAGACTATCAATTCCATTTTCTAAAATAAACCTCTTATCATCAAAAGCCCCCTAATGCTTTCTTATTCACCTCTTCTGAATATAATTAGGTTTACTCTCCATGAAATGGAGAGTAACCTATTATTACTGCTAGAGTTTTTCTTATTATTATTAGGTGTACTCTCCATGAAATGGAGAGTAACCTATTATTACTGCTAGAGTTTTTCTTATTATTATTCTTCCACCCTATTTTGCACCTCCGAAAACTTCATAATTAATGTTCTCAGCAACTGCTGGTCGGATTGACAGGAAATTTTCATCAAATGATCGTCTCGGCTCCTAGAATTTTTTAGTGCTAATTATGACGTCATAGGTCACGTGGTGTGGGCGCCATCTTGTACAACAAATTCAACTTTTCCCCTCTGTATCTCCAAAACGGCTCAATGGAAAAATTTGAGGAATGGCTCATTCTAAAGAACTCTTCAATGCGAACAAAAGACATGTGTATCGAGTATATTAAAAATGCTAACGTTAAGAGGTTAGAATTCGTCAAACAAAACATTTTCTCCTCCGAAAACGGCATTTTTTTCCCAGATGCTTAGTTAAAAAAAACTCAGATTGCAAAAAATTTCGAAGTCATACGTCACATAGTTCGGCCGCCATCTTGTTTTCCGTGAAAAACACAAAAAACCCTTTTTCTCCGCAACGGCTGAACGGATCGAGCCAAAACTTGGCAGGCATATTCGCATACCCATGACGAACAAAAAAGTCAGCGAGCACAATGTCATCCGACACATGGTTTCAGAGTTATGATGTTTTAAAGATCAAACTAGAAATGGTATAATCTCCATAATTTGTGGAGATATCGAGTGGAAACTTTACACAAATGTTCCTCATAGGGGGATGTTTCAACGTTACTTGAGACGTTTTGATAAGTCACATGGTTTGGCCGCAATAAATAATGGAAGTTAAATTTTAAAAAGCTTGTAACTCTTGAACCACTGCATGGATCGACTTGAATTTTTAATGCAATGTAGCTCTCATCGAGCGGAACAAGTGTGAAAAATGTCAAGATGGTTGGATGTACGGTCTCGAAGCTATAAGTCTTTATTGTTGAAAGAAGAAGAAACACACCATTTTGTCCTTCCAGGCCACGTCTCCCAGTGCTATTGCCATTTTAAGTTTTAATTTCCTTTAAAAAACATTTTCTCTGCAATAATAGGGCCGATTGAGATAAAAATTTCACCCTAGGAGGGACTCGGTCTGTAGAATATTTTAATGGTAATTATGACGTCGTAGGTCACGTGGTTCGGCCACCATATTGTTTTTCGTGAAAACACGAAAACCCCTTTTTCTCTGCAACGGCTGAACAGATCGAGGCCAAGCTTTGCAAGCAGAATCGCATACCCATGACGAACAAAAAAGTCAGCGGGCATGACGTCATGCGTCACATGCTTTCAGAGTTATGACCTTTTTAAGCATGAACCTTTAAAACCTAGCTCCTCCCTCATTTTTGATCCAATCGAGGAGAAACTTCACAGATCTGTTCAGCATGTCAGTCTACTAAAATGGCATTTTAGAATTTGCGATAGGTCACGTGGTTTGGCAGATGTCGTTAATTAAACGAAAATGTTTTAAAAAATGGATATCTCTTGAATCGCTTTATTGATCGACGTGAAACTTCATACTATAGTAGAAATCATGAAGAGTAACAAGTGTGCAAAATTTC
Organism: Myxine glutinosa; assembly: GCF_964187855.1. NCBI lineage: Eukaryota > Metazoa > Chordata > Myxini > Myxiniformes > Myxinidae > Myxine > Myxine glutinosa. The sequence continues at coordinate 62,613,735 of NC_136265.1, forward strand.
AAGATGATTGGATGTACGGTCTGGAAACTAGAAGTTGTTATTGCCTGAAGAAGAAGAACCACAACACTTTTTTTTGACCAGGCCATGTGACTAACCACCTCACGAGCTAAGGGTAGCTCGAAATTAAATTGTCTTCGGATTTGGCAGTCGCTAGAGGGTGTTAACATTCGAATGCAACAAATCTGGGCAAATTGTGATGAATTTTCGTAAAACTACACGATATTGTCATTTACATTGGAAAATAACATTGTAAAACTCTCCGCCGCCTCGGCTTATTTCTCGCGCTGAAGTTCATCCTGTCTTCAATTTTAAGAAGAAAGAGAGGTATTTGCAAGCAATGGTGACCTTTATTTGGTGGAAATCCGATTAAAAATGACGAAGTTATTCAAAATCTAACATTTTAAATTTGTCGCATTTCCAAAGTGAATTCTTCCTCAGTTAAAATATCCACACGTGCAGGTAGAACTTACGGCGCCAATTTGGCTCCGATTTCAAATCGGATTTCGATTGTCGTATTGCCTTGGATGAGTTAACAAAATACCACTACAAATTTGGTGACAATCATGAAAAATTTGACCAAGTTCGATCGACGGGATACTTCGTTCTTACGCTGACATGCGGCACGGGCCACGGATGACGTCATGCCACGACATGACGTTCTTCCACGGGTGGCAGATATCGTTAATTAAACGAAAATATTTTTTTAAATGGATGGGGTGGGGGATGTGTGTGTGTGTGTTTGTGTGGAGGGGTGTGGGTATAGGGGGAGGGGTGTGGGTGTTTTGTGTGTGGGGAGGGGTGTGGGGGTGTTTGTGTGTGGGTGTGTGGGTGTGTGTGTATGTGTGTGTGTGTGTGCGTGTGTGTGTGTGTGTGTGTGTGTGTATGTGTGTGTGTTGGGGGTGGGGGTGGGGCAATGTGTGGGTGGGAAGGGGATGTGCGTTTGTGTGCATATGTGTGTGCGTGTGTGGGGAGGGGTGTGGGGGTGTTTGTGGATGTGTGTGTGTGTGTTTGTGTGTATGTGTGTGTGTGTGTGTGTGTATGTGTGTGTGTGTGTATGTGGGGGGGGGGGGGGGGTTGAAGGGGGAATGTGTGTGTGTGTGTGTGTGTGTGTGTGTGTGTGTGTGTGTGTGTGTGTGTGTGGAGGGGTGTGCGTGTGGGGGGAGTGGGGATGTGTGTGTGTGTGTGTGTGGGGGATGTGTGTGTGGGGGATGTGTGTGTAGAGATGTGTGTGCAGGGATGTGTGTGAGGGGATGTGTGTGTGTGGATGTGTGTGTGTGTGTGTGGGGAGGGGTTGGGGTGTGCATGTGGAGGAGGGGGGGGGGGGGGTTGGATATGTGTGTGTGTGTATGTGTGGAGGCCCATGTGTGTGTGGTGGGTAGGGGGATGTGTGCGTGTGTGCGTGTGTTTGTGTGTGTGTGTGTATGTGTGGATGTGCGTGTGTGTGGATGTGTGTGTGGGTGTGCGTTTGTGTGCATATGCGTGTGCGTGTGTGGGGAGGGGTGTGGGGGTGTTTGTGTGTGGGTGTGTGGATGTGGGTGTATATGTGTGTGTGTGTGTGTGTATGTGTGTGTGTGTGCATGTGTGTATGTGGAGGGGGGGGGGGGGTGGGTGGTATGGGGAATGTGTGTGTGTGTGTGTGTGTGTGTGTGTGTGCATGCGTACGTGCTTATAAAAGAGAGAGATAGAATTGTGAGGAACAGAAATGACAAAACGAGGTGTGTGTGTGTGTGTGTGTGTGTGTGTGTGTCGGGGTTGTATCCAAGGGGGTTGTGTCAAAGCACGTCCAATGAAAGTGGGGTTGTATCAAAAGTGGGGTTGTATCAAAAGTGGGGTTGTATGAGAAGTGGGGTTGTATGAGAAGTGGGGTTGTATCAAAAGTGGGGTTGTATCAAAAGTGGGTGCGAGTAAACCGGTCATCACTGCCAGCAGTTTTAAAGTGGCAGTTCTAGGACTTCCTCCGTACTTCTTCTTCATTCTCGTTCGGTCGCTTTAGTGGTTTCAATATTGAGTGTACGTGGCGCGATTCGGCAATGCTCAG